>NC_137256.1:14094754-14585257 GCF_965637545.1 Phallusia mammillata | reverse complement strand
TGTGACTATGAATTTTGTGCGCCATTGCAGTTCAGGGGTTGTTAACAGCCCTTTGACGTAAGAAACATTAACGGTTGTTGCTCAAAACACCTCTAGTGGTCAAAATTTTTAACATTGGCGGTTTGGGCTGAAATTTTGCAGTACTATTGATTGAGTCATTGAGGTTTCTTATTTTTTTTAGTTTGTGCGTTGGACCCCATTAGTTAACCCACTAGCCCCCTAAAATGGGTCAATTTTTTTTTAATTGTTATCTATTGAATTGCATTATTTTCAACTTTGCATGTGTGGGGACCCATGAGTTTTTGCCTGCAGAAACAACCAAGGTTATAAAAGACGATGGCTAATATGGGACCCAATACAAAACTAGAAGGGTGGCTTAGCACATTTTACTATAGCATATACACTACAACCTATTCTGCAAACTGTAATATATTCTCTATATTTATTTATATTGGGTCCCATATTAGCCAACATTTTTATAATCTTGATTTGTTTCTGCAGGCAGAAACTCATGGGTCCCCAAAACCGCAAAGTTGTAAACAGACAACCATAAGAAACGGTGCTATAAAGTCAAACACAGTGATTGGTAGTGTTACTTAAAAAAACAAGTTATGTAAAGTACAAACTGTCCAAATCTCATGCAATTGAGACATTGTTATAAGTTTGTGTGCCTAAATAGCATAAAACACTGACATCTCAAAATGGCATATTATACAACTGTCAAAATGTATTGTTGATTAATTCATTCATTTTGGGGGGTTGGTAGGGTAAATATTAGGGCTGCAGGGTGGAACACAATATTTGACAGCTACAAATGCCAAATTCAAAAAACTATCAAAAATTCATCCAAATCGGACGTTTTATAAACAATAGGTGGCTTAAGCAGTAAATATTGGGCTACATGGTGAAACACAATAATCGACGCCCTAAAATGGAACAATGAACAAACTGTCCAAATTTCATCCAAATCGGACATTGTTTAAAAAATCACCCATTTTTGGGGTCTAGTGGGGTGAATATTGGGGCTACAGGGTAAAACACAACAAACGATGCCCTAAAATGGCACAATGAACAAACTGTCCAAATTTCATCCAAATCGGACATTGTTTAAAAAATCACCCATTTTAGGGGGCTAGTGGGGTAAATATTGGGGCTACAGGGTAAAACACAACAAACGATGCCCTAAAATGGCACAATGAACAAACTGTCCAAATTCCATCCAATTCGGACATTGTTTAAAAAATCACCCATTTTAGGGGGCTAGTGGGGTAAATATTGGGGCTACAGGGTAAAACACAACAAACGATGCCCTAAAATGGCACAATGAACAAACTGTCCAAATTTCATCCAATTCGGACATTGTTTAAAAAATCACCCATTTTAGGGGGCTAGTGGGGTAAATATTGGGGCTACAGGGTAAAACACAACAAACGATGCCCTAAAATGGAACAATGAACAAACTGTCCAAATTTCATCCAATTCGGACATTGTTTAAAAAATCACCCATTTTTGGGGTCTAGTGGGGTAAATATTGGGGCTACAGGGTAAAACACAACAAACGATGCCCTAAAATGGCACAATGAACAAACTGTCCAAATTTCATCCAAATCGGACATTGTTTAAAAAATCACCCATTTTAGGGGGCTAGTGGGGTAAACACTGGGGCTATCGAGTCAAACAAAACAAATGGCACATCTACATAACCATATCTACCATCTGTGAAAATTTCATCCAAATCCATCAAACATTTCTTGGCAAAGTGGGGTGGACAAACTTGAGGGAAGAAGAAAAAAAAAAGAAAAAAAAAGAAAAAAAAACAAAACAAATCGAGTAAAATCAAAATGTGTCCCCTTCAGGGAAGGGGACCCATAATAAGCATAGGAAATATATTTTTGTTTTAAAACAGATCATAGTGTATGTGCAAGGAAAATATGTGCTAAGCCACCCTTCTAGTTTATATTGGGTCCTATATTAGCCATCGTCTTTTATAACCTTGGTTGTTTCTGCAAGCAAAAACTCATGGGTCCCCACACATGCAAAGTTGTAGATAATGCATTTCAATAGATAACAATGAGTAAGTAGGATAACTAATTGAGGTTCAACACACACAAACTTAAACGAAGGAAACCACAATGACTCAATCAATAGTACTGCAAAATTTCAGTCCAATCTGCCAACGTTTAAAATTTCAACCACTAGAGGTGTTTTGAGCAACAACTGTTAATGTTTCTGACGTCAAAGGGCTGTTAACAACCCCCGAACTGCAATGACGCAATAACGATAATTGGCATACTTTACAAACTATTCCAATTTTAGCCAATTCTGACATTGTTTATAAACTCACCCCTTTTAGGGGGCTAGTGGGGTAAATACTAGGGTTATCCGGACAAACAAAGTGGGATGCACATCTACATAACTATATCTACCATCTGTATAAGTTTCAGCCACATCCATCAAGCATTTGATGGCAAAACGAGTCAGACAAACTTCGGGGAAAAAAACATTTTAGGGGGCTAGCGGGGTAAATACTGGGGTTATCAACAAAAACAAAGTGGGATGCACATCTACATAACTACATCTACCATCTGTGTAAATTTCAGCCGAATCCATCAAACATTTGATAGAAAAACGAGTCGGACAAACTTCGGGGGAAAATACCCATTTTAAGGGGCTAGCGGGGTGAATACTGGGGTTATCAACAAAAACAAAGTGGGATGCACATCTACATAACTATATCTACCATCTGTATAAGTTTCAGCCACATCCATCAAGCATTTGATGGCAAAACGAGTCAGACAAACTTCGGGAAAAAAACAAACATTTTAGGGGGCTAGCGGGGTAAATACTGGGGTTATCAACAAAAACAAAGTGGGATGCACATCTACATAACTACATCTACCGTCTGTGTAAATTTCAGCTGAATCCATCAAACATTTGATAGAAAAACGAGTCGGAACAACTTCAGGGGAAACTAGAATAGCGGTTTTCCTATATATTGCTGGGTTATATATACTACATCATATTTAATGATGTATCACATATTCCATTTACTACATTTATAATGGATATATATTTGGCACCTACATTTCATTGGGTCCCTATCTTTTTCCTGGCACTTTATAACCTAATTGTTTCTGCAAGCATAATCTAATGGGTCCCCACACATATGCATATGCGATTTGGTAACAGTAAAAATAGGGCACAATCACTGTTAGATATTTACCAATTTACTATACACATCATTTGATCTACATATATGATTGTTTTTGCAAGCAAAAACGAATGGGTCCCCATACGCGCGTTTGTGCGGATTTATGGTAAACAAACATCCTGGTTATTTTTAGATTCTTAAGGACAAGCTTAACCAACTTTAGCCTTAACCCAAAAAGTTTTGTCCGTATTGTTTTTGCATCATTATTGTCATATAATTACAAAAAAACAGTAAATAGGAAAAAATAACAGGAAACACTTTCAATTTATTCTCATGCTTTGACCTTGATATTGTCGTTCAAGGTCAGTTTTTAAACACAATTTTCCAAAACTTAAAATGTGCTTGATAACTTAATAAAACGACATAGCATAGCTGCGCAAAAACAGCTGATTTCTAATCACCGACACGACTGCCTCATAAAACGTCGGTCCGGACGTCAAGCTGAGCACTCCCGCTGCATTCACCCGCCTTAATCGTAAACAAGTGAATTACTCCCTTGAGAGTTGATACTTCTATCTGACTGAGAAAATGGTCACGTAACGACTGCGTTCATGCGTGAAGCAGAGGCATTTTTTTCTATGCGCCACTATGGTCAATCACTCCCATTGCGGCAGCTGTGCACTGAGCGACAGGCAAATACGGTCATGACGTCATACGCATCGCCTGTCCCTGCCGTGACCCCGCAGCGTTAACGTTTACAGTGCAATATCACTAACACCGTATCATCTTAATTCCAACCAGAGAGAAAATGGTCAAGTGACGACTGCGTTCATGCGTGAAGCAGAGGCATTTTTCCATGTGCCACTATCGTCAATCACTCCCATTGCGTCAGCTGTGCACTGAGCGAGCACAAATATGACAGAAGACAGCATGTAAAAACATATTTTTACTACTAGAAGAGTGGCTTTCTGATATACTTCCATTTTATATATTCTATACGATATTTACCAATTTACTATACACATCATTTGATCTACACATATGATTGTTTTTGTAAACAAAAACTAATGGGTCCCCACACGCATGTTTGTGCGGATTTACGGTAAACAAATGTTGCGGTGATTTTTACATTCTTAAGGGCAAATTTTTAGAAAGCATTAACCCAACAATGAAAAAAATTGTTCGTATTCTTTTTGCACTATTATTGTCATATAATTACAAAAACTTTAAAAAAGAAAAAAAAAAATAATTTCAATTGATTCTCATGCTTTGACCCAGATATTGTGGTCCAAGGTCAGGTTTCAAACACATTTTTTTCTAGAAAGCTGTAACATTTGTGTTACAGATACTTTAAATTAAAAAGCAATTTGCTACAAGTGTATACATAACAAATTGTTTTTCATTTAACTTTGTTTCGCAAAACGAGTACCATTGAACTGTAGTAACCTCTCAGGGTGCACACGCCAAACGACTGTTTGACCTTTTGACACCGTTTTCAATAGCACGCCGTCATTCGTGTTCAACAATACTGTTAAGCCTAATTTATACATGCCTTGAGTATTGACTCCTAAATTGATTGTTAAAACGCGCTACGTTATGAAGAAAGTTCTGAGCTGTGTTTGTAATACCGACTAGTTGACCTTAAGTAACCCGTGATCATGCGGCGGCCAACCTGACAGCGAGCATTTAAAAAAACATTTATTTGGCAAAAAAGTCAAGTTAATTTTTTCATCTTAACTTTTATTAACAAAGTTTTTCTTGACATATACAAAACCGAAGCACGGTTATTAGGCTTAATTCACGTCATAGGTGTAAAACCTTCGCCAAAACTAAAAATGTGAGTGATAACTTAATAAAACGACATAGCATTGCTGTGCAAAACAGCTGATTTCTAATCACTGAAACGATGTCTCGTAAACCGTCTGTCCGACGTCAAGCTGAGCCCTCCCGCTATCGTAAACCAGTGAGTTACTCTCTTGGTACTTCTGCCTACAGTGTCTTTCTTGACCAAACGAGCGTTAGACACATTTACGTTTCGGGGGCCTGTGGGTGAATCTCTGGGTCATACGGGGTCAAAATTCACATGGACCATCTTTAGACCAATATCTGTAATGTGTGTAAAATTGAAAAAGTTTGAACCATTCTTTCTTGACCAAAACGTGGGAACAATAGCCGCGCTAAAAATTTCACGTTTTGGGGTGCTGTGGGTGAACCGAGGGATCAAACGGGGTCAAAATTCACATGGACCATCTTTAGACCAATACCTATTATGTGTGTAAATTTAAAAAAGTTTGAACCATTCTTTCTTGACCAAAACGTGGGAACAAATCCGCGCTAAAAATTTCACGTTTTGGGGGGCTGTGGGTGAACCGAGGGATCAAACGGGGTCAAAATTCACATGGACCATCTTTAGACCAATATCTGTAATGTGTGTAAATTTGAAAATGTTTGAACCATTCTTTCTTGACCAAAACGTGGGAACAAATCTGCGTTAGAAAGAAAAAAAGAAAAAAAAAATATAGACAAAAACAATATGTGTCCCCTTCAGGGAAGGGGACCCATAATTACACTGAAATTTTTACCAGCCAACAAGGAGCACCCTGTCACAAATGTGCTTGACCGGATAGTTTGCGACCCAGTTCTCAAGCGACGTTATCCAAGCCGCTTGAGGTTTACTGTGTGGGTCAAGTCTTTTGTTGCGAATCGCCGTTCACACTACCACTTCTTTTGTTTATGTGTTCAATGTGCCAACTTATCAGGTCGCGCTGTTACGGGGTGCAAGTCATCATTGTTTTATCTGAAGGAAATCGTCACAGCGAGTTAACGCCTTTTTCCCCGTTATTGTTACGCATGCTATATAAGAGCGCCCATCTAATAACATAATATACATAGAATATAAGATAGAAGAAGATAGAGATAACTGCGAAGTAGTGCTGGATTGTTGTTTTGGTTGTGGTTGGACGTGAATAAATGTAAAGGAAACGGTTTTCTGCTGATCAGAGTACACGTGCGTTAGTTGTTAAGGAACTTCCGATAGTCAGTCCCAAACTTTTGCGTAACCGTGAAAACCGGTACGTGACACACCCTATCCACAGCTGTTAAAAATTTCAGCTGGTTAAGTCTTGTATTTCTGGCCTCAATAACATCTGAACAAACAAACAAATATTTGGGGGTAAATGGGTGAAAATGGATATATACAACTTCAAGTTACAAAATAGTTTAAAATACGCTGCAATGTACCAATCAAAAAGTATGAAACTCCAGAAACATCTGCTTTAGCAAGTATAGCCGTTTCAAAAATTTCACGTTTTGGGGGGCTGTGGGTGAACCGAGGGGTCAAATGGGGTCAAAATTCACATGGACCATCGTTTGACCAATATCTATAATAAGAGTAAATTTGAGAAAGTTTGAACCATTCTTTCTTGACCAAAACGTGGGAACAAATCTGCGTTAAAAAATTCACGTTTTGGGGGGCTGTGGGTGAACTGAGGGATCAAATGAGGTCAAAATTCACATGGACCATCTTTAGACCAATATCTATAATGTGTGTAAATATGAAAAAGTTTGAACCATTCTTTCTTGATCAAAACGTGGGAACAAATCCGCGTTAAAAATTTCACGTTTTGGGGGGCTGTGGGTGAACCGAGGGATCAAACGGGGTCAAAATTCACATGGACCATCTTTAGACCAATATCTATAATGTGTGTAAATATGAAAAAGTTTGAACCATTCTTTCTTGATCAAAACGTGGGAACAAATCCGCGTTAAAAATTTCACGTTTTGGGGGGCTGTGGGTGAACCGAGGGATCAAACGGGGTCAAAATTCACATGGACCATCTTTAGACCAATATCTGTAATGTGTGTAAATTTGAAAAAGTTTGAACCATTCTTTCTTGACCAAAACGTGGGAACAAATCCGCGTTAGAAAGAAAAAAAGAAAAAGGGGACCCATAAATACCCATTTTAGGGGGCTAGCGGGGTAAATACTGGGGTTATCAACACAAACAAAGTGGGATGCACATCTACATAACTACATCTACCATCTGTGTAAATTTCAGCCAAATCCATCAAACATTTGATGGAAAAACAAGTCGGACAAACTTCGGGTAAAAAATACCCATTTTAGGGCGCTAGCGGGGTAAATACCGGGGTTATGAACAAAAACAAAGTGGGATGCACATCTACATAACTACATCTACCATCTGTGTAAATTTCAGCCAAATCCATCAAGGATTTGATGGAAAAACGAGTCAGACAAACTTCGGGGAAAAAATACCCATTTTAGGGGGCTAGCGGGGTAAATACCAGGGTTATGAACAAAAACAAAGTGGGATGCACATCTAAATAACTACATCTACCATCTGTGTAAATTTCATCCAAATCCATCAAACATTTGATGGAAAAAGAGTCGGACAAACTTCGGGGGAAAAATACCC
This sequence comes from Phallusia mammillata, assembly GCF_965637545.1. Lineage (NCBI taxonomy): Eukaryota > Metazoa > Chordata > Ascidiacea > Phlebobranchia > Ascidiidae > Phallusia > Phallusia mammillata. Next base: position 14,577,670 of record NC_137256.1, on the reverse strand, counting down.
ATTTTAGGGGGCTAGCGGGGTAAATACTGGGGTTACAAACAAAAACAAAGTGGGATGCACATCTACATAACTATATCTACCAGCTGTGTAAATTTCAGCCAAATCCATCAAACATTTGATGGAAAAACGAGTCAGATAAACTTTGGGAAGAAAAAAAAAGAAAAAAAGAAAAAACAATTTGAGTAAAACCAATATGTGTCCCCTTCAGGAAAGGGGACCCATAACTAACATATGTCCAAATTTGAATAAATTTGAAGCACTCTTTCTTTACCAAACCAGCGTTACAAACCAGCGTTAGACAGAAAAAGAAAAAAAAATACGGACAAAAACAATATGTGTCCCCTTCCTTGAATATATGTGTCCCCTTCCATAAATAGGACCCATATTAAACCTCAGTTGTTTCTGCAGGCAACATTGCATTTCAAGAGATAACCACGAGAAAGTCGGGTGTTGTAAGGTAAAACACTGTGATCAGTACTTGGCTTAAATAATCATGCTATTTAAATGACAAACTATGCAAATCTGATTTATGGGGTATGCGGTGGGGCTACAGGGTAAAACACAACAATTTACATCTATAAAAGGCACATTCTACAAGCTGTACAAACTTCAGCCATGTACAAATTTATTTTAATTCCGACGCTGTTTAAAAAATCAACCATTTTAGGGGGTTAGGGGGTGTAACTGATAGGGTTCTACAGCCAAAAGTATAAAATAGGAATCCACAATGACCCAATCAACAGCCTCGTAAAATTTTTGTTCAAATCAGACAATGTTTAAAACTCTGACCACTAGACATGTTATTAGCAACATTTGTTAACGCTTCTGACGTCATAAGGCTGTTAACACTCTGCTGACTAGAATGTGCAAAAACGCGTTCCAAGTAATGCATAAACACAAGTACCATATGTTCTGTTGCACTACAGAAAACTGGCTAAAATCAAAATGCTTCTTCTTCAGGGAAATGGACCCATAATAAACTAGTGGTACTTTTTCCCAGGTTTGTGCTGCCCGAAGCAAATATTGGCTTACCCGTATTTTCTTCCCAAACCCGGAAGGGGTTGCTTAACAAACTTGAGGGGTCACAGAGAGCTATCCCAATTTTGCAGCAAGTACTCCATACACTGGCATAGAGTATGGGGGTGTCGCACACCCCAAGCTTTGACCTTTGTATAAAGTCACAATGTCATTTTTGTTCAAGTTACGTCGGTTTTAAAACGTTTCCAGCTAAGCACAAAGCGCTTGTAGTGACGCCATTGATCAAACAAACGTCGGTCAAAACGCAACAATTGCAATTGTTTTGAAATACACAGGCATTTTAATGGAATAAAAGATGACATATATATATAGAGAGTTATAGAGTAATGTTTAAGTATTGTGTGGGGCCACCACTTTCTCTAATAAAAAAAGGTAATAAATTTACAATTTCTAAGCAGTGTTTGATGTCCGTTTGCAAAGCACGTGCCTATTTACAAAACAATGTGACAGAAACTTAAAGCACATAAAAGGTATCGGTGTTTGGACGTGTAAAGTAGTAGACTCCGAGTACCGGTAGGTTGTTTTTAGTTTTCGTTCGTATTAGTCATTTCAACAAATACAACAAACATATTTTTTGCATTGTTTATCAAATTATCTGTGAAGGGTCGCGAAAAATTTAAAGAGATTAAAAGGGGGCACGATCAAAAAGGTTTGGGAAGCCCTGGTGTAACCTAGCCTTAGGTACAGAAAACGAAGACAAAATATTTTGACACAGAGTATGAGTATCAATACCACTAAAATTTTTTGATACCATCAATACCGAGTACCGGGTACTCGTCCCATCACTACAAAGAGGAAGACTAATAAGTGCCAGAGAAGGCCTCTGAGTTTGTTCCAAATATCCTTGGGTGCTTTAACTGAGAGGAAACATCTTTTTTTGTTCAATACAAACTAACAGTGGACTGCATATATGTATATATATATACATACATACATATAAGGAAGAAACGTTATCTTTTACTTCCCATCGGCTATGAAGTTAGTATTAGAACATTTATACACAAAAGTGTATTTTGGCACAACTTGAGGTTCATATCTATTACATAGAAATTTGAAGAAGTTTAAAGCTCTTTTGCTTGGCCAAAACATGAATGTTGGATACAAAAAAGAAGAAAGGAAAAACATATGAATACTTTGAATTGGAAACAGCTGCGCTGATTGTTAATTGCTGTTTTTTGCCTTGATTAGCAAAGTTAGGTTGAATCTTTGGTATTTGCATTTTTACTGTAATCATGTATAGATTAGTAGTTTTAAAATTTCAGTTACCCTTCACACGACATTGCACCAAAGTGCATTCCAGTTGCTTTATCTCCACAAATGACACAAATCTTCAATGCTGTTTTTTCATTCTTATTTTCTGTACCTACAAATATGTGCATTAGTATTAGCTATTGTTTTTTGCACTATGGATGGTCCATCAGGGCAAAATTTGTATGAGAGTCATATATTTGTTTCATCATAAGAAAGGTGCTCTGACACAGAGTTAATAGAAGTCTATGACAAGAGTCTGCAATAGTTTGTCACAACCAACATTTGGTTGCAAACCATCCACCAAAAGTTGTAAAATTACTAAATGTGTTAAAACGGACCAAAACTAGAAAGGTGGCTTTCTAATATACTTCCATTTTATATACTCCATATCCTATTTACCGATTTACTATACACACAATTTAATCTACACATACATAGATGTCGATTTTTAGCATAAATTTTCTTTTGTAGGGTGGCAAAATTTTCTGATTAAGCCAAACTTTTAAATAGCAAACAAGTAACTAAGGATGTTCAAAGTACAATAACTGGGTACTCTAGAATAAATGTTTTGAATCCCGAATATCAAATCCATTTCTTATATCATTTTTGAAAGAAAGCAAACCAGTTTAGTACAAAATGTAAAAAAAATACTGGAAAAAAACTTTGCACAACTGCAATAAAACAAAATGCTCCAAAATCTACAAAGACATAGAGAAAATAGCACAACTATTAAAGTTAATTCATAAAAAAAATATTTAGTGGTATTTATTGCCTTCAGTAGGATTAACTATGTTGTGAGCTTGCTAAGACATATTGGTTTCCTGTGTACAAATATATAATGTTTGTCAACCTGAAACAACTGCAAAAAACAGGCACGCCTAGCATACAAAGTTGAGACATTAGGTTAGTTTTTAAATCCTAATTAAACTACCTTTGCTTTTGCATAAGTTGAACTTTGTAGCGCTTACTCCCTACATTTTTCTGTTTGTGTTGGATTATAAACTGACCCAAACATCATATGTATTGGGATGGCAGTTTTTGTAATATTAACAGACACTCCCATGCATCTAATTGCTTTGTAATGCCATAGTCGTTGATTGTTTTTGTTGTCAAAGTCAGAAAACATTTAAATGGTGGCAAAACGTTGCAAAGCATATCCAATAAACATAATCATGTGATCAAATGGGTAACAAACCAGCGTCACGCTAATCGCTAATTATGCCCACAGACACTGATGAGTCTTTGCCATCTTTTGCAACAAACACAACGACTGGGTATCAACATAAAACTGTAATGAATGTGTTTACATTTTACCAATGATGGGAGCACACATTAATATATGCCACAATTAAGTGATATAAACAGCAAAATTGGATTTGAATCTGACTGGATTCTTTGAACATGCTTATAAGTAACCCACTAAAAAGAACTGTTTAAAATTTCACCACAGTATGGCTTGCATTTCCGACTTGAAAGACTGGTACTGCTAAAAATGAATATTTTAGAGTTTAAGGGGTGAAAATGGGTAAATCCAATTAAAAGTTACAAAATTCTTTAGAATACATTACAACGCACCAACCAACGAAGCATGAAACTCCTAGATCATGAAATTTTTAGCTATTTTAAAAATTTTAAGTTTTGGGTGCCTGTGGGTGAACTGCTGGGTCATTTTGGCTCACACTTTGGATAAATAACTAACATCTGTAAAAATTTGAAGCACTCTTTTTTGAACAAATGCATGGAACAAACCAGCGTTGGGACAGAAAAAAAAGAAACAGACAAAAACAATATGTGCCCCCTTCAGGAAAAGTGATCCATAAAAAACATTTTTTGTTTGCATAGATATAAACTTAATCTACAGGAAAGAAGTACATATGTCTTGATTTTTACCATTATCACTTGTTTAAAGTTGTTTTGTTGCAACATGGAAAACTGTAAACGGCCATTCCTTAAATTACAACTGTGCTCTAGTAATGACTTTTGAGTTGACATATAGCAAGAGATAGGCAATGGAATTGCAGCTTGTTATAATAGAAGTGTGGTTTCAAGTTGATATTCGGGGCATTACCATTTGTCTTATCTTCAGGTCGCAACTCTCGTGCAGTATGCATTAATTTGTTCACATACATGGAGAAAATTATTGACAACAAACTATGAAAATTTTATCAGAACACTTTGTGCTGTAAAACAATAATTTTCATCCCAAGTTCTCCAACCTTTTTTCAGTGCAAAATTTACCTTTTATTTCTTTTGTTTCAGTTTCAGCTGCTTGGGATTTTGCCTCAGAATTAGACATGATACTAAATGGTTATAACTTATTACATTACACAACAAAACAACATAAAGTCTACAAAAAGCTTGAAGTATTTTCTATCAAAAACATTACTATTATTTTACTTGTAGTATTACTGAAATGCAATACATTTTGCTGTAATATTTTTTTTAATTCTCTTTTTTAAAACATCATTTATGCACAACATGCTGATTTGGTTACCATATGCAAACCGTGTTCAATTGTTTGCACCATATTAGTTTATTAATTTCACACAAAAGTCGAGTAACAAAAATGATAAAATTATCTTTTATGATGCATAAGTCGATTTTTCCTCAAAAGCAACAAATAAAATGATTTCCAAGTTTCAACACATGATTAGTTAAACATCGTCTTATTTTGCATTCCACAGGTAAATACAAAACATTGCAGACAACAAACAACCATCAAACGAAAAGAACCGCATCCGCAAATATTTGTGACCTAAATTAAACAAACAACAAGACTTAATAGTTGTGGTGCTAGTGCACATTTCAGATAAGGCAATGCTTGTTTTCATGCCTGTGGACATCAATTTCTGACCAATCAGAGGCGGGTTACTTCAGCTCGAGCACAATAATAATAAAATATAGTAAGGAGAAAAGCTGCCACGCGCGGAAGCACATGTTTAGCAGGGCATCGTTCGAACAGGCGCACATGAAAATACAATTAATACAAAAACAGCTGTCCTCGTAAAACCCGATGCCACAATTGCTAGACTCTCCATTTTTAATAACAGGACCTTAAATATGTTATTACGCTGTGATCTGTGGATATGTAAATCTGGATCGGTTGGCATTTTTTGTTGTACATTGCGAAGCACACAACGCTTGGTTGAGTTCAGGGTATATTGTGGCAAATGGAAACCCCTTTAAAAATTTCCATTTTTTTTTCATAATCACTAGAATAAACTCGCACTTAGGGCTGAGCTCGCTGGTCCGTTCGGTGTTCATACATGTCGTATCTCGTTACAACACTCGAATTACCCATACGATACGCGCTGTGGCACTTGCATTTTTAATGTTTGTCAAACGGGTTCGCGCCCCCTGGTAAAATGACAAACGACCCCCATGGGGGTTGCGACCCACAGGTTGAAAACCATTGGGCTACACTAAATACGACGTCCTAAAAATAGATCAAAGTTGCTAATTTACCCAAAGAAACGGTATAGTGTCCTTTGATTATGACATCCTATGGAAACAGCGTTGGCTGATATTAGGTTTATTCTCAACGTAGGCCTAACCCACATACTCTTTCAGACTGCCAACGTCGTGACATCGTGATAAAAATAAAATGTACTGTAGGCTAATTGTAACTAGTAGGCCTGGAATTTAAATCGTTGGGTTTGTAACCCGTAATGGATTTAAGCAGGGGTCACCAAACCACGTCATTTCATTCGGCCCGAGTGTATTTTAGGTTTAACTCCTGTTTGTACGACGGGGGCGATTTAGTTTACCAGAGAAGAGAGGAGTGATATTATATTTTTTTTAATTAGCCAACTATAACTTAGCCTACCACCAGTTTTTTTTTCAGTTTTGCAAACGAACGACAAGGGCGCAATAGCTCAAACATGCTACTATTGTAATAAACTGTGAAGGCTCGTTAGCACATCACAGAATTCTAATTTTGCTTTATTATTTCTGTTGCCTTATGAAAAAAACTAATTTATTGGACTAGCCCAGGGGTCACCAAACTACGGCGCGCGGGCCGGATCCGGTCCGCGAGGTCATTTCATCCGGCCCACGACTACATTTTTTAGGTTGCCAAATTGTATCAATAACTTTGCAACATCAAAAATTAATCTACTCCTTACATAATTTTTTTTCTGTGGGGATATTCAGAATTGATATTACCGAGTTTCATAGGATTATAACGCCCAAGATTGATCCAAAGCCAGTTTGTTACGTCACAGACAAGACAACAAGTGTTAATTGTGCGCAAACAAGTGCCTTCCTTTGTCACTTGTGGCGTAATATACAAGCATTACTCGTAAGATGAGACTAATTATACAGTTTAACAGTCGCATGACTGCTTTTCGAATGGGATTGTAGAAAGACCATATCTTGGCACACCTAAAAACGCCTTGCGGGCTAAGTTTGGAAAGCCTATAGTAGGAAGTTCTCGAGCTGCTTTCGGATATCGTAGCAGCTATAACTTTCATATGCCGAGCTAACTCTCTTATAAATAAGCTTTTGCTGCCAGGCATAGTATCAAGTTTGTAGAGCTCTTCTGGCAAATGTATTTCCAGACAAGTATAGGACGTCGAAGCGTCGGGATAAAAATACATTTGCCAGAAGAGCTCTACAAACTAACTCTCTTATTTTTCATTCGTTACAAACTAGGCGATTGTATAAGCACAATTCTTGAATTTCATCTCTGCTTTTTCGTGTTTGTGACATTACTAACTGTCCAAACTACCAAAAAATATGATAAATGATTTTATTGCGTAGTGGTTCTGAGACATGCAATTTGTTTGTGGGTTATGAAAACATCAAAACGTCCAGGAAGGGCACTGATGAGCAGTGACTTGACATCACTCATCCTATCTAATAATCATTTATTCCAGTGCTATTACAGTCCATTTTTGAAATGATCCTTGTTCTCTCCTTAAACTGTTCATGGACATTGACACTACCAGTCGGCATTAAAAGCCAAAACTTTCCAACCTTTACCAATTTGTTATAGAAGAACGCTTGTAGCCCCACATTTCAATTTTCAACTCATAAATGTATTTCATTTGATTCAAGAAAATTTTCTGTTACTATACCAGACGAAGGATCATAAGTGCCAGCGCAGTAAAAATAACGATGGTTTTGATCAACCTTTCTCCGCTTTTTGTATTCTTCGTAAGAAAGAACAAAGCAAATGTGAGAAATTGTCTGAACGTCATTTTCATCAATATGGGTGGACTTGTATAACGCATTCTGTAAAAAATGATAAAGTACATTTACAGATGCTCGAAATCAGACGTTTTATGAGTACTTTTGGATGTAGAACAACGCCTCCCTGAGTTATGCTCATTGCTGTCATGTTATTCGTCCTACTGAGTTGAGTTTATTCGCTTGCATAAAATGTACCAGAACAACCACCGAGACGCTAAAACATTATAAAGCGCAAAATAGTGAATAGGTTTATTTGCCGATAATGACTAAACGCACCGCAACTAAAGCTTGTTACTGGGGGCCAGTAGAAGTGAGGTTGACGCAATGTGGGAAAAAATGACGGTGTTCTCTAAAGTGGAAGTCAGTGGCCACTAGTGGCGTTTGTATTAGCAAAAGTGGCACTGAAGAATAAATGCTGTTTGGTGGTACAGAAAGAAGTTAAAGAAACAGTGCGTTAACCAGCCATGGGGTCCAAAAACTAACCACCGGTGTTAAAAGAGGGCGGAGTTGGAGTGTTTCACAGTAATAGAAGCCCGAAGGATGTTTTTAAACACCGGTATTATGTTTAAATAGTAGGAAGACCTTTGTACCATAGTTAAGTCGTCAAAAAATTGCGCTGCCTGGCGATTACTTTCATTTTTGTTCGTAATTGTTTAACTTGTTTTTTATTTTGAAACGGGACATGGAACAAAACGTTAAACTACACAATCCGTAGAGAAAATTCCACAGCACCGCACAAACGCTTTTACAACTACATTACACAATTGAGTCAAATATTTGGAAAAAAGCACCATTTTATTATTGTTTAATTTGCTTGATAAAATACCTTGGTAGGATATTTCCCTCGTAGCTGCATTTCTTCAGGATGGTAAAACCAGCGAACTCTGACAACCATCGTTTTGGCCCAGGATTCCCACATTGATTCTATCAATCCGATGTAAGGAAGATTCGGCCGACCAGAGGAAAGAAACACTGCACAATCACCACACTGCAAAAATACGTTAAAAGACACTTTCAAGGCGTTTGATGCAGAATTGGAGATAATTTTGTATGTTTGAGGATTGGACATCAACTAAAAACTAGAAGGGTGGCTTAGCACATTTTGTTGTTACATTTACACTATAACTATTGTAAAACATCAACATATTTACTATGCTTTTTTTGTATTGGGTCCCATATAAGCCATCGTGTTTTATAACCTTAGTTGTTTCTGCAAGCAGAAACTCATGGGTCCCCACACATGTAAAGTTAAAGATAGTGCATTTCAAGAGATAACCATAGTCCACATGCTACCCAATTTTAGCCAATTCCGACACTGTTTTATAAACTTACCCATTTTAAGGGGCTAGTAGGGTAACTAATAGGGTTTGACACTAAACTAAAAAAATATGAAACCTCAATGACTCAATCAATAGTACTGCAAAATTTCAGCCCAATCTGCCAATGTTTAATATTTCGACCACTGGAGGTGTTTTGAGCAGTAACCATTAATGCTTATGACGTCATAAGGCTGTTAACAACCCCATAATTGCCATGGCGCAAAAAATGTCCACCAAGCAACCCACCAACATACAACTGGTTGCCCTTGTATGGCTAAATGTTGGGACTACAGGGTTGAACACAACAATCGACACCTATAAATGTCATACTCTACAAGCTATTCAAATTTCAGCCAACTCCGACATTGTTTACAAACTCGCCCATTTTAGGTGGCTAGTGGGGTAAATACTGGGGGTTATCAACAAAAACAAAGCGGGATGCACATCTGCATAACTATATCTACTATCTGTATAAGTTTCATCCAAGTCCATTAAACATTTGATGAAAAAATGAGTCGGCCAAACTTTAGGCAGAAAATAACCCATTTTAGGGGGCTAGCGGGGTAAATACTGGGGGTTATCAACAAAAACAAAGCGGGATGCACATCTGCATAACTATATCTACCATCTGTGTAAATTTCATCCAAATCCATTAAACATTTGATGGAAAAACGAGTTGGACAAACTTTAGGCAGAAAATAACCCATTTTAGGGGGCTAGCAGGGTAAATACCGGGGTTATCCACAAAAACAAAGTGGGATGCACATCTACATACCTATATCTACCATCTGTGTAATTTCATCCAAATCCATCAAACATTTGATGGAAAAACAAGTCGGACAAACTTTGGGAAGAAAAAAAAAAAAAAAAAAAAAATTGAGTAAAATCAATATGCGTCCCCTTCAGGGAAGGGGACCCATAATTTAGCTACCAAAAAAATTAAGGTGGTGAATCAATCTAGTGCAGGGGTCACCAAACTACGACTACATTTTTTAAGTTGCCAAATTGTATCAATAACTTTGCAACATCAAAAATTAATCTACTCCTTACATAATTTTTTTCTGTGGGGATATTCAGAATTGATATTACCGAGTTTCATAGGATTATAACGCCCAAGATTGATCCAAAGCCAGTTTGTTACGTCACAGACAAGACAACAAGTGTTAATTGTGCGCAAACAAGTGCCTTCTTTTGTCACTTGTGGCGTAATATACAAGCATTGCTTGTAAGATGAGACTAATTATACAGTTTAACACTCAAACTCAAAAATATAAACAGACCAAAAGACTATTCTACAAGTTCTAAAAGACCATTTTGAAACGCTGTATAGGGCAAGTAAAAACCCGTGCCGCACTACAAAAGATGAAATGAACGACTACGTCAACAGTGTAGGGCAGTGGTTCTTAACCTTTTTGGTGTGGTTTCCCACTAAAGTAAATCACCAAGTTCAAATTTCCCCCTCAACAAAATTTTTTTTACTTGGTTGGGACTTGGGACCTTAAAGGTATACTGCAATCTTATTTAGTTTGAATAGTTATTTCGTGAGAAAGTAAAATCGTGTGGAATTTTGAAAAATCCCGTGTGCTTGCGTTAGTCATTTATTGCATCACAATAAACAGATCAAATGGATTTATTTGCGAACAATAACAGGGTCATTGATACTTTTACTAATTTCTGTGATGTAACAAACGATTTTTGAATTTTTATGCGCCTTGTTAAACTAGGTGATCTTAATCTTACATGTTGTTGCGGAAAATATTGTATTAAATTAATTTTCAACGGTTAATTTCAACCCACGGGCCCGAGTTTGGTGACTTCTGACTCACATAATTTCCCTCTAAAAACATTAAATTTCCCACTAGTGGGAAATTTCCCACCGGTTAAGAACCACTGGTGTAGGGTGTCCAAGATTAGATAAGGAAAACGCGAACGCGTGCGAAGGGAAACTGACTGTTGAGCAATGCTATGAAGCATTGAAGACAATGAAAAACAACAAATCCCCGGGACTAGACGGCTTCCCGGCGGAGTTTTACAAAGTATTTTGGAAAGATATAAAATGTCCGTTGGTTAATGCATTTAACCATGCGTTTGAAACAGGTACCTTTTCTTGGCAAATGACTTGGGGGGTCGTAACTTTAATCCCCAAACCAGAAAAAGACCTTTTATACGCCAAAAACTATCGCCCTATTACCCTATTGAACGCAGATTATAAAATAGCTTCTAAAGCCATTAACAGTCGCTTAAAAAAAGTACTACCCACGATTATAGCACCTGAACAGTCGGGGTTTGTAAAAGGTAGATACATAGGAGATAATATAAGAACGCTTTTCAACATTTGGGATCATATTTCTGAGCAAGGATTGCATGGGGCCCTACTGTTTTTAGATATATGTAAAGCCTTTGATTCAGTGGATTGGAACTTTGTTAACATAGCTTGTTCCAATTTTGGATTTGGAAAATATATGTGCAGATGGATTAAAACATTCTATGTTAACTCACAATGCTTGATCATTAATAACAACCACATTTCTACCCCTTTTAGGATAGAAAGAGGCGTTCGACAAGGGGATCCGCTGTCCCCTTCGTTGTTTGTTATAGCCATAGAATTCCTGGCCTTGTCTATTAAACAGAACAAAGCCGTAAAAGGAATTAACGTAGGTGCAAAGGAAGTTAAAATTTCGCTTTTTGCGGACGACTCGTTACTTTTTCTAGACGGTTCAGAAAAAAGCTTTCGTGCAGCTTTTGCAGAAGCAAAGGAATTTGGCAAACACACTGGCTGTAACATTAATCTTGCGAAATCATGCGCCATGTATATAGGCGAAAGACAACCTAACGCCAATCACCACCTTTCTTCGGAAGGTCTTTCATGGCCAAATACGTTCATAAAATATCTAGGCGTAAAAATTCCAGTGATTAGAAACAAAACCAATCTGTTTTCACTCAACTTTGAATCTATAGGAAAGGAAATTGAAGCTGTAACAAAACCATGGCTGGCAAGATCACTCTCGTTATTAGGGCGAGTGATCATTATCAAAACCCTTGCGTTACCCAAACTGCTGTACAAACTGAGCGTTTTGCCCATTAGTATACCGCAAAAATTTTTGAAAGAAATTAAACGAAAACTCTTTACTTTTCTTTGGGGCTCCAACTGGGAGAGAGTCGGCAGGAAAATATTGTATTGTAGAATAGAGGACGGTGGCGTGGAAATGATAGACCTAGAAGCCTATGCAAAATCACATTGCGGAGGCTGATGTGTGCACATTTTGTGGTGTGTACAGAGAAACCTTGTATCATTTATTTTGTGAATGTATTCATGTCCAGGTATACTGGGAAAGCGTAAGTGCCTGGATTGACAGTGCCATGTGTAATCGAATCGACCTTAACAATTGCATAAAACTCTTTGGAATCCACAATGAATGCTTTGAAAAAGGTTTTTTGAACTTGATGAACTGCTTGCTTTTGATTGCTAGATTTGTTATTTACAAAAGTAAGATTCAAAAACTGAGGCCAAAGGTGGAAACGTTTGTTTATGAGATGAAACGTTGTAAGTGCAATGGAAAATTTGTTTCTCGAAAAAATGATACTATGTGGAAATATAGAGTGAAGAGGAATGCCCACCTGCGCTAATGGCTATATGAGTTTGCTCATTATAATCGTCTTTTTGTCGTGATGTTTATGCGCAAGAAAAAATCAAAACAAAAAAAAATTATACAGTTTAACAGTCGCATGACTACTTTTTGAATGGGATTGTAGAAAGACCATATCTTGGCACACCTAAAAACGCCTTGCGGGCTAAGTTTGGAAAGACGGCGCTAGGGTATGTAAACTCTGCGGGCCGCGTGAATCATTATTAGCACTCATCCGACCCGCAGTGAAAAAAGTTTGGTGACCCCTGATCTAGTGGAAAACGTTTGAAAATTGCATATTGCATTTTTTCAGGTTTTGACAGCAAAATTACTATGCGCTTTGGTTGGAAGTCTTAATTCATAGGCACCGACCTTAAATTTTTCCCGGGTATGCCATGTATATGACATCACAAAAAAGTTTAGTGTACTTTAAAGTGAAACCAGGGCGTATCCTGAAATTTTTAATGGGGGGGTCCAACGTTTTATTTTCGGAAATTCCCTAATGACGTCATTATACGTCATTAGATCGCTTTGAAAAATGTTCCACACAAGTGCTAAACCGCACGAGACTGAATACGTAATTGACATGTCAAAATGCCACTAAATTGTCGCTTATTTCGTTTTCTGGTTCAAAACGACGCGTTAAGCGGCAAAACGCTTTGTCCAAAATTGTAAGCAGGTCCAAAACCGTAACCCGGTTCAACTTTCGACTTTGGCGGTTTCTCTACCTGTCCAATTGGCAGAACGACAAATTATTTTAGCAAAAGCTTTGTAGTTTTCTGATCCCGCCGCTGTTATTTAGCTTACTCAGCAAAACTGTAGTCAGGCAATCAAAATCGTTGCTTAAAAACACGGACAGCAATTTCTAAAGAACTGAACGCCTTTCTGAAGTGGCAATCCTACTGTTAAGTTGCGCAATGTCACGGATGCACTAAAGTTGGTAACTGCAGAAGGCATAAATTGTGCCTAGCGAGTAACAAATTACGTTTACCTTAACAACATTACTGGATTAACATCGATCTATTGTGTGTGGCAAACTAATACGTGTTTGGCGGGTCGAAACTGTTGAGTTATTTTATTATTAACAAAGTTAACAGAAACAATACAACATTAAACGTTTTTAACCATTTTTACTCAGTTTACATTGTTTTACTGCAAAAACAGTTGCATTTAGTACATTTAACACTAACAAAAACAAATTAAAACCAGCGTTCTAACCGGAACGTAACTTTTCGCTTGTTAGCGCATAAAACTCCTTGTTAAACCCTTGTTACGTCACAATTGGCGATTAGATAACAAGCGAATACAAGAGATTGAAGGCTCACGGCTTTGAGATAACGACTCCCTGTTATCACCCAACGGTAACGGAACGATTTGAGCCTATTTAATTTTCGCACAAAATCTTTAAAAAGGGGAACAAACGCTGAACTTTTTTATCACGTGGTTGTTGACGTATAACCCGGGGCTGCGGCGTTCCTTCTCCCGTAAGCGAGCGCCAACACCTTCGTTTTATTTTTTTACTACCCTTTACTGTTTAAACTCCAATGCTTTTTGAAGACGTTACAATTGTCATGATTGTAATGAATGCGAATATTTCATGGGTTGGTAAACAGTAACCGCGATTAAAATCAATTGTGTAGGGTTCTTATTGATTCGTATCAGAATAATTTCCGCAAAGCATGTAACGCATGACTAACGTTGGTCCAAATCTCGGGTATGCGGCATACCCGAGGTTTTCGTCCGGGTATGCCTGGCATACTCGGCATACCCGTGTTCGGCACCCATGAGTCTTATCCATTTGTGGTGCATAGATTTACAGGATTTTGGTGTGCAATGCGATGGATAAACTACAGTTTTTATCCTGTATATGTGAGACATTAGGACACATATTAAAAACACCTACCGAAATTACAACTTTTTCTTTGGTGATGGCTTTATAAAAGATCTTTTTCGTCACACCATTGTTCTCATCGCTTTGACAGCTTGTGCCAAACCACTGCCAATGATTGTTTTCTGGAATACATTGCAACATATATAATTTGTAGAAATTATTTTATAAAATTGGTCAATAGACAGCAAGATTACCTTGGCCGCATAAAGATTTTACATGATGTTTCATGTGAGAGTTGCATTTTTCTCTGAAAACAAAAAACATGAACTATTTTAAAGCAGGGTGGGAGTATGGTGCTTATCGTTGTATGATGAATTAGGAGTTTGTTCCACATTTCATTTTTATTAGGGAAACTAACTTCTTATATGTCATGTTTGCAAATTGGAACTAGAAAGGTGGATTTCTTATGTACTTACATGTTATACAATCTATTTACTACACATTCTATATCCTATGTACTGATATACTATACACACCATTCCATCTACACATGTGATTATTTTTACGAACAAAAGTGAATGGGTTTAACACAAACCCCACACACATTTTTATGCAAATTAGTTACTTACAGTATAAAAAGTTTTTTTTTTATTCTCAAGAAAAAACTAGAAAGGTGGCTTTCCTGTATATTTCCATTTTATATATTGTGTACACTATGTATCAATTTACTATACACACCATTAGATCTACACCTAGATCTACACCAGGTTTATGCGAATGAGTCATGGTAAAATAGTTCTCAGATTCTTTTTAGAAGGACAAATTAGTAGAAAGCTTTAACCAAAACTTCAAAAGGATTTGTTTACATCCTGTTTACCTTATATTGTCATACACTCATAATTAAACTCAAAGCTGGAATCACCCAGTTGCATGGTGGATGCACACTAATGAGCCTGATAGCAATAGATGTAAGTTCAGAAAAAACACTTAGTTAGTCACTGTTTGGTTTGAAAGACATATATATATTTCGCTATTACAGCATCGTCAGCATCCTATTCAAAAAGGATTCTATTGTGTTTTATAAGTGTGTGTTTTTTCTGAACTTACACCCATATTGTCATATATTTACGAAAGTAGTAAAAATAAATATAAAAAACTCCCCTATCCGAGAATTTAATTTCTAGATTTAGCTGTGCAAGGCAAATTTTAAAACAGTTAAAACTTTACTAGAAACCCTGGACAATATAACAGACACTGACAAATTGGAAAGATATTTTGCAGCAAAGGTATGGAACTAATTGTTCTTCAGTAGCCTATCTCGGTGTAGTCACCAAACAAACGTTTAATGATCTTTTGACATGGTTTTCAATAGCATGCAGTCCTTAGAGATTAACAATAACATTTCTCCTATTTTATGTTTAACTTACATATTGTTTCTGGAGAATATGCAGAAAAAATAAAATAAGCTATGTTGTGACAAAAAAATCTCAACTGTGTTCTGTGATATCTACAAGTTGACCTTCAGTGGTCATAAGGCGGCCAATTTGTCAATGACCATTTAATTACTTTTTATTGTGTCTTTGAAAAACGTGTAGTTTTTTACCTTTATGTTAATCAACAATGTTTGCCTGAAATGTGCAAAACCGAAGTACTGTTTTAAACACTTATAAGATATAAAACCTTCGCTAAAACGGAAAATACACATGCTAACTTAATTTCCAAAAATATGCACAAATCTTGAAAAAAAATTGCTGGGAGTAGTGGGGGGATTCGGATTAGGTAAACTGAAATAACAAATACAAAAGGACCTTAATTGAACCACAAGCATTTGGCAAATACAAGAAAAAGGGTTTAAACCTCTCAAAACAGAGAGAAACTACTTCACTTACAATTTGGTACACCCTTCTGTGTTTTTCCAGGATGATTTTTCACTTCCATTTTCTGGGCATAAAATACAAAAATAAATAAGTTCATATCAACAGGAACTAGAAAGGTGGCTTTCTGATATACTTCCATTTTATATATTCTATACGATATTTACCAATTTACTATACACATCATTTTATCTACATATATGATTGTTTTTGCAAGCAAAAACACACGCGTTTGTGCGGATTTAACGTCCTGGTTATTTTTAGATTGTTAAGAAAAAACTTAATCAACTTTAGCAATAACCCAGCTTTAAAAGTTTTGTCCGTATTCTTTTTGCATCATTATTGTCATATAATCACAAAAAAACAGCACATAAGAACGGGAAAAATACTTTTAATTTAATCTCATGCTTTGACCTTGATATTGTCGTTCAAGGCCAGTTTTTAACACAATTTTCCAAAACTGAAAATGTGCTTGATACTTAATAAAACGACATAGCATAGCTGCGCAAAAACAGCGGATTTCTAATCACCAACACGACTGTCTCGTAAAACGTTTTTCCAGACGTCAAGCTGAGCAATCCCGCTGCATTCACCCGACTTAATCGTAAATAAGTGAATTACTCCCTTGAGAGTTGAGACTTCTATCTGACTGACAGTGTACACATATTATGGGCTGTAAAAGTAACTATTTGGCTGATTAAGGCAAAATTTTAAGCACTGAACGAATAACCTACTGCAAACAATTGTTTAACATTTCAGCACATTAGGGCTTGTATTTTTGGCCTAAAATTTATTATTATGGGGGTTTAAGGGGCTGTGGGTGAACCACTGGGTCATTCGGGGTCAAACTTCAGGAGGATCAAATTTGGAACAATAACTAACATCTGTGCAAATTTGAATAAATTTAAAGCACTCTTTCTTGACCAAACGCATTTAACAAACCAGCGTTAGACAGAAATGAATATTTGGGGGTTTAAGGGGTGAAAATGGGTGAATCGAAAAAAAAGATACAAAATTCTTTGAAATATCTTATATTGCACCAAACAACACAGCATATCACCAAGAGATGCTGTACTTTAGTCAGTACAGCCGTTTATAAAAAAATACGTTTTGGGGGCCTGCGGGTGAACCGCTGGGTCATTCGGGGTCAAACTTCAGGAGGATCAAATTTGGATTAATAACTAACATTTGTGTAAATTTTATTAAATTTGGAGCACTCTTTCTTGACCAAACGCGTTTAACAAACCAGCGTTAGACAGAAAAAAGAAAAAAAAAATACGGACAAAAACAATATGTGTCCCCTTCAGGGAAGGGGACCCATAATAAACATGTGTTACATACGTTTTGCAATTGGAGCAAACTTTTCTGGAAGTAGTCGAATTTGTGAAATAGGTATTAAAGCAGAATCTCCATCATCAAAATCCACTTGAACCTGGCCATTGTCATTTTCTACACACAGATAATGAAATTGTAATATTTGTTCAGATATGTGGAAAATACAGGATTGCCAATAGTTGTACAAAAACCATCTGAATCAAAATAAATATCTACGCTTTTTTCCACTAAATTAAAACTAATTAAGAACCACAAAAATGTCAGATTCCAAACAAAAGTTAACACAAAAAATTGAGAAAAGAAATGTTAACGCTGTTTTCATCTATTATTCAAAATCAATTTTGAAATCTTTTTCTTAAATGTGTGTTTTTTCTTAAAAACTGCTAATTATTTTTTCTTTTGCAAACAAAATGCCACATAACAACAAAGCAATCATTTTTTCAGGGGGTAATGTAACTTATCTGTCCAAATTCATTGTGTTTTCTTTTGTCTATAGCGTATAGTGAGTACACTTTACACTCTATAGTGTACAGTGCTATTTAATATTCATTTGATTTTCAATAATTATGAAGATTTGTTCCAACAAAAACACTTTTTAACATTGAAGAACCGGTGAGTTGTAACTTTTCTTGGAACTAGTGATTTTTAAAAATAGTAATGTTTAGGAGATTTGAATAAAGTACCTTAGACTTTTATTGTTAGAATTAGATGTCCCTGTTCCTGCACTACCTTACAGTTACAGTACATATGGACCAATTTTTCAGCCACAGAAAAACATACCAGTCACAATGTGTCCTGGGTACAAACAATGCATTTTCCTCGACCAATAAGCAGCAATCCGAGTGTTCACTGTAGGATTTTTAGACACCATTTTCTCGAGAATACATTTGTCTATTACCTCCTCTTGACATAAAACAATTGGCCTATTCCTATGTCTGTCACCTTTCAGTAAAACCCCATATCTAGAATATAAGAAAACCATGTAAAGTAATGGACATAAAATATATAAAAACAGTATTCTTCATACAAATCTGGGGGGTGAATTTGAGTTAAGGTTCCAGCAGAAAACACATTTCCTTCTTGATACATAAGTATCTCCAATCCATCCACTAAATCTTCAACTATAAGCTGGACACAGGACCTAGAAGTATACATGAGGCAAAAATGTTGTGGCCCGAGGGGTTTTAACACATATACTATTGATTTGATAAGTTTCTTGCTCGAATTTTATGGTCATCACAATGTGTGAGGGTACCAAGTTAATTAGTGGTAATTGTATCTATTGACTACTATTTCAGATCTGCAAGTCTAACTTAATTTTAAAACTCCGGTAAGTTATTGTTCATGAGACAGTTTGCACAGTTAAAAAACTGTCCATCCATGCCCTTAACATGCAGATGAAGCAAATTTGACTTTCTGATCTGTCTAAAGCCATTAACAGGAAAAAAAAACTTATGACACTTTACATTAAAAAAGTTATAACTTACAGCTTTGCTGATGCAGATAGTCTATTGTTTGGGTTTTCATTTGATTCCTAAATAAAATGGTTTGTCATCAGAGTTTTGTTTTTAATTAAACAAACATAACTGCAAAATGATGATCACCAGTTGATCATGCACTCTAAATAAACTCGAAACTGGACGAATGGTTTTCCAAAATTTAGACCAATCCAGTTGTTTAAACAAACATGCCAATTCATGACATAATCCTATTATTTACAATGGTATTGTATATCTCAACCATATCTAAACATTTGTTTATTTGCACAATCTGGATAATTGCATAGATATCAACTGAAATATGCAATAAAGCAAAATATGGACTTTTATGAGAATATTTAGCTAAAATTTTATATTTTGGGGGTCTGTGGGTAAACCACTAGGTGTAAAAATCACAAGTTCAATGTGAACATTTAAGAAAAATCGACTTAGGATAGCCACCTATTGTGTGTGAAATTTTTTAAAGCACTAATCCAAGACCAAATGGGTGGAATAAACCAACATTAGGCAGAAAAAAAACAATGTATCCCATAGTAAATGCTAATAGATTATACGACTTCACAAAAATAATTTGCTCAATACATTTGTCACTGTGTGGTGTAGTCAAACAACTGTCTAAACAGAATTAAAAATCTGTGTAAAAACAACTGAATAACTAAAAAGCTTAGTTCCAGTGAACTGATCCAAATCAAGTTTGTTGAATAGTCTAAGCCTGGTCAAGAATTTTTGAAATGTTATAAAAGTAACCTGTGTGTCAGACTCCTCCACTGGGGAGCAAGCAGGCATTTCTGCTGCAGGCTGGTTTACTTTCTTTGGTTTGGTATGTTTGCGTTTTTTGCTGCCAAAGGAATGTGGATCATCTGAACAAAATTTAAAACACAGTTTTACTTCTAACTTCTAAGTGGCATTAAAAACATAAAAAAACATTCTACCAACTTTCTTAACAATATTAATACAAATTCCAAAACATTTACGCACATATGAAAAAAACATCTGTAACATAGTCACATAGTAATATGCCAAACACTAATAATGCAATAACCCAGCTTGAGCAAAAAAACATTTTTTAAATGATTGTTTAAATAAAAAAGTATACCCTTCAAAAAAATTATGCCCAAAACACAACAAAAAATGTAAAACAGGGCTCGGAAAAAACAGGGCTCGGAAAAAACAGGGCTCGGAAAAAAAAATCCTTTAAATAAGCTATTGCTGCCAGGCATAGTATCAAGTTTATAGAGCTCTTCTGGCAAATGTCCTTTTTTTCTGATGTTTCGACGTCCTATGCAGGTCGTCTTCATCAGGGTAAATAACACTGAATGCAACTAGTACAGTGCACAATAAACAAAGGAAAAAAGAATAAAATGCAAGCATGTCACAACACAACGATAACGTCGAGCAATAACGAATGATTGGGCCTCTAATGATGGAGGACATTAGAGTACATTTGCAAGAAGATCTCTATAAACTTGATGCAAGTCCTTTAGTAATAAGAACATATGCCTTATATTGCTAATTTGTATTGGAATGGTTGATCCCAAGAGTTGGACAACCGCAAAAGTTATCTTGTGACAAAAAAGGTTGGGCATTCCTGTCTTAAATCACACATTTCAAACATTATAAAATTAACCTTCATAAGATGGGGATGGAATTCTATCATTACTGTTCAACCCATTGTTTGTTTTCCCCTCATCATCTTCAACACATAAAGCCTGAGAAAAACAAAAGTAAAATCCAGAAGGGTGCCTTAGAACATATTTCCATTGCACATACACTATAACCTATATAGAAACATTAATGCATTTATATTGGGTCCCATTGTAGCCAATGTTGTTCAAATTTTGTTTGTTTCTACAAGCAGAAACCCTACACATGCTAAGTTGTAAATAGTGCAAATTAAAAAAAATCACTCATTTTAGAAGTTATTGGGGTAAGTGGTGGGGCTACTAGGTAAAACTTAACAATGGAAACCTCAAAATGTTTTTTTTTATAAAGTGTCCAAATTTCATGTAATTCAGACATCGTTCAAAAAGTTTACCCATTTTAGGGGGCTGGTGGGCTTCCATGCATGAACAAATAAATAACTAAACCACAATAACCCAAACTATGATCCTGTAAAATTTAATCCAAATTGGCAAACTTTTAAAATTTGACCACTAGAGGTGTTTTGAGCAACATTGTTTAGTTGGTAACTTTAATATGCTTCTTAAAATGGGGTATGATTTATGATCCCTCATAACATATTCAATCCATTTTCATATTAAGCTACTTGTCAATAGTGACAAAATAAAAAATTAAATACAGTTTAACCTGTGTAAATTCACCAACATGACATCTTGGTTGGACACTGGTGAGATAATTTGGTCTAATTGCTTTTTGCCAAGTGCCAAAAGCCTTTTTGGAACTTTTGTGTGTGAAATGACATCCTTAATTTTGAACAACCGAATATAGTAGTCAGTGATATTATTTATAAAAAAAAGTTAATCACATACCCAAAACAACAAACTTTATTGTGTGTTTATCTGGATGCTATGGAAACAGTGCACCAAGTGCTAGTTTAGGCATCTCATTATAAAACTAGAAACATAGCTTTCCTATATACTTCCATTTTATATGTTCTATATCCCATTTACTATGCGCACCATTTGATCTACACATATGACTGTGTTTGCAAGCAAAAACAAATTGACCCCCACACACAAGTTATGCAGATTAGTTACTTCCAGTACAAAAATGTTCCGGTTAATTTTAGATTCTTAAGGACAAATTATTAGAAAGCATTAACCCACATTTGAAAAAAGTTTTGTCCTTATTTTTTGGCATTTTTATTGTCATATAATTATAAAAGCAGTAAAAAAGGAAAAAAATATTCCAATTTAATCTCTTGCCGTCCAAGTTCAGTTTTTCGCCGAACCACCTTTTGACACGGTTTTCAATACCAAGCAGTACTTATACTAGTATTTAAAAAAATGTTTTGCCTAATTTATACATGACTTAAGTATTGATTCTTCACTTTGGTGGTAAAACTTCTAGGCCAATAAAAAACAACAACATAAAAGTGGCATCTTAATTACCTCAAAATTTGGACTTGTTGGCTTTGAATGATTATCCTCAACAGCTTCTATTTTAATGTTTTCTTTTTTCACTAATGAAGTAGACTGCTTTGTACTGTAAAAGAAGAGCAAGAAATAGAAGGTTAATTGGTGTTGCACATGTGGCCGACCAGGCAATTTTCCATTGCTTGCGGCGTTATCAGCAAATGAAAAAATATATTTATATCTTGTAAAATTTAAAGGATGTGTTTGTTTTATTCACCCTTCAAGTATTTCACAATTCAAAATCATATATCACTAAGTCAAAAATACCAAATTTAACCTTTGTGATACATTATTATTAATGTGATGTAATGATGCAACCTTATTCTGATCCTCAAAGCGTGAAATTAAAATCCGTTAAGTTTTTTGTGTCCACTATTTTTGTTTAGCTCAGGGATAAGAAACTTTTAAGTTCATGAAGGCCAAACAACATTTTGTTGACACTTATGTTGGCCACATTGACTTTTTCAGATGCCTATAGGCCAGTGCAAAGTCGTCAATGGTTTCCAAACCTATTTCATTTACATAACAGACATTTCGTAATTTTCCGCGGTCCACGATGAATTCAATGCTAAAACCAATTAAACAGCTTAAGCTGCTAAAAGTAATTTAAACCAGGGCTTCCAAACTTTTTTGATCGCGACCCCTTTTAATCTCTTTAAATTTTTCGCGACCCTTCACGGATAATATGATAAACAGTGTGAAAAAAACGTTTGTTGTATTTATTGAAATGCCGAATTCGAGCGAAAACTAAAAACAGCCTACCGGTACTCGGAGTCTACTACTTTACACGTTCAAACACTGATAACTTTTACGTGCTTTAGCCTTAGTTTCTGACAGATTGTTTTGAAAATAGGCACTTGTCACAATTTCTTCGTGTGGTTTGAACGTTTGCTGTGCGTCGAGAACATACGCACGTTCGTAAGGACGATTTACCGAGTCGGCAAGTTTCACAACGATTTAGGTTTTAAGTAATTTGTTAGGACGGAAAATAAAGTAATAGCAATTCAAGTTTCAAATCATGTATTGTTGACGCCTAAACTGAGCTCACCTTGGACCAAGTTTAGGCCGTTGCAGTGCTTTGGAAACGGATATTAAACACTGCTTAGAAATCGTAAATTTATTGCCTATTTTTATTAGAGAAAGTTATTGCGCCAAACAATGCTTAAATGTTTGTAACTCTATATATATATCATGTTTGTGCTGCATTAAAATGCCTGTGTATTTCAAAACAATTGCAATTGTTGCGTTTCAACCGACGTCTGTTCGATCAATGGCGTCACTACAAGCGCGTTTGCGCTTGGCTGAAAACGTTTTAAAACCGACGTAACTTGAACAAAGATGCAATTTTGACGTTATACAAAGATAAAGGCCGGGGGTGTGCTCTGCGCCAGTGTATTGAGTACTTTTTGCAGAAATTGGTACAGCTCTCTGCGACCCCTTCCGGGGTCGCGACCCCCAGTTTGGGAAGCCCTGATTTAAACAGTCATCTATACAGCTTTAGGATTTATTTTACCTAAATATTATCGAGTGGTTACGCATATCAATGATCTAAGAGCGGGTTGTGACATTACAGACAAAACTAAGATATGGAATTATGTGCAAACAATTGCTTTCTTTGTTGATTTTTATGAAATGAAAAAGCATTGATGAACACGCAAGTAAGATTGTAAAGTCATGAGCTCTTGGAGGTCAACAAAAATAACGCTGTTATCCACTAAGGGACCATGAACTAGAACATTTTGACATGTAAGACTGCATGTGGCCCGCGACCTCTAAAAAATTTGAAAATTGGCCTGGGACAACCGTTGAGTTGGAGACCCCTGGTTTAACCTTAACACATCATGTTGGAGCTACAGAGTAAACACAACAATCAACAACTCAAAATAACATATTTTATAAGCTGCACGAATTTAATTCAATTCCAACATTGTTCAAAAATTTACCTATATTAGATGGCTAGTGGGGCAAATGTGGAGCAAAACGAAACGAAACAAATGGCACATCTACATAATTACATCTACCATCTGTACTAATTTAATTACTAAACCAATTTTAAAGGTTTAATTAGTCCTAAAACAGTTTGCAAACTGCTGCAATATTATGGGTTTGGTCTACAGTCAGTGCTTCCCAACCTATGGGTCACAACCTAAAGTTGGATCAGCTAAAAAAAATTTTGCATCATCACAGACAAAAATACAACCCATATACCGTAATTTTCCGTGTATAATGCGCAAAATTTAATTAATTTATTGTCCTAAAATCTAGGGTGCGCATTATGCATGGGTACAACAATTTTTGAAGAAAATCTCCCTCAAAATAAAACTTGAAATCAGACCTTTCTTCTTGTTTGTTGTCAATCGCGCATCACATTTAGCCATCCTGCCCAACACACTTAGTCAGTAAAATTCATAATTGACGACACATCGTTTGATGCGATGGTGCAATCCTTGATGGTGTGTTATTGTCAAATACTGCACACTGCCCATTTAGCGACAACGTAAATGGGGTGATATCATTGCCGATATGCAACGGATCGAACTAAAATTTTGTACATAAGTTTGAATTTAATTATTCTGATTTTTAGGTATTTTAATCTGATACATATTAAACTTCATTTGTGTTTTAAAAATAAAAATGTTCTCTGCAAGTATTAAGATCGGTTCCGCTTGAACGCGACCAGTAAGATCTCGTTTGCTGTCACGATGTACCCTACACACATCCTAAACATTTTTCACTATCGAGTTTGCGAGCGCATGCGCAGTGATACTGACCAGCAGAATAACATCCGGTTGTTTCAAAAGATGATCTTTTTTCTGAAATAATTTTACGTTTACGGATTTAAGAGTAAAAATTTGGTTGCGTATTATACATGGGTACAGGCTTTTTTCCAGCATCGACATGCCATTTTTAGGGTGCGTATTATGCACGGGGGCGCACTATACTTGGAAAATTACGGTAGTAAGAATGCATGTCCATGAGGTGTGAGAAACCACAAAACAAAATTTTTGGAAGAATTTGGGTCATTTCAAAGAAGGCTAAGAACCAATGGTCAACAGTATAATAAAAATAAAAAGATTGATTTGGATGGGGTATTTAGTTTGAGTGTTTCAACTGAAGTCCTGTCACCTATGTCTTGATTGTAAAGATAAACTCACCTTTTGTTGCAAAAAACACAACTTCAGCAAGAATTTTTTTGAAAAATGTTTTTTTAAACCACTTGGATATTTTAACTTGTAAAACTTACTAGTGATGGGACGATACCAGGTTTTGAAGCGAGTACCGATACCGAGTACCACATGTATATACCTTCGATACCGAGTACCGAGTACTTAAGTGGAGTGTTGTACTTAGTTGTATATCACTGTCTAATTTATCTGTCATGGTTGGGGTACGGACGTGCACACACACATGCCGAAAAATGATATCACCACGTGATAGCGAAAAAGATATATGTAAACTGGCGGAACTTTTTTCCACTTGTGTGCTGTCCGAAGCAAATATTGGCATAAAGTTTTCCGTATTCTTATGGTGTAAATCGACCTTCGGTACTCACACATTGGTATCGAAAATAGAGACAAAATATTTCGATACCGAGTACGAGTATCGATACCACTGAAATCGTTCGATACCATCGATACCGAGTACCGGGTACTCGTCCAATCACTAAAACTTACCACTGTTTTCGATGCAGGTTTTTCCTTTGCAATCTGTTTAGTTCATGCTGCTTTTGCTGGTAGCGTTTTTTTAAATCTAACAGTCTTCTTTTCATCTGAATTTCCATGGCTTCCATTTGATCAAGCTGTATTTCTGTAGGGCAAATATTTTCAAATAAAAAAAAATAGAACGGCGGAGTACCACATTTATTTTACATTATTTTGTTTTACATTTGTTCCCCATTTGCCAACATTAAATTGCCTTTAGTTTTTACAGGCAGAATTGGTCTTTTCAACTGTTAATCACCTATCTTATTCGAAACACTTACAAGAATATGCATATATGTACCGTAATTTTCCGTGCATAATGCGCAAAATTTAATTAAATTATTGTCCTAAAATCTGGGGTTCGCATTATGCATGGGTATAGGGATGTTCAAAGTAGAATATCGAATCCTTTGGATTCGAATCCAGTTAGATTCGAATCCAGTTAGATTCGAATCCATTTTTGCCGTTTATATCGGGTAATTGGAACCGATATTGGTAAAAATGTGTGTTACGCTTTTACGTCGACGCCCGGTCATTGTACCAGTTGCAAAGACGGCAAGTGCATAGTCGCCGTCAAATCAGTGAGCGCTATACAACATTATAACGCCAAGTCGCGAGTTGCTATAACAACGCCATAACGACGGTTGTGCGTTGGAGGCATAATTAACGATTAGCGCACTTGTTACGCATCTGATCACGTGATTATGCCTATGTCATTAAATGACATACTGGCGACTTTTTGCAACGTCTTACGAGCATCTAATTGTTTCCGACTTTTTTTCGACACAACAAACATTTAACGGTCATGGCGTTAGGCAGCGATTGGAAGCAAGGGATTGTCTGTTAATATGAGGTTTGCATCATTTTTTAACCCCATACAAACATAAAAATGCTGTACACACTGCAAAGTTCACATTTTGTGTTGCAAAGTAGTTTAATTGAAATTTAAAATCACCCAATGCCCCAGCTTCACATCACCCAATGTTTTAACTTTGCTAGGGTGCCTATTTTCGCAGTTGTTTTAGGTTAACAAACGTTATATATTTGTACACTAGGGAGTCTATGTC
This sequence comes from Phallusia mammillata, assembly GCF_965637545.1. NCBI lineage: Eukaryota > Metazoa > Chordata > Ascidiacea > Phlebobranchia > Ascidiidae > Phallusia > Phallusia mammillata. The sequence goes on along the minus strand of NC_137256.1, from coordinate 14,550,841 downwards.
AGTCCTCTACCATCAACAAATCAAATTACCACAGCATGCTTACAACATAGTTAATTCTACTGAAGGCAATTATAATCACTAAATAAAATTGTGTAAGTTATTTTTTAACCTTATGCTAATTTTTCTGGCTTAGTGTAGTTTGGGTCAATTAATTTCAATGGAGTTGTGCAAAGTTTTTTCCCCGTGTTTTTCTTTGATTTGGTTGGGTTCTTTTTTTACATTATAAATGAAAAATGCGTTTTATAATGTATTAAACTCGTCTACTTTAGTTGTTGTCAAGATTAATGATTGCTGAGTCAAAAATAATATAAGAATTGGATTCGATATTCTAGATTCGCATCAATTATTCTAGAATACCCAATTATTCTATTTTGAACATCCCTACATGGGTACAACAATTTTTGAAGAAAATCTCCCTCAAAATAAAACTTGAAATCACAACTTTCTTCTTGTTTGTTGTCAATCGCGTATCACATTCAGCCATCCTGCCCAACACACTTTAGTCAGTAAAATTCATAATTGACAACACATCGTTTGATGCGATGGTGCAATCCTTGATGGTGTGTTATTGTCAAATGTTGTTTGTTTTTTAATCTCCAGCGCAGACCGGATATCATATGGAGGCCGCCATTACAGTACTAGTTTAAAAATCGACAACTAGATGGCGCTAGATATTCAAACTCAGCGGCGGAAATTTGGATCCGATGCGCAGAACGGATGAGCAAGACACGGCAGCTATATTAAGAGCAAGAGTTCAGTTCTCTACCTATTAGTTTCTTCAAACACGCTCCATACAGACACAATGCTCTCGTTTCAGACGCTAGCTCGAACACCTGCGCGTTTGCTGTCACAATGTACCCTACACAAATTCGAAACATTTCTTCGCTATCGAGTTTGCTAGCGCATGCGCAGTGATACTGACCGGCAGAATAACATCCGGTTGTTCCAAAAGATGATCTTTTTTCTGAAATAATTTTACATTTACGGACTTGAGAGTGAGAGTCAAAGTTTGGGTGCGTATTATACATGGGTACAGGCTTTTTTCCAGCATAGACATGCCATTTTAGGGTGCATATTATGCACGGGGGCGCATTATGCATGGTAAATTACGGTATGTATTAACGAATTTTAATTGGGTCTCTATTCACCATTCAGTTAACTACAAATTAGTTTCTTACAGCATACACGAATGGTTCCAACACATGTGTAACTTTCAATTGCCAAAGATATTATTATTGTAGGATTCACATTTTTGCACATAAAGGTTTGTATTTTGGACCAAAACAACCAAATAATAAATCCAATAAAAGTTACAACATGCTTTTCAGTATATACTTGGTATCAACCAAGGAAATATTAAACTCTTTAGTAATGGACATTGGTTTGGGGGCTTGTGGGTGAACTGAAAAATGGACAAAAACAAAAGTTGTCCCCTTCAGAGATGGGAACCCATAATTTGGAATGGTTAATTTCTGTGGTATTAACAATCCATTGATTTGTTGAAAAAATGGGACCTGGTATAGTAAGTACACTTCAATTTAACATGGTGCAGGTTACTGGAAAATCGTGGATGTAGTGAGAGTGACAAAATCAAATATTCTAGAGAGAACCCTCTGTTCAGTTTAATAATACTTCATTTGCAGATTATGTTCCTAAACAACATTAAAATAATAAAAAAACACAATTGTCTGTGATTCACATACTTGAAATATTTGCAGAATCTTCATGACTGTCAGTTGAGTCAATGCTTAAAGCAGTTCTTTTCCTGGATGGTGACATACACTTCTGTTCTACAAAAAAAACTCTTGAGTTGTAAGATATGCTTGTACGCAAACAAATCTGGCATAAATATCTGATGAAATAAGCTATGTTGTGATAAAAAATCATTCTCAACTGTGTTCTGTGTTTCCTACAAGTTGCCCTACAGTCATTATTAAGCAGCCAACTTGTCAATGACCATTTAATGACTTTTTACTGCATCTTTGGAAAACATGTAGTTTTTTACCTTCATGTTAATCAACAATATTTGCCTGAAATGTTAAATACCTAAATATCGTTTTAATCACTTATAAGATGCAGAACCTTCGCTAAAACTGAAAATACGCGTGCTAACTTAATGAAACTACATAGCATTACTGTGCTGATGTCTAATTATCAAAAAGACTGCCACGGAAAACACCTGCGTCAAGCAGCGATCTCCCACTATGCATTAAATCGCTGCAGTTGTAAACCAGTGAATTACTCCCTTGGGCTTTCCAGTGTACACATATTATGGGCTGTAATGGTAACCATTTGGCCATTGAGCCAAAATTTTGAACACTAAATGAGTAACCCGCTGCAAACATTTTTTTTCTTAAAATTTTACATTTTAGCACATACATATAATGGCTTGTATTTCTGACCTAAGAAGCTGGAAAAACTAAAACCGATTATTTCGAGGTTAAAGGGATGCAAAATAGGTGAATCCAATAAAATGTTAGAAAATTCTTTAGAATATCTTACATTGCACCACCAACAAAGCATGAAACTCCTTATGTACTTTAGTCAGTACAACCGTTTAAAAAAATAGAGACAAAAACAATATGTGACCCCTTCAGTAAAGTGAACCTAAAATTACTAACAGATTCGTAGGAATTGAATAATTAATTGAAATTGGTTGGATTTACTTCTTGTAGCTGTGCAGCCCTGTTACCCCAACAAACAACTAATTGTCAGAGATTACCTTATTTACCCTAATATATTTACCTGCATCATAGAAAAGCTCCTCATGAACTTCACTGGACATTTTCTTGCACAAAAATATGCAACAAGTATTTTGTTTATACTTGCATGCACTTCACCACCACAGAAAATGTATATCCTAACATCCTACAAAATGTATGCAACTTTTCATCAGTACAAATATTTAAACGAGATATATATTTTTATCACGATCCAACTATCAAGCCTTTTGTTCTGATTAACCGGAGTTTATGAAAATCCAGAGATTCCAGATACTATATTCCAGGTTTACTCCAGGGCAAGCCGCTTATGATTGTAAACCACATGTTAAGTTGTCAAAATAATGTAGTCCACCCTTGATTGTAAGTAGCACGTTGTAATGTTGTTGTGCAGAAATTAATGTAAGTGATAAATATATGCAAACGTTGAATGCAACTGCTTTTAAAATACAGGGTGTTGGAAACAATTATCAGCAAGGCATTCAAAAGGTAAGCTTCTCTTGATTGTATGTCCCACAAACAGCAAGTCAAAAAAGTAAAGTCATCGCTTTCACTCAAATGAATACAGTAAACATTACACACTGTTGACAGAGCTGCTAATTTCTGCCTGTGGATCCCTTTCATAGATCCATTAATTTTTGTGAACTCTCTTAACAACATCCGATTCTTCAAGCAAGGTTGCAGGCTGGGGGATAAATGCGTAAACCTAGGAGGAAAATATACCACATGCCTGGTTGTCTACTGCAGATTTTCAGTTCAGTCGTCGAAAAATTAACTGGGTGGATTGAACCAAAGTATATATAAAACACAAGTAGTCCAACCCATTGTTACGCGATAGAGCCGCATGGATGCCATTTTGTGTCCAAATTAATACAGAAGGTATAGGGAAAAACACATAAATTGTCTTATTTTTACAAACTGGTGGGATTTAACACGAATTTGATAGGCCAAATCGAATAAAATGATTGGGTTCTAACATTTGCGCATAATAATGCTCGCCGAACGCAAATATTTAAAGTTTACGTGAAAATTAAGCGGCCAAATTTACATGAAAAACAGCAATTTAGCTTTTAATATTGCGTTGAAATGTTAGAACCCGAAATTTTCATTCAATTTGACGAATCAAATTCGCGTCTAAGCTCTCCAGTTTGTAAAAATCAGACAATTTATGTGTTATTTTTCTTTCCCTGCTGTGTCATTTTGGACACAAAATGGCTCCATAGGCTTTATTGCGTAACAATAGGTTGGACAACTTGTGTTTTATGTAGACTTTGGTTTAAACAATCATACTATACAACTGTTTCGGTTGGCCGAAACATTTCGGCCGAATACGCTATTTTCTAATGTTTCGGTTTCGGCCCGAACTTTTTTAAAAATTCGGCCGAAACCGAACTTTTTGATTGCATGGAATTAATACCTAAATTTTCATTTTCGCCCAGACGAAACATCGTAAGTTAACTATTTGTGGTATCTATAAAATACGAGCCATATACTGTCTGCAAAATATTACAAGTTTAGTAAAAGCTTGCGCGGTGTGAAAGTGATTTTGGTTTGTCATAATTGAGTTTACTTGTATCAACAACACAAGGTTCAGTTGAAAACGTCCATAAGAAAGGGGATTTTAGGTTCGGCCTGATTCGGCCGATTTCGGCCCGAACCTTTTTAGGCGGGTTCGGTGCATCACTAGTTTGAATAGTAGATTGCGTAGAGTTTGTATTTTAGAGGAGTCCATCTTTAGTGGCAGTGCCAGTTTAAAACGCGCAAAAAAGTATAAATACGTTGCTTTCGAATTCTAGAAGGCACTACACTAGGTCATAGAGTTCTCCACAGAACGCAAAAAGGTTTATATTTAAAAAATAAAAAAATAAAACTATCTGACCGACAAGAGCAAAGCAATTAAATGCACTTAACCAAACTCGAATACAAAACAATTGAGGGTCGAAATGTAACGGATGCGTTACGAAACTTTCGTATCATACTAATAAAAAAGCACCCTACGCTGCAATGTTTAAAGTAACAGCACACGCGCCGCATTATAGTGCTGTAATCAATTTTATTCGCATTTTAAACGCTTATAACCTAATAAAGTACTGAACTTATGGCAGTCGTCGTAGTGAGCCTATCGGTAATTTAATTATTTTGTCCTAGTTTTAAATTTTCTGATTTTAACACACAGAGGCCATGTGCGAAAGCCTTCAAAATCAGCCCAAACTGTACCTTTAGCTTTACCCTACAGAAATCTAGGTGGGTTTTAAACAACAGCTTTGTGTTAACACAAACACATATTTAGTTTAAGTAACTGCAAATCAGGTTTTGCTTCAGAGTCGTTTATTGGCAATTAATTCAGCCCCAAGGAAGTCAAAAAGTATCGGCACGTATACCTACAGCTTTAATGTGAGTACAAAGATAGAATAAGATATAGAATAAATCAAGAAAACGATTGCACATTCATTTGTGGCAAATCCATGGGCCTGGTGGGCAGCATTAAATGTGGGAATGCTACGCTGTCTAGCGGTAATGTAGCACTTTTGCGAACTACCGTTGAATCGTCGTTGAGAATAAGCGTAGTATGTGTTCTAAACGTGGTTAAACGGCTTTTGGGGGGGTATATGTTCCCCAGTTATAACTGTGATTAGTCCGTCAGCCTATAGACCACATCTTACCTATAAATATGAAATTAAAATAAACGGATATTTTTTCCTGCGATTTCTCTGCAAAATAAGTATCATTATGTTTTCTATGTTTCCCGCCAGTAACCTTAACTCTCTTGTATGGCGCAATGTTGTGCAACATTTATTTATCACACAATCGGTGCTTGTGATGTCACAACCTTAGCACTGTTGTACTGAAGTCGCGTCTTGTAAGCGTGGCTGCCTCGTGTTTATTAACGACTGGATGTTATAGAGCAGGGGTCGGCAACCCCTGGCACGCGTACCAAGGTTGTTTTTCATGGCACGCCAAGCGATTTGCGTGTTTATATTGAAGTAACAGTTTAACCCAGGGGTGTCCAACAACGTGACACGCGTGCCAAAAGTGGCACGCTGAGCATTTGAAAATGGCACGCAAGCTTTTGCAAATTCAGATGGTAAACATTAGGATTTGTCACGCAATTGAATTTCTTTCTATTGATTCTTCTTGGCCTTTATTCTAACTTCAGTAAGGATTATCAGTTGGAAAGTTACTCAACTCACTAATTAAATTGTTCGTTTTTTAACAAAACTTAAGCCCCGTTGCAAACTATTTGTATCTTGTGTCGCGTAGACATAATAAAAGGTTTTTGAAGTATCGTAAATTGAGCCCGTACCGACGTTTACGAAATGGTTTGGAAAAAGTACCAAACGTTGGCACGCGAGTATATTTTGAAACTAAATTTGGCACGGCGGTGTGTTCGAGTTGGACACCCCTGGTTTAACCTGTTACACTGCTTGTTTGCAGTTTTTATCATGTCATTGTCTTAAAATTGGCCGTAGGCTACATGCACAAAACACCCTGCGTTCTCTATTTTATTGATACCTGCTGGCACGAACCACTATTATTTAGAAAAACGTTGGCACGCGAGGTCATTAACACATGGAAATAACAAGTAAATTGGCACGCGTCGCCTAAAACAGGGGTCGGCAACCTTTTTTGTACCGCGGACCGTTTTTGAAACCGAAATTTTATCGCGGACCGGCCTTCAAAAAACTACAAATATTCAGCAATGAAAACGACTAAATTACTTTATAATCCCTGGGATATGGGCAAAATGTTAAAAAGCATTTAACCTAAAATAGCATACGGCCCGGTAACCAACTCCTCGCGGACCGGCACCGGGCCCCGGACCGGCGGTTGCCGACCACTGGCCTAAAAGGTTGCCGACCCCTGTTATAGAGGCAGCATGCTTTATCTAATTGACCGGTTATGTTTGTTTCTTTGGTAACGAATAGGAAATTTGTGCTAACTGAACTGTTTCCGGTCGTCCAACGTGTAATTTGTGCATTTCTGGCCCACGGATGCCACCGTCGTCAGCCAACTTGCTGTTGCTGTAAATAACTGTATTTTTCCGGTAAGCCTTGTTGCTTAAAGTCTCGCAGTTCGTTACTAATGTGTTTTGGTGATGTTTATTGAATTTGATGCTGTATTTGCAGAACCTAAAATCTACTGATCGCCTACTGTGTTACTGTGACTCTCGTCCTATAATAGTTCGGTAAGAGTTAACTGTACTGATAATTTCTCGTCTGTTTCCTAAATTTAGTGCATATTTGCAGAAACCGCATTTGCCCTTGTGCTCGTCTTGCTGCTGAACCCTCGAGCGCCACCCCTGTCCTTAATAGTCTAAATAAAAGAATTCGTTATTTTCGCTCTTGGTGCCTTGGAGTTGTTGAGCGCGAGGAAAGGCGCGTTGAGAACCGTTCTAGGAATTTAAGCGATCACCCCTGCTGTGCTGTCTGGGCTCATAGAGTCACGCCCTCTATGCAAAAAAACATGTCGTTAAAATCGGACCTAAACACCATGGCGACTAAAGCATTTATAATAGCCTAGGAAGGGTTGTCATATTTGCGTGAGTAAAACTATTGACGGTTTTAATAAATATTACAAACTTGCGTTATATAGCATGTTGCTATATTATCAACCCAAACAGTCCAATTTTTGGTAAAATAGCAATACTATTAAAGAGAAAAAACGTGCAATTTTAAACGTTTTAAATGCATACTGACCAGTTGTTTCGCATGTTGTAGGGTGCAACCGGACAGACAGACTATACTTTTAAAGCAGTGGTTCCCAAACTTTTTCATATTTTTTTCAAAACGGTCCCTTTGCCATTATTTCGAGGGCTCGCGGTCCTTAAGCCTAAATGTGTATTTCATAAAAACGAAAGTTGATTGCAGGATTTTAGCTAGTGATGCAAAATTGCGCATAACAATCATCCAAAGACAGCATATGACACCACAAACAGGACAAAAACATTACGATTGTGCGCGAACAATTGCATTTTTGATAGTTGTCATTCAATAAAGGCCATTGTTTAGCAATGGAGACAGTCGATTCTCAATTCTACTTTGATTTAAACTTATTTAGTGGCACAAACTGACGCCAAATAAGATTATAGAATTACTTTAACCGCTTCGCGGTCCCCCCAAAATTGCCTCACGGACCCCTAAAGGACCGCGGACCCCAGTTTGGGAACCGCTGTTTTAAAGCGTTAACTCTCGAGTCCCTTCAGAAAGGAATTTTGAGAACTACTGTGGGTTAGACCAGCGGTCGGCAACCGCCGGGCCACGGCCCGGTACCGGTCTGTGACGAGTTCGTCACCGGGCCGTATACTTTTTAAAATTAAATGCTTCAAAACATTTTGCTCATGTATCCCGGGAATGAAAAACTAATTTAGGCGTTTTCATTTCTAAATATTTGTAATTTCATGAACGCCGGTCCGCGATAAAATTTCAGTTTCAAAAACGGTCCGCAGGAGAAAAAAGGTTGCCGACCCCTGGGTTAGACTACCAGATGCCAAAATCAGGCATTAAAAGTGTTTTGAAAATTATTTCCGGGCACAGATTTTAGGCCGAAATTCCGAATCAGTCTAGATTCTAGAAAATCTGGTAACCCTAACAAACAATGATTTTCATTCACGCGTATGAGGTACTTGCAAAAAAGAACCACACACATTTTGGTCAGCTAAGATATAGTAATCTACAATAAGGTTATTTAGAAGATAGCATTGGAATCACCATTGGTACTAATAAATCCACCCCAACCCTAAATAGTCCTAAACTTTATTACAAATTTACTTTTAAATATTCGCAAATGCTCTTTGCGCCACTTATCGGTATTTAGCAAACTTTTCTGATGTGAGTTTTTACTTTAGAAGAATTTCCAACATTCTGGCTTGTTATAATGATGTACGACAAAAGCGTTGTGAACTATAACTAAAAACGCTCGGCTGAGTACAATTATGTTTAACCGGTCTATACCAACGTGTACTTTAAGACCGCAAACCTTTTGCCAATGTATCGGACTTTTCATGGATCTTTGGACTTTAAATTCAAACATTTTGACGCATGTAATATTAGTTATGTATTTTGTTTTGTTGCAAAGTCTTAAACGACCTTTCGCACATAAGTGTTTGCAACTACGGCAGAACACAATAAGCATTTCGCGTGTACGTGTTATGCAACTAATCTCGTGACCCGATCGCTATATAAACGAGCATTTTTAAAACCTAAAAAACACACAGAAGACAGAGACAGTGAGATAATAAGCTTGTAGCGCTGTTGTTTTGTTTCGTCAAAATATAGACTTGTAAATATTAACTGTAATGCTTGGCGTCATTTAGACTTGATTTATTCAGCAATAGGTTTGTTTATTCAGATTTGAGTCAGATTCGGAGGGTTTTCTATTGTCTACCTTTCTTAGGTCAGTACACCAACATACGGCACATATTCCAATTTCACGAACATATCTTCAATGATCGTTTCTTAACTTTGCGTCGTCTGTCGAACCAACGGGGAGAAATGATAATGTTTCAAATTCTCAATTGTAAAAAAATACCAAGAAACAGTGAAAAACCACTGCCTTAGCTATCGAGTTCCGAATAGGCTTAACAGAAAACAACAGGTTTATTCGAATTTTAAGCGAGGATTAACACACGTTTTGCTTCAAATATATGGATTGCCGTGCAACGTAAACATTGTTGTAACTCCACAAAACATAATATCAGTTTTTTTTTATTTACATGCCTTAAAAATAAAATTCTCAAGAAGCTTACTTTAGTTTAGTTTAAATGTAGACTTGGCGCAGACTAATTTATGTTTTGTCACGGCTTTTTGGTTGTCATCGGCTATCTCGTTGCTTGCATGAGGCCATAACTTTAAAAACTCGCAATTTTGGAGCTCGTCAATAAAACGTTTTTTACAGCGCTTTGTAGTAAAATGCATTGCAAATAATGGATGGCGCAGAAATAGACCACGATGCCAGACGACATGTGCAGTTTAGTAATCGTGATGATTGGTGGCCAAGTGAATGAGATAATCACTTGGTATTTGTACCGGAAAGAGAAATGGATATCCAGGATGATATTCAATTCCAATTTCTTCCTCTGAACATGGTTTAGGACTGCATTTTGCCTTTGTCGATTGAGGACATACGACCGTTTGCCTTGTTCCTCTCAAGGGATCGTCGTTCGGTTGAATTTCACTTAATATCCAAGACATATGAGGATATATCGCTGTATATACGGCAGGTCTCCCGGGTACACCACATGTTGAGGAACCGGCTATGGTAATAGCAGCAAGGTGATAGCCGTTACATCTGCTGTTCGCAAGTCGTGGTTTGCACATCAATGGTCCACCCATGTCACCCTACATTAAAAAACAGAAGCGTTCGAATTGAATAGAAAGTGCTCGGTAGAGCTACTAACGTAAGAATCCAAATTACAAAAAGTTTGCAAATCATTCCGATAAAGGACGTAAAGAGCACAGTTATGTAAATTAACAGTGAGAACCAAGTTCATAGGTTGGTGTTATGGTTATTATTATTATTTTAAAACCTCACCCCAACCGCAATATTTCTAACCGTCAGTATTTTTACACAATTTGCTTTCAAACACCCGCAAATGTTTATTATGCCCACTACCTTAAGTACGCCCTTACCAGACTTTCCCAAATGCATAGCGACAATAACGCGTTATTCGTAAACTTGCATGTTGGGTTACCGTACGATAACATTGACACATAACAACTTGGCAGTTGCGTTAACATAAAGTCACATATATTTGTCTAATACTCTAAAGTCTAAAAAAAAACAGACGCTGGATTGACAAGCCAATACACAATCAGAAACAATAACTTTTGTATTCATTGTCCACATCCTATTAATATGCATATTAATAGTTTGAAAACATAAACCTACTTTACATGTGTCTCTCGATTTCTCCACCGTACAGACTTTATCTGGTCCGACCCATGGACCATAGACCAGTTCGCACGTTCTTTTTGACACGAAGGGAAAACGAACTTCCTGTAGGATGGTTGCTCTATCACCTGTATCTGGTAAACAATTGCCAACAAAATTCAATGTTAAAAGGCACTGACTCGTAGTGAACCAGACAAGTCACGATAAAACACAACAAAGTGCATCCTTAATTCCTAACAAAACAATTGCCAAAACAGGACAAGTTAGAGAGGACCCAATCTTTGTCACCAAAGATTTTTTTCGACTTTTTGGTCTAAAAAATGCTGATAGGTCAGATCAGGCCTGCACAACCCCAAAAGTATACCAAAACAGGAAAAAATGTTTGTCTCGGGCCGAGTGATAACGTTCTTATAATATTTATAAAATATGACCGCGAAAACTTATGTTTTAGGACGGATCTAACGACAAAATAATGGTGTGTGTAACAACAGTGCAGTCTTACCTATCACACTAAAGCTGCAAAATTAATTACTTTGAATCACTTTTGCGCTATAATCTACATTCTACAGTAGGCTACACAGTGTGCCGCGAAAAAATGTACGCTAATGCGCTGCATACCAAAAACAAATTAAGAACCGCTGGGTTCGGTATATTTAACATAAAACCAAGTTAACATACACATCTGGTTGTTTGTTGTATGAACAATGTGAAAAAACAGGCAACATATAGTAAATTTTAAATGCCAAATTTTTCATAGCTGTAACAAAAAGCATGAGGACACTGGCGGCCGTTTCAGAAAAACGTGCCTGTGCCGCTGTCAGCAGCAAAAAGGCTGTGTACTCCTGAATTGGAAGGTTGTGTAGCCCTGAGTTAACCTTATGTTTTCATATTCCAGACACCAGATGTAATATTATGATATAAATCATATTGCTTTTTGAACGCCCTTTTACTTTTATTCTTGGAGACCCTACTTCTGTACGTCAGGAGTAAACAAATCACACGTTCAATTGTGAACGAAACCCGTTTATGACTTGCCCGTTACATTATTGTGTAATATGCAAGCAATCAATTCGTAGTACGGTTTTGTAGTGATTGTCTAACGACTTAGTTAATGCGGCCGAGCGCTGAGCATAAAAAATGCGAAGCTCGGTAAGTGCTCGGTTTCTCTCTCGGTTCGGCCAGGCACAAGTCAATTGCTACCTGCAAATTTTGCTTTCAAAGCGCTGACAAGCCCCGACAAATGATGCATTGTGATTAGTACAAAGTACATGACATCATCATCAATACCTAGTCAAATCTATTTTAACTGGTCGATGATGGAAGAGATAGGCCTATGATAAAAATAACTTTGACGTTTTGTTTTGTTTTACCTGATCTATCTTTTTCCAGCGCCCCCCCAATCGCCCAATCATTCTCTCAATGATAGCAAACGCCCCCAGGGGGACGCTGGCGCCCCCGTTGAGAACCACTGCAGTAGATAGAAAAACATGGAGACAATGGCTTGTGAGGTTGTGCACTCCTGATCTACGTAATCTACATACATGTCAAACACAAACTAAATTACAGATAAAGAAACCTACCAGTGACTCCGTATCCGGTTGCGACGCACTTGGGTATTTCAGCACCTTGTGTCAAGCGCGTCCAATCATTTTTATAATCGGATGGTAAGCACGCAACGTTGTTGATGGACTCCTTGCCAGCAAGCTTTATTAAAGCTAAGTTTGCGAAGTCAAAAACATCTAAATAAACAGAAAAAAACACCACTTTTAGCGAATTAAGTTTATGTCACGACCAGACATGTGTTGCGTATATATTTTAACATGGATTTTGAGATACTGATAAAAAAACTAAACTTACTCGAAACTAACAATCGCACGATAGTTTGCAAACCTCGCGATAAAGTTCCATTTTAACCAAATACGTCCTTAATTTCAACTACGTTGATAATACCCTTGGTTTTGCTGTTCAGACAAAAAACCTCAAGTAGTGCTATACAATAGTTATTGTACAAGTTATCATCTCGTTCTTACAATATTTTGTTTATCTGCTAATTTATTTGTAACGTGATTAGCAACTACCTACATCTTGTCACTAAACACTATAGCTAAAGTATGGAGTATAGGGTTCTTTTCATATCTTAGTTATTTGTTCACTTGATTATTTATCTTTTTCCGCTCTTTGTGACGACATATAAACACAATCTCGTTGTTGCAAACATTGGTACTTGCACGAACTTTCAAACATATGGCCTGCTACATAACTGAGTTCTAGCAGATGTGCTTTGTGTTAATAATATTTAGGTCTTAAAACATGATGTCAATTAGAACAGAACATTCAGCCCTTCCATACAAAAGCGATTCTCCTGTGCGGCCCGCCAAGTATTTGTTAAACCCCAATGTGACCTATTATTTTCTTAGTCTTGGACCACCCTGACCTATACTTTAATACACCTTGCTTCAATTGCAAAACATGCAGTGAGGTAAAGCTACTGACATCATAACTCACATCAGACAAAGGTGGCTGATAGGTGACGAAAAGAACTCAGATCACAGAAAGTGAAAGAGTAAAATTTAAGTTTCAACCTTGGTTTTAACGTATTTTTTATAAAAACCCTTACCCAAACCCAAATCGCTTTTAACCATTTTCACAGTTTTTTTGAAAATATGCTCTATTATAACATAATCAAAACGTTTGAGAACCACGAAGATTTGGGGAAGGTACCTTATATAAGTTAAGTTGAGTATAATTTGCTGGATGAAACAATTCATGGCAGGACAGTTGCGGTAAAATATTTACCAAACATTTATTGTTCAAGATTATAGCAGGCCTGCGCCAGGCCAGAAAGTGGTTGTTGAAAAAGTTTGTGTTTCATGTGTATAATGAGATGATACTCTACTTAAAAAATATCTAGATGTTAATGCTTTGACCAAGTTCAGCATCACTGATGAGCAAAACAACATACGTCACACACCATATTAGATTTTGTACCCGCCAGCTAAAACGATCGTGAATCACAAAAATGCCACGCTAATACGTCTTAAAAAGTGCCCAGCAAATCTTTATTTCAAGTGGGCAATTGGAAGAAACTCAAGTAAAAACTGTTGACCAATTTTCACTGACACTATAGGGCCAGGACTCAATTTCCACCGAAAGCACCGATATTCGACAGGCATCCATGCTGAAAAGGCTAAATTACTTCCACATCTGAGTTTTTCAAAAAAAATTGCGGTGAAACAGACATCTTTATCAAATTTATCATGTTTGCGGACAGTATCGTATATTTACCTGTAGCTTTTTTTAACGAAATAGTTTGTAGGCAGATCTTCAAACATAAAAATGCGAAACATGGAGAAAATATCAGAGACATGAATTTTAGATTACGTGCAGTATAGTGTACCAATAAAGAAAATGTTCAGAGACCTGAACAATTATAAATATTACATTTGGGATTACAATTTAAAATACTACGATTTACTTACTGTGATCGTCTATGTGACAGCGATGAGTTACGACCTTTTCAGCTGAGTAAAACCTCCTACCCTCTTCATAGCTACTCGATATATTCCAAACTCCAAAATAAACTGATACTTGGGTGGGATTTCTGTGAAAAACAATTTCGGCTCAAAGGTAATTAAGCTATACTTCTATAAATTGAGTGATTATGTTAGAAGACACTACCACAGAATTGTTTCTTATCAAGCCACATAAAACTCCGAAAGCAATGTAAAACATCCTTATTTTGTGATAAACGAAAAATATCTGGTGGTACTTAATTATCTAACAGGTTAGGTTAAAACCCATCGTTCAATCGCACTTATTACGGCAAAACGGCAGCATTCAAATTGTAACCGCTTTACGTCATAGGTTCCAAGCCTTTTTCATTCGTTGACCGCTTTACAGATTTCGGTTGGAAAATATACCCCTAAGTTTCTTTATCACTGAATTTTTGTATACGTAACAAATTTAGCTAGCGTTGACCCCCAATCATGTCTAATTTACTTCCTGGAGGTAAAATTAATCCCTGTCGAGAACCAGTGCTTTACAAGGAAGTTTGCAGAGTTCTATAAGCGAATCTGAGATTTCGGCCTGAACCCGAAAATTCCCGTAACCTGGTCCGAAACCGGAATAAACCAAAAGGTAGTCCCGAAAGTTTGTGTAATCGTGCCATAATTTAGGCCGTGTGTAAAGTCATGCGCGAATGAAATCCGAAACTAAAACTAACTAAAGCCCGATACCGAACAAAAATTATGGCACGATTTCGTAAATTCGATTTGGCAAAAACGAAATAAAATTTGAATTACATAGCGTTTGCGTTACTAAAACTATCAGCTATTTTGGGCTTATAATTGAAGTACACCACTTACACTTAAAAAATTCCAGAAAAACAAAATTATTGACCGTACTAGCATCAGGCAGGTGTCTCAGCTTAAAAGCAATAATTAATTGTTTGTTTGGTTTCACGTTTTGGTGTGTGATGACATGTGTGAAGTGGGCGAAATTAAAAATTCATGTTTTGGTCATGTTTGCAACGTGCATGCCACATTGACAATTTACTACCAGAAATCCACGCCTCATATTGTTCTTAAAAAAGATAAAAAAAATGTAGATGCAAAAACTACAACATTAGCCTGCCTTAAAACAACAAACAAACATAAAGTTCACACTCTTATAATATGTATAGAACTGCATATCATTTTCAACTAGAAGGGTGGCTTAGCACATATTGCCCTTGCACATACACTATAGCATATTTTGAAACATTAATATATTTCCTACACTTATTTATATTGGGTCCTATATTAGCCATCGTCTTTTATAACCTTGGTTGTTTCTGCAAGCAAAAACTCATGGGTCCCCACATATGCAAAGTTGTAGATAATGCATTTCAATAGATAACAATGAGTAAGTAGGATAACTAATTGAGGTTCAACACACACAAACTTAAAAGAAGGAAACCACAATGACTCAATCAATAGTACTGCAAAATTTCAGTCCAATCTGCCAACGTTTAAACCAATAGAGGTGTTTTGAGCAACAACTGTTAATGTTTCTGACGTCAAAGGGCTGTTAACAACCCCCGAACTACAATGGCGCAATAACGATAATTGGCATACTTTACAAGCTATCCAAATTTTAGCCAATTCTGACATTGTTTACAAACTCACCCCTTTTAGGGGGCTAGTGGGGTAAATACTAGGGTTATCCGGACAAACAAAGCGGGATGCACATCTACATAACTATATCTACCATCTGTATAAGTTTCAGCCACATCCATCAAGCATTTGATGGCAAAACGAGTCAGACAACCTTCAGGAAAAAAACCATTTTAGGGGGCTAGCGGGGTAAATACTGGGGTTATCAACAAAAACAAAGTGGGATGCACATCTACATAACTACATCTACCATCTGTGTAAATTTCAGCTGAATCCATCAAACATTTGATAGAAAAACGAGTCGGACAAACTTCGGGGGAAAATACCCATTTTAGGGGGCTTGCGGGGTAAATACTGGGGTTATCAACAAAAACAAAGTGGGATGCACATCTACATAACTACATCTACCATCTGTGTAAATTTCGCCCAAATCCATCAAATATTTGATGGAAAAACGAGTCGGACAAACTTCGGGGTAAAAAATACCCATTTTAGGAGGCTAGCGGGGTAAATACTGGGGTTATGAACAAAAACGAAGTGGGATGCACATCTACATAACTACATCTACCATCTGTGTAAATTTCATCCAAATCCATCAAGGATTTGATGGAAAAACGAGTCGGACAAACTTTGGAGAGAAGAAAAATGAAAGAAAAAAAAAGAAAAAAACAAAAAAAAAACACAAACATTTTGAGTAAAATCAATATGTGTCCCCTTCAGGGAAGGGGAACCATAATTACCACGTATCAACGTGAAACAAAACAACCTAAAAGTACAGAGCCTATATATTTTAAATGATTTTTAGATCCTTTTTCGTTTGACAGAAAAATGTTTCAAATAAAGTGATTTAATATTTACCTGACACAGTAGGCTGCTGTCAAAACCCAATTCGTGTGCACCAATACTCCACCACAAAGAATAGCTCTATCTGTTCCATTAATCGGGTTTAAGACAAGAGCCTGCCAAGGATATACTCCTTCTTTACTGTCAATACCACCTACAATTTTCAGCACAGCTGCAAAACAATGCCGGAAAGCGGGATTACATTTAGATTTTGAGGTGTCTAGCAAAATCAAAATGTTTCTTACCTGTTTCGTACAAAGGTAGAATAGAAACGAAAAGAGACGCAAACAGAATCGATGGTCCATGCAGTTTCATGTTTATCTGACTTAAACTGCAACACGTGACTATATAAAGTGGTAACGGTGATATAACAACTTTGTTTTTACCATACCAGTAACTGTTATATCACCACAACTTTCTGAAACAAACTAACATAATTCTAGCAATGTTGGTGTATAATGTTGAAGCTTAACTAAACGCTTTGCTGAAGAACTATTTCTCTGAATTTAAGTATAGTTTTCTTTTTTTGAGATATGAAATAGGTCTGGTTTAAATCGTGACACGATACGATGAGCCCTTAGGGTAAAAAATCGAGTGCTAACGTACACGCAAAAATGCGAACGGCAACTGAGATAAAAAACTTTCTTCTTGCCGTACATCGCAACTTGGGAAAGTTATAGGCATCATTCAACGTGTCGACTATATTCAAAAACATGTATTAAGCTACCAATTACATTTTTGTTGGCTTCAGTCGCGGATTTATTTAACCATACTAAAACACACATCATTGAAACCTTTGTTCACGTGAATCCCAAAAAGTGTTACCTCGTTTGAGAGATAGTCTTGAGATTAACGCATAGTTAATAGCTTTCTCTGAAAACAAGAGTGCGTGATTGCGCGCGTAAGCTGGTGAATGTATAAACAAGCCGTTGTAATCCGATAGATAAAATGACAATCATTGCACACTTCAACGAAACGGTTTTACATTTCATTGATTAAAACTGCATTTATTGCGCCAGGAGGTGTAATGTTGACGTAATTCGCTATTGCAGAAATATGAGTTTGGTTTTATGAGACAACGTCACTAATTGAATTTAAGTTCGCAAAGGTATGTGTTATAGACACACCCACATCCTTCTGGTGGCATTTTTAACGACAAATAATTTTTCTAAAAAGATAAGAAAGGGAAGACAAAATTCCAATATGGGCGCGGTGGGTTTAAATATCAACACAAAAGTTAATTAAGTTTAGCGTATGCCGTGTACAATATCAAATGCATCACCGTTAAGCCGAACCATTTGATTATACTTGCGCAAGTATAATCAAATGGTTCGGCTAAACTTAATTAACTTTTGTGTTGATATTTAAACCGAAATACCGGGCAAAAAACTTAAAATAAACGAAATACCGGGCAAAAGTTGAACGATCTGTTTAAGTAAGCATTGTGAAATGTTTAACAGAAGCGTTTTGCAAATCAAGGACATTTTTGGAGGGTGTTAAGATTGTAACTTTTATTTGTAAGTTTGTTCAAACAACTGTTGTCCAGATACATCAGTACAAAATTAAATCCTGTTTGTGCATGTTCTGTTTCGTCGAGCTGCCTGTGGTAACAAATTTAGCAGGTTTTTAAGTTAGTTATGAAAATATACAACTTATAGGTGGTCTTAAATATCAAAATATAATCCTCTGACAGACGCCCATAAAAAGTTTGACTGCACACACAAAAAATAAACCACTAATACCCTCCGAAACGATACCAGACACCCAGTTTGTGAGAACGATGAACATTCCAACAAATGAACTTTGAAACTGCTATCACCAAATATGAAGAATTATAGTGATCTAAACGTTTTGTTTGGGAATTTGACCAGATTAGTTGATTAAGCAGTTCTAATTTTGCCAAGAAAGAACGAATTGACCACTGCTGGGGCATACATGTAGCCTAGTGGAGCAGGGTCACACAGTTCGGCACATTATTTGCGAATAAAATGTTTTTTAGATTAGGCCAATCACGTGGGAATTACTAATTTTTTACGGCTCACTAGTTTTAAAAACGATGCACTTAAATGATTATAGTTTAATTACAAATAAAAAACTTCTTTTAAAATGACCAGATAAAAACATTACTCAATTTAAAACTGGTTTCAAAAAATATAACGAATTCTATGTTTTGTAATGATGCAACTCTTGGAAGCAAAGTAAAATTACTATTAGTAACCGCCAACCACATTTTTTGCAAAATGTTACAGTACAATCTTACCGCTGTTTGTTTAATTTACTGAATTAAATCTTGCAATTTTAATATAAAAGCGTGTGGTCATATAACATAACATAGAATAAGCTTATATGCTACCCCCAGACACCTGCCTCGTGCTGCCATTTGTTTGTCCTAATACTACTTTCAAATAAAAACGCCTTTGTCAACGCATCAAGCTTGGGTATCATATAATTATAAAAGCATGTGCGAGAGAGGCAAAACTAAAACGCAGATTGCGGTTTGACCAACGGTTATGTCTCTGTAGGCTGGCAATATTCTTTGGTAAATAGCAACCAACAGGGTTATGCTGGTTAAACTTGAAGAGCTGGGAAAGAAACTGCGGGCAAATGCCAACATCTCGCTGAAATCATCGGGCGCTTCAGGCATATTAACACAGTAGGTTAAGAGACAAAGAACATTTTCGGGCGTGATGCAGTCGTGATAGGCGAGTTGAACTTTAATCTGCAGCATGACTACGAAGGTTATATCCGGGGAAAAACACAATGCTGATCTTGGACAAAGCTGATAAGTTAATTACCCCTGAGAACGAACAGATAAATTTCAAATATCTCCTTTTTTTAAAAAAATGACAACTTTGGCATCACAAAATGATGGTGTCACGTAACTTAGGAATAGTTTAAATATGCTATTGCTGCCAGGCATAGTAGCCTATCAAGCTTATATAGCTTTTCTGGCAAATGTATTGATTTGTATTAATGCATTTGCCAGAAGAGCTCTATAAACTTAGGAATAGTTTATTACGTAATTACCCTTTGTGTAATTGTAGATCGAGGGCGTGAGTCAATGCGCCCAGACAGCGCAGCATGGGTGACCGCTTAAATTTCTAGAACGATTCCATACGTGCCTTTCCTTAAAGGAATTTTGTAATGTTGTAAATCGTTGTAAAAACCCTTTCAAATCCTGGTAAATTTATTCTGGGAATCTTTCCCTGTTCTACTGCCATTGTCGCAACGATTTCCACCTTTCATTTTATAAATCACAAGTTCGGGAAATCTTTATTTCCAGGCTGAAATCAATGTTGACAGTGTTGTGAAAACAAATTAATTTCGCTAAAAAGCATCTTCAGTGTCTAGAAAGCAATAAAAGGGATTAAAAATAGAAAAGGCATTGAAAATAGAAAAATCTAATGTTTCCTTTGCACACACAATCAATCCTCAACTGAAAGCCCAACAGACTAAACTGCATGACTGGACACGCAACGAAAGATAAGAAAACGCACGAAAGATAAAGACGTAAAAGCGTAAAAGGCGAAGGAAAAAACACGCGTCACTTACACCTCAGTAAAACCATTTTTTAATGTTTATTTTCGCATTGATTTTGTTTAGCCATTTGTCTTCGGCTAAATCCAGGTCAGCAGTACGTGGCTGTTCAACAAACACGACACAATAGCAACTTTCAATTGATGGCTTTTTCGCAAACTCGTTTGGATGTCGTTCTTTATAATGGTGTAAAAGCGCCGTCCCATCATCGCGCTGCGAAGTGTCAAACTTCGCCCAAATGGCGCGGTGACCCGACCACCGAGTTGCAAACCGATTTTTTGTCTGGCCTACATATTGTTCTTGGCATAAGTTGCAAGTGGCGACGTAAATGCCATAACTCCTACATGTCAGATGTTGCAAGATCTTAAATCTGCGCATCGAGGTTTGCAGAAATGCGGTATGTTTAACCATGCCGGTTTTGTGGTTTCCATGGTTGCCACATAGGGCACAATGCCCGCAGGGATAGCATCCTGATGGAGCGCAATGGTTTAGTCGCCCTAAAGCAAGTTTCCTAGGGCGTAAAAACAGTTGTTGTAGGGAGGGTGGTCGTTTACATGTCACCATACAGTTGGGTTTAAGTGCCCTTTCTTTATCTGTGAGGCGCAGTAGCGCTGGAAATTCCGTGGCCCAAACGAGTTTCTTTGTTCTTTCCTTTACACACGTACTGTTCTTGGAATGTCTTTTGTATTCATAACGCTGATCTTTCCAAGCGTTTGCCTCTTCAACTACAGCAGCAGTCATTCTTTTGGAAAAACCCGAGCAGTTCGCCTTTAACTGCAACCTTTTCAGGCTCTTTGTGTAATCTACATACAACTGGTTAAGATATCTTAGCCGAATCGCTTTACCCCGTACAATCGACCGAAAAGTTGCAGATGGATGGTGCGATGACCCATGTAAAAACAAACGATTGTTGCTGGTTGGCTTTGTGTAGCTGCACGTTACAAACCGATAGGGATGTGCTGGCGTTGTTCTGTGAAGCACATCTAAAAATTCCAATCTCTTGTTGTCTTCGTTTGTGTGTATCGTGCGCAGAGTTAGGTTTAACCCAAATCGCCCAAATTGATGTTTGAGGGCATCATGAATAATTCGCTTGGCAGAAGTCTTACCAACGCAAATAAAAACAATGTCATCAATAAATCTCTTGAAGATTTGCGCTTGAGACAGCACTGGGGCGATTCCAGAAATGATGTGATGCATGGCTATGTTTGCGATAGCAACTGAGTGGTTGTCGCCGGTTGCTATGCCATTTTTTATTCCATAAAAGTGTTCCTGGAACTGCGTGACCACGTTGGTAACAGTAAAGATTGACCAGCGAAGACTTTATGAGGGAATGTTTGATATTGGGATATAGCGATACAACATCAGCTGCAACAATATGCAGAGGGTTTGTATCTAGCTGTTCTGGAATGCTGTCGATGTTAGCTTCTTCCCAGTCAATATACTGTCTGCTATCTTTGCAAAACTCATCTACCGAAGTATGGCAAAATTCCTCACTGATCGGTTGAAGAATAAGTTGAAGAAGCGCGGTTACACGTGTGGTCGTAATGTTGCCTGAAGCTTGCACCAGTCTGACAGGTATATCTTCAATCGAAATGTTATCAAGTTGCGTCACTTCCAGCTTATGTGTCTTAAAAAGAGGGTATGCATAAGCGGGTTCCTGAACAGAAAAGAACTTTGCGATAGAACCTGGTATATGTTTATACTTTCCATCAGCGATTTTCATGCCTATTACATGCTTCAGCATGGTATCGTCTATGGCACCAGCTTGATGGAGACTTGTCACAAATTCTTCGCACTTTTCCTTAATGTTTTCCAAGTGAGACTTTATTGAGTCCTGGTCCAAGCGTAATAGAGGCAATTGTTGTAACTCTCTTTTCATAATGCTGTTGTACGATACCTAATTGAGAATTACCACTTTCCCGTCTTTATCTGACTTACACATAACAATTTTATTGTCCTGGACTAATTTTGAAATTTTCCGCATGCTGCTGCGAAGGGAAAAAGAAAGATTGTTTTCCCTTGTGAACGTTCGCTTTACCTTTGCTTCTGAGAGACGTATCTTAGCAAATATTGATTCAGTGTATGTTTTGGTTGTTTCATCTAAGACTTCCGTATCCGGCCGCGAAAAACTTGGAATCGCAAGCTTACCAAGAAAATTGTGGTACGATTTGTCACTTTCGTTGTCACAAAAGACAAAATCCCACTCCACCCTCCTGACGTGTTTCAATGCTTCAACCCATTCAGTTGAATCTAACCGCGCGGTCCAACGAGGTGTAGGTACAAAATTTAAACCGTGAGCGAGCAATAATTTGTCTTGGGGTGTCAATTCTGTGTCGGATTTGTTGAGTACTGAAGCTTCCGCTACCCGAATGTTATGCAAATGTGTTGATCGTTTTCGCCTGTTTCTGTATCTCTTTCCGTCCCTGGTGTTCTTGGATTGTGCACGCTGAAAGGTTTTGAGCGTTGCACGAACGTTGCGTTGTTTCCTTAAAAGCCAGTTAAATCGTTTTATGAAGTGCTGCTTGGCTTTGATGGACAAAATGGTAAGACTGGCATTAGCCTTTGAATCAAGTTGTGTTCGCAACCTGTTTGCCATCGATATGGACTGTCGCAAAAGCGGCAATTGAGGACGAAACTTCCTGTTTTGTTGCTGGAGGAGCAAGTCAAAAGCTCTCTTAAGAGAGCAGTGCCAGAAGGGTATTTATGCAGGACAGAAATTAATTTTTCTACGGAGATGTTCATCTCGTTATGTGCTGCTACTGTTACGGAATTATTTCGGCAGCTTTGGGAATTCGGCTAAAACATCTTTCAAGTGGCGATGTTAAATACCAATCAACCCCTTAAACCTAATTCTGTACCTTAAAACCAAAACTGCCTCCCTAATTCGGAAACGGCCCGAACCCTGCAATAACGGCTCACCACTAAGACAAAGAAAGACCACAAACTGGTTTCACTAATGGGCGCCTTGTTTAAATACAGCGATAAAAAGCCTTCACACAAAACAACTCCGAATTCGACAAGTTTCGCTACAAGTCAACGCCAGCAATACACGACACATAACAACACGGTGTTACTCGCACGGCGCCCAGAGGAAGACTGACCATGCTTTCTTCTCAAGCACGTTTTACCACACCAATCACGTTGATTAACAAATCACGTGATTCCAAGAGGCACATCCGGGTATCGCAGAACCAACAAGCGTAAACACGCAAACGGCACATATGAGGCGAACGTATAAAAGACAGGAAAAGCATCATGTGTAACAAGAACCATTTAGTGAGGATACTGTGTGGTGAGAATAACACGCAAAACAATTAAGTGAAGAAATGAGTGGCGAAACATGACAACGATTAAACAAAACAATTAAGTGAATAAATGAGTGGCGAAACATAACAACGATTATACAGACTAAACAATAGTGAAATACAGGATAATAAACTGTAAAGAATGTTATGTGCATGAAGGTGTGTAATAATCCGAACAAATATAAAAAAGTAACGTGAAAGAATAAGTGAAAATACGTGTGTGAAGGAAAAATATTCAAAAGATGCGTCATAAATAAAACGTGATTAAAATTCGCCACATTCCCCCCGACTTAAAATGGTCCTACTCCCGTAGGACAACAGTCTACACCATCGTTTCCGGTGAATATCGCGCTGGTCGACGACGTACCCGAGTCGACCTTCTGCACCCATCCGAATTGCCCTGACGATTCCACTCGGTTGTGTCTTCCTGTGAAACTACTTTAGGGTTGTAAACATACACGACTGCAGGCATTTCAGGTGGCGGTTGCGGATGTTCTAAAGGTTCTTGCGTGGCGCAGGGAATGTACTCGTCGTTGGCTTTAGTCTGTTAAAATGTACAGTTTGCCTCTTGCCTGTCGCGTCTTCGATTACATAATTCACAGGACCTCGGATATCGGTGATCCTGTATGGTCCCTTGTATGGATACTGAAGTTTTTTACTTTGTCCAATCGGGACGACCGGGTTTATCAACAAAACAAATTCGCCTACCGAGTAGGGTCTTCCTTGTTGTCGTTGATTGTACCAGTCTTCCATCCGCTTCCGTTGCGTCGTGAGACTCTCTCTCACTACCTCTTCCGCAAGTTGTAGGCCATCACGAAGCTGGTCAATCTCCACTCCATACGAATGTGTGGTGTCACGCGCCAAAGACCCCAACAAGTCTGCCGGCAATCGCAATGGTCGTCCGGTTAAGAGAGTATGCGGAGCTTCTCCCGTTGCATCGTGGGCACTCGCGTTGTAGGCGGCCACCACTCCTGGTAATGCTTCGTCCCACCGCCGGTTATCTTGTTGTATATAATTTCGGATCATAGTGATAATGGTCTTATTGTTGCGTTCGACCCCACCGTTCCCAGGCGCGTGGTATGATGTCGTGCGACTTTTCTTACATCCCATTAGGCGTAATAATTCTGCGAACAAATGGCTTTCAAAATTTGAACCGCGGTCGGAATGAACAGTCTCCGGTACCCCATGTACGGTGAACCAATTTCGATATAACAAACTGGCGGTCTCATTAGCAGTTTGATTTCGCATCGGCCAGGCTCTTACGTATTTTGTGAAAATGTCACACGCTACCAAAATAAACTGGTAACCCGACCGGGTGAGAGGTAGAGGTCCGACAACGTCCACTTCGATCCTTTGCATGGGTCTGTCCTCCGTTGTGGGCATGAGCGGGGCTTGAAAATGATGCGTGGGTCTTTTATTGTATTGACAGATGACGCAGTTGCGGCAAAAGGTCTCGACAGAATCGCGCCATTCATGCCAATAAAAGCGTTCCGCTATCATAGCCAGCGTCTTAGCTATGCCCAAATGCCCTCCCCCGTGTACGTTATCATGAAGACTTGACATTGCTTCATCGACTAAACTCTGTGGCAAAACAATTACAGAATCACTGCCTAGTGTAGAGTTTCCACGACAACAAAGTACACCTGCTTTAAGTAGGAGGCTGGGAAAGCGAGACCAATAATGGCGAAGTACTGGTGATTCTTTTTTAACGGTTTTGAATTTCGAGCGCATACCTTTATTCAACCATTCCAAGACGACTGCTAGATCAGGGTCATCTTTCTGCCGCTCCAACAAGTCCTCATGTTGATATCCTACCGTAGACTTTAAGTCAACGACGTGAACTTGGGTATCTTCGATACCCTCGGCCAATTTGTATGGGCATGCCCCGCAATCTTCTATGTCATCAAGGCGTGACAGAGCGTCTGCATTCCTATGTTTGCTTCCCGACCTGTGATGGATTCCAAAGTCATACGCGGATAGGTGCTCTACCCAGCGGGCGCACTGCCCGTATAACTCTCTAGACTTCCAAAGCCACCTTAACGAAGAATGGTCGGTCCGTAAGGTAAATTTTTGACCCAGTAAGTAACACCGGTACAGCTTTGTCGCAAATATTACGGCGGCCGTAATACGGCCAAAAGCTCTTTTCTCGTGGTGGCATAGTTACGTTCCGACCTGCTCAAAGTGCGACTACCATAGGCGACCACGCATTCCTTACCGTCGATTTCCTGAGAAAGGACACAGCCAACAGCAGCGTCAGACGCATCCGTATCCGTATCCAGTAGAAACGGCATTTTGAAGTCAGGGTATCGAAGAATTGGTGCAGTCGTCAAGTGTTGTTTTAGTTGAGAGAAGGCATCCTGACACTGGTCATCCCACTGAAATCTTCTTCCCTTTTCCATCAACCGGTGAAGAGGACACGCGATCTGTGCGTAACCGCAAATAAATTTACGATAGTAGGAAGTAAGGCGTTGCGGGGAGTCGGCCATTTAGCAACTGCCTTTATTTTGTTAGGGTCGCATCGTATGCCCTCTTTCGATGATACGTGGCCCAAAAAGTCTACTTCGTGTTTAAATAGAGTGCACTTGCTAGGTTTCAAAGTTAGACCAGCCGATTTGATTCTTGTTAGCACGTCCGACAGTCGCTTTAAATGCTCTTCGAAAGTTTTCGAGTATACAATGATATCGTCCAAGTACGCTAGGGCTCCCTGCCATTCGATTCCGTTCAGGACAATACGCATCAGGCGCTGAAAAGTCGCTGCAGAATTGCACAGGCCCATGGGCATTACATTAAATTCAAAAAGCCCGACGTGGCTAGTGAAAGCCGCTTTTTCCCGGGAAGAGGCGTCCATTGCAACCTGCCAATACCCGGATTTTAGATCCTTGAAAATAAGTTGAAAAATAGGCGGCGTTGGACATTTGGTCTAAACTGTCATCTATCCGGGGAATCGGGTAGCTATTTTTTTAGTTAACTCATTCAACTTGCGGTAATCAACGCAAAAACGAGTCTCACCGGATTTCTTTCGGACCAACACAATCGGGCTGCTCCACGGTGATTTCGAAGGCCGGATTAGGCCTTGTCTGTCCTTTTCAGCTAAGATCTCCTCTACCTTTGCTTTGTTGTAATGAGGCATGCGACGCGGTGGCTGTCTTACAGGGCCGTTGTCACCCGTGTCGATAACATGACGCACTATATCAGTGCGCCCCAAGACATCTTTGGAAGTCGAAAACGCTTGTCGATTGGCACGCAGCAAATCGAACAATTCACCTCGTTGATCTGCCGTTAATCGGTCACCGATGGTGACTTTGTCTACAATGTCCTGAAACGGATCTTGGTTAGATATTTTCTGGACCGATACGGAACAAATCTGGGTGTCTGTAACAAAACACTCAGGGTGTTTACATCCAGGGACACCTCCCTCTACCACTATACAAGTACCCGGGATTTTGCAATCGAGGTTACCAAAAGCATACACAGGGGTAACCGTAGCGAATCTCGCCCCACTTGGTATTGTTACATCCTCATCCCCCAAATTTGCCACAAACACCTTCACCTCGCGGCTTTGCGCCATCGTTACACTTGTCGCAGTCAATAACCCAAATCTCTCCACGAACCCAGCTATCTGCTCCGTTAGAACCGGAGTGGCCAACTCTTGTGAATTAAGAGATTCTTGACATAAGCTGCCTGTTACACATACCTCTGCGAACGCTGGGATAAGGACGTCATCCGCAACACATACGTCACAGGGTTGGGACAAGGCTGTCGAAGAACTAAAGAGCGGAAGTCTGGCGTTTCCTGCCGTTAGAGTATTTTCCCTGTAGCAGATTCGGCACGCATTGGCCTGCAGAAAATCCAATCCTAGAATAAAATCATGGTTGAGGTTCTGCACGATATAAACGGTCGCATGATTCGTTATGCCACCAACTCTAAGGGGAAGGCTAATACTGCCCTTCACCGCCAATTGCAGCCCATCGGCACCTACCAAGTGCTAGGGGACTTATTTATCTGTAGGTTTTGTTCTGCTCCGAATGAGTCCCATTTTATCGCACTCATCAGACATACACCCGAGCCGGTGTCTAACAAAGCACACATGGTTGTCTGCCCAACTAAAATGGAAACAAACCGTGCCAGCGCTGGCGGTGATGCGATTCTCTCCTTAGGCATAGTTTCCGGCCCTGGTCTATTTGCTCTGCCTGGTGCGGTTGGTTGTTGACTTGGGGATTCTTTTACGTCCACTGGGTGTTTGGACGGTCTGCAAAAAGAAGTTGGTAGTGACCTAGCCTCGCGACTTACCCTAATCATTTTGGGGCGCATACTCAGGTGTGGACAGTCGCGTCGAAAATGACCTGGCTGCCCGCAACCGTAGCACTTGCGTTTTTGCTCGTGTTTGCCATAAAAATGTCCTGTCCTTTTAAGGGAATCCATTTCAGCTTGCAGAGTCTTCAAAGTGTCCTCGAATTTAGCACTCCGTTCCGCCGTACGGCGCTCCATGTCTTCAAGTTTTTTCAAAATTACCTCCATTTCCGCGCGATGTTTTTGCGTTAACCGTGGCCACCTGGACAAAGCTCGGTACTTGAGCATCGACCACGACCTGGGCGGCGGCTCTGAACGTCCTTGTGTACTTGGTTGCCGCAGGGATAGTTTCCGCAAGGCGCCTGTCTTGCAAGCCTTGCAGCAATGTTATGTAGAGCACTTCGTTTTTGAGGGCAGCTTCTGAAGAGTTGCTGTATGCATTATCCCCCAGTGTTTGCAAGGCATAAACAAAGTCTCGCGCGGATTCGCCAGGTAACTGCACGCGCCTTATCAGCTCGGCGCGTTGGCGTTCTGCGTGTTGGCCGCTAGACTTATGACGCAGTGCGCGTTCTTTCAAGTCCTTAAACGGAATTGTAAAGAGATTGGAGTCCTTCTCTTGTATTGCCCATTTCAGATCATTGCCAATGCTTGCTAAAAACAGATGCCGTTTCATTTCTTCTGAAGCGTCGACACTCGTACAATAAGATTCGAGCATATTAAAATATTGACCTAGATCCTCCCCAGGCCGTAAAGGCGGAGGTTGCATTAAAACGTTAAAAGACATTATAAAATCAACCTAAAATACAATACTTAAAAACACAAAAAGGGGAGTCTTCCTAGTAAAACCAGCGGGTAGTGGTGACAGGGTCCTGGCGTGCTCGCCAAGTTGTTACGGAATTATTTCGGCAGCTTTGGGAATTCGGCTAAAAGATCTTTCAAGTGGCGATGTTAAATTCCAATCAACCCCTTAAACCTAATTCTGTACCTTAAAACCAAAACTGCCTCCCTAATTCGGAAACGGCCCGAACCCTGCAATAACGGCTCACCACTAAGACAAAGAAAGACCACAAACTGGTTTCACTAATGGGCGCCTTGTTTAAATACAGCGATAAAAAGCCTTCACATAAAACAACTCCGAATTCGACAAGTTTCGCTGCAAGTCAACGCCAGCAATGGACGACACAAAACAACACGGTGTTACTCGCACGGCGCCCAGAGGAAGACTGACCATGCTTTCTTCTCAAGCACGTTTTACCACACCAATCACGTTGATTAACAAATCACGTGATTCCAAGAGGCACATCCGGGTATCGCAGAACCAACAAGCGTAAACACGCAAACGGCACATATGAGGCGAACGTATAAAAGACAGGAAAAGCATCATGTGTAACAAGAACCATTTAGTGAGGATACTGTGTGGTGAGAAAAAACACGCAAAACAATTAAGTGAAGAAATGAGTGGCGAAACATGACAACGATTAAACAAAACAATTAAGTGAATAAATGAGTGGCGAAACATAACAACGATTATACAGACTAAACAATAGTGAAACACAGGATAATAAACTGTAAAGAATGTTATGTGCATGAAGGTGTGTAATAATCCGAACAAATAGAACAAAGTAACGTGAAAGAATAAGTGAAAATACGTGTGTGAAGGTGAAGTATTCAAAAGATGCGTCATAAATAGAACGTGATTAAAATTCGCCACACTACCATGTAATTTTAGAAAAGGCATCGATTTTGACTTGCTCCTCCAGCATCATTTCTGGAATCGCCCCAGTGCTGTCTCAAGCGCAAATCTTCAAGAGATTTATTGATGACATTGTTTTTATTTGCGTTGGTAAGACTTCTGCCAAGCGAATTATTCATGATGCCCTCAAACATCAATTTGGGCGATTTGGGTTAAACCTAACTCTGCGCACGATACACACAAACGAAGACAACAAGAGATTGGAATTTTTAGATGTGCTTCACAGAACAACGCCAGCACATCCCTATCGGTTTGTAACGTGCAGCTACACAAAGCCAACCAGCAACAATCGTTTGTTTTTACATGGGTCATCGCACCATCCGTCTGCAACTTTTCGGTCGATTGTACGGGGTGAAGCGATTCGGCTAAGATATCTTAACCAGTTGTATGTAGATTACACAAAGAGCCTGAAAAGGTTGCAGTTAAAGGCGAACTGCTCGGGTTTTTCCAAAAGAATGACTGCTGCTGTAGTTGAAGAGGCAAACGCTTGGAAAGATCAGCGTTATGAATACAAAAGACATTCCAAGAACAGTACGTGTGTAAAGGAAAGAACAAAGAAACTCGTTTGGGCCACGGAATTTCCAGCGCTACTGCACCTCACAGATAAAGAAAGGGCACTTAAACCCAACTGTATGGTGACATGTAAACGACCACCCTCCCTACAACAACTGTTTTTACGCCCTAGGAAACTTGCTTTAGGGCAGCGGTTCTCAACCTTTCTGGTGCCGCGACCCCTTAAAACAGTTCCCAAGTTGCGGTGACCCCACGCATAAGCGCCGAGTTTTACAAAAATGCAAGGTGGTGGATTTAAATTATGACGTCACTAATGCGTGCAGCCAAACGAGCTCCAACTCAAAGCCCAATATACTTTTAATAAAAAGCAAAGTTCGTCAATTTTAACAAAAAAATGTTTTTAAAATAATATTGATTTGGAACAATTCGCTTTAACGTTTTTTTGGTTTAGCAATGTTTAGAAACAGTTTCGTCAAGTCGTTGCTTTTGTATCACCCAAAGTGACCATTTATTACAGAACAATCGCATTGTACACCATAGTGCCCAATCATACACTGCCAACAGTTGTGTGTTTGACGTCATACAAGTAAGGCACCAACCAAACTAGTTGCTTTTTCGTCAGCACGCTTGTTCAAAAGCAAAACTGTTCCCAAATTTGTTCAGATTTTACGGTGTTTCGTAAGATACCGATACAAACAAACCCAAATATCCACGGTAATTAAGTCTTCGAAAATTAAAGATCCACCCCAGATGTAGTTACTAGTTTACATAAACAAACAATGAAGGGAAGGAATGTGGTGCCCAGTTCTTTTGTTTTTTATTTGTTAAATTAGTCTATGGCCTAAAATGAGTTGGGAGCCATTCCCTTAGGCGACCCCAGGCAAATTGTCAGGCGATCCCAGTTGGGGTCGCGACCCACAGGTTGGGAACCGCTGCTTTAGGGCGACTAAACCATTGCGCTCCATCAGGATGCTATCCCTGCGGGCATTGTGCCCTATGTGGCAACCATGGAAACCACAAAACCGGCATGGTTAAACATACCGCATTTCTGCAAACCTCGATGCGCAGATTTAAGATCTTGCAACATCTGACATGTAGGAGTTATGGCATTTACGTCGCCACTTGCAACTTATGCCAAGAACAATATGTAGGCCAGACAAAAAATCGGTTTGCAACTCGGTGGTCGGGTCACCGCGCCATTTGGGCGAAGTTTGACACTTCGCAGCGCGATGATGGGACGGCGCTTTTACACCATTATAAAGAACGACATCCAAACGAGTTTGCGAAAAAGCCATCAATTGAAAGTTGCTATTGTGTCGTGTTTGTTGAACAGCCACGTACTGCTGACCTGGATTTAGCCGAAGACAAATGGCTAAACAAAATCAATGCGAAAATAAACATTAAAAAATGGTTTTACTGAGGTGTAAGTGACGCGTGTTTTTTCCTTCGCCTTTTACGCTTTTACGTCTTTATCTTTCGTGCGTTTTCTTATCTTTCGTTGCGTGTCCAGTCATGCAGTTTAGTCTGTTGGGCTTTCAGTTGAGGATTGATTGTGTGTGCAAAGGAAACATTAGATTTTTCTATTTTCAATGCCTTTTCTATTTTTAATCCCTTTTATTGCTTTCTAGACACTGAAGATGCTTTTTAGCGAAATTAATTTGTTTTTACAACACTGTCAACACTGATTTCAGCCTGGAAATAAAGATTTCCCGAACTTGTGATTTAAAAACCCTTTCGTTAATTTAATTTTAATTCTACCCATTACCTTCACGGCTTTGTCCAACACCAAATATGTTGACTGTGCACTGCGCAAAACATTTTAATAATGTAAATCCGTCCTTTTTAACGCCCACTTCCTGAGATAATAACTCACGTATATTCTACAGTATGTTGTTCTAAAATCAATATTGCTTTGTGGTGGCGTCCAAAAAAATAGAGTCCGCATTATCATTGGTTCTGTTCAGGTTTAACGCTAACGGGGTACAACTCCGGTTCTGTTTCTTTTTAAATGCATCTTAGCGGTTCGGGCCTAATGAATTAAATCAAGGAATCGAACCGGAACTGATCCCACTCGTGAACCGGTTTGAGCGGTTTAATTCATAAACCGAACCGAATCCAACCGTAATTACATTTTCTTGAAAACCCAAACCGGAGTAGAACTGCTCCAATTGCAATAATAATTTGCAATATCGTGTTTATTCGATTGATGGCCTGCAGTTTGTGCCATTACCATCTTACATTTTAATATCATTAGTTCTACACTCCCGCTTTTTGATTTATTTTTCGTTCAAAATTATTTTGCGTGTTGGTTTTAGCACACCAAAACATACGCTCTGCTGGGTTCAATTATTTGGGTTGGGTTGAGTTAAGTTTATTTCACTCAGTGAAAAAATCGTAGTAACACAATTGTACTAAATATTCACCTTGCCGGAGACTGCGCAACGTTGAGTTGTAAAGCGCGACAAAGTAGAGGGCACGGGGTGGGGCCGCCACCTTGGGTTTGTAAAGCACGGTGGCGGCCACCGTAAAAATTTTGGTTCGTTTATGGCGGTATCGTACGAAATATCGTAAAACCTTAAGAAAATTAGTCTTTTAACAAGCGTGCTGCCGATTCAGCCACAAAATGTGGCTTAAAACTGCAACGTGTTTTGGTTAGTGCCTTGTTTATGACGTCAAACACACAATTGTCTGCCAGTGAATGTTTGGCCATAGGCGCCGAATAGGCAGTGGCGGGGTGGCGCCGCCAGCTTGCCTTTTTGAAGCACGGTGGCAGCCACCGTGGAAATTTTAGGTTAGTTTGATAACGGTATCGTACGAAACATCGTAAAATGTGAAGAAAATCAGGACTGATTTTGTATTTAAACAAGTGTGCTGGCGAAAAAGCAATAAAACGTGCCTTAAAACTGCAACCCGTTTGGGATAGCGCCTTGTTTATGACATCAAACACACAATTATTTGGCATTGAATGGTTAGTCATTATTGTGTACAATGCGAATGTGTTGTAATAAATAGTTATCTTAGTTGGTACAAAGCAACAAGAATGTGACAAAACATTTTTCAAAACGTTGCCAAACCAATGATAAACTCTGCAGCAACGTGTTTCAAATTAATATTATTTAAACATTTTGTTATTAATGATTTTGACGAACGTTGCATTTTATTGGAACTTTGTTAGGCTTTGAGTTTGCTCAAGCTCTTGTGGTTGCAGGCATTAGTGACGTCATATTTTACGTCCGCCACCTTGCATTTTTGTAAAACTCGGCGCCTATGCCCGCTGTATTATTTTGGAAACATCATGTCATTCATGCGGCTCTATCGCGTAACAATGGGTTTGACCATAGATAACTTAATTCACTAGATGCGCAACTCGTCTGCCGACTAAATTTTTTAAAAAATCTCTCGGGTAAATTACTGCATCAAATAAGATGTAACTTTTAATGAGTATTTATGTGTTGTTGATGTATTTTTTAAACATTTTTATTTTATCAAATCTTTTTTAATTACCACGAACGCGAATATATTGGTTTTGCCTTCCCTCAGACGTTGCACGCTTGAATGAACCAGTACACATGTCGTGTGCATTGGTAACAACATACACATATTTTGTGGTCTTGTCGATAGTTTTTTTGAGCTGCGACGTTTAGTTTGATAAAATTGTTTTAGTTTTTAGAATTTCCCGTATAATATCATAACAAAATGGCAATTAACTTCACTTATGTGGCAAGTTTGGACTTCGAGTTCGCTGAATTGGACAATATGCCAATGTACATTTGTGAGGAAGAATTGTGTGGCAAGGTGTTTGGCTCACTTCAAGATTTAAAGGTTCATTTTGATTCCCACCTTTCTTCTAAATTAGACGATGATGTTTTAAAAGATATCTTCACCACAGCTGTGTGTGAGTCGCAGAAGGTGAACAAAAAAATTGCGACCCCTTCCGAAAATCAAAAATTTCATCAAATACTTAGTCACAGAATTTATCAAACAAAAAAAAGAAGACCAGTTTTATATGCTTTATCCTCAATATGCACCTTCAGCAGCTAGTCATCTCGGCATTACAAACCAATTTGAAGCCGCTCAAATTCTCATCAAGATTTTTGATTGTATTGTAAAAAAAATTTCTGTTCTTCCACCGACAGAATCAAGTCCAATTCAGGACATTAATGAAAGGGAAACAGGTTTGGCTAATAAAATTACGATTTTGTTTGAATTTTAAATTTATTGCATTTTTCAGAAATATTGGAATATATTGATGGGTACCTAATAAAAAAGGCTAAAACTTATTTTCAACTTGATGATTCCTTTATATCATATATTGTAAAAGAGAAAGCATCTGGCAAGTTTGTGGAGATGATGGAAAAGAAAGCAAATGTTCTGCACTATCCAACCAATGAGTTTCAACAATTTATCCAATCAATTTTCATCCGTTACAAAAAAGAAACTGCAGTATCTCCAAAATCTGTCAACTTTTTTAGCATAACTAATGCTCTGTCTAATGAAGTTTGGTACAAAAGCTTCATTGCAACTATTGTTGGGATGTGTGGAAAAGATGAAAGTTTTGTTTTGAAAGTATTTGAGTATATTGTGCATTTGTTTATGAAAGTTTTAGGTCATAACTTTGCCAAATGCATGTTTCATAAGTATTGCAAAGCGACATCTAAACTGAATGCTGGTCTGAGAGGGGAACTTAAAAAAATCTCAACTAAAAAGTAGTATGGAAATTATACCCTGTGATCTTTTTTGTTAGGGATTGAATTTATTTATCTTTTTGTTTATCAAGTTGTAGTTGCTGTAGTTGTTTAGACCTAGAAAAAGATAATTAGTGTAAGTGGGTAAAATGACATTGGTTTATATGTTCTACCTTTTGTCTTTTAGGAAATGGTTCGTCACATACCTCGGTCCATGCATTTTTGTTCCCATACGTTGTGTTACCCCCCTTAACTTGTTTTATAGCTTTTCGCATAGATAGAGAATTGATACCAAAGCCAACTTGATTAATATCTGGGTTGGTGTTTCTCCTCATTGCAGCTCTCTAAACAAAATAATACAAACCAGCTGATTTTAACTGGGATTTTAAATTATACTTTGCACACCAAATTGCCAAAAACAGCTTCCAGGACATCTTGGGTGAGGGTCCCAAGGCAAACAAATCTCATGCCATCTTGCAGTAACCGCTTTGTAAGTGAAATCATGTTTGTTGTTGTAAACAAAAGTCCATTAAGTGTAGTTTTTGAAATTATGCGTTTGTTTTCCCCAGGATATATGATTTCCACTTCATTCTGTTGGATATTTAAAGAATGACAGAAAAACAAAAGTGAAATAGTTCAACTTCAGATGTTTCATGAGGGAGGAAAAAACCTGACTACCTGCCAATCAGTTAGGTATGGAATAAATTTTGATTCCAACCATTGCAACCGCTCATCTTCTGCTGAATAAATTGCCCTGTTGGCTCTGCATGTTATGATATCAAACCACCTGTTTAAATAATTAGTAATATCTGCTCTCAACTCTGGTTATTATGCTCCATCATCAAGTCAATGAGTAAAAAATAACTTAAATAAAACCTAACCACAAAATATATAATGCAGAATATACTTGTCCATCATGCAGATAAATTGAGCTGTTCCTTGTGAATGTGGAACA
The DNA here is from genome assembly GCF_965637545.1 of Phallusia mammillata. NCBI lineage: Eukaryota > Metazoa > Chordata > Ascidiacea > Phlebobranchia > Ascidiidae > Phallusia > Phallusia mammillata. Next base: position 14,515,197 of record NC_137256.1, on the reverse strand, counting down.
TCTTGCTTTAATGCGACAGCCACACTCCAACTTAAAGTCTCTTTTGCAAAAGACACTCTCATCTAAGTTTGTATCATAAATTTTTGTTGCATTTTAAAGCTAGTCTAATTAAGTTAGTAGGCGTTGTACCTTAGTAAAGGAATTTAACTCCATGTGTACTTTTGAAAGTTTTGTTTTGTGTAAATGACGCTGTGTTTCAAGCTCATATAAAAGTTGGATATGACTCCACAGAATGGAATTCCCTGATTTACTCAAGTATTTTGTTCCAGATGGCTTTGATGAAAATAATGCATTTCTGGCTGTCTGGAAAGGTAAACATCTGTTGACAATTGTCATATACAACATAAACAATTAACAAAAGTAGCTCAAATCTAACACCTTTAGCAAGTGACTAGTGTCGCTAAGTAGAAAAATTGGATAATCAGGTCTGTAGGGATTGGTTGTAGTGAAAAGGCCTGTTTGTTTTTTTGCATTTGACCCATGAATAATGTCAAAAAATTTTCTGTTAACAGCTGCGCCATCAGCTACAACAGCATTTATGTGTGCTCCATGGTGTTCTGCAATGCCAACAACCTCCCAAAACATGGAAGCCAATTGAAATGCAGGTGTGACTGTGGTTGGCCACCAAGAGATAAGCATTGAAATTTCCTTCTTAAAAGATCTGAGGTAGAACACTGCAATCATGGTACATTAGCAAATACTAGTTAAAAGCAAGTTTTGCATTATGTGTGCAATCTTACTACATATATGGGTTGCCATAATGGTGTCTGCATTTCTGGCCCCGTAGTCAATAAATCCAACTAAATGGCCTTCCTTGAATACTAAATTTTCTTTGACTACATGAAAAAAAAAATTTAAAAAAACATGAAAAAGTGCATAAATTGCTGTTGTTAACTAACTTTTCATTTCATCCACAGTTATGTATGCCTCGATTGGGGAAGCAAGTTTTTCAAGAGCATTGACTGCCAATTGGTTGATACCACATGCACCAGAGCCAAAATTTCTAACAATCGTCCATACATTGTTTAATAGATTTGTGATCATATCTCATTTTATAAATTTATGTGTCAAATTGCATCTTATACCTGTACTGCTGTAAAGTACGTGCTGATGGCAATATAAGAACACCACTGGTTCTGAGATGATTATATGCTGCTGGAGATCTAGCAAACAACTCAATTGCCCAACGAACCACACCAGGGTGGTATCGTCTCCCATTAATGGCCTTTGAAGCATTCTTACACTGCATTTTAAAAAATAAGGCTTGCCACTCATTTAGTGAATGTTTTTGACTCTCAACCAAATCCTGCAGATGGGAAATGATACATTACTGTTCCAAAAACAATGAGAAACATTTGATTCTGCATACCAAGATATCCGAATGAATTAGGTCATCCACTGTTACCAATTCTTCTTCACTAGTTGCACTTGATTTTATTTGCTGCACTCTGTTGTGTTCCATTTTTTTGGCATACTTCGCACACATTACTGGCCCTTTTTCTGTTACTGTGTTTTGAATGTTAGGTGATCTAGCTTTAAAAACTTTAAATGTGTTGCCATATCTACCGACTACATTGCAGTATGGTGAGCGAATTATGGTTGTGCCTGTCAGGGCCTATCCATTCCATGCTTGTATGACATGTTTATTAGTATTCTTGTTTTCTCTGCTTAATCCCATACAAAGTTTAAAGTTATCCAACTCCCCTGTAATGATGTCAATAAAAGCCTAATGGTAAAAAACTGCCTTCTTTCAAAAGCAGGTGTTATACTTAAAAATGCATTTAAAGTTGATTTCTTTAATGGAGTAATACCAAAGGATAGTGGTTTAACTCGCCATCCATGAAATGAAACCCATTCAACCTCAACATTGCTTGAGATGCAAAGTCTACGGCAAAAAGTATAACATACAGAAACCCAGATTAATTCTTAATAAACATAACTGTACCTTATGTATGCCTCAACAATCTCATCTTTATATTGTTCTACCAAAAGGTATTTGCCTTTTCTATGAAATGACCACTTTTCTAAATGTTGTACAACGTTGTGTAAAATAAATTGTTAACTTAAGAAGTGTGTACTACCTTTCAGTTGAGGACCTAATTGTTTAAAAGCCTTCTCAATACTTTCAATGCTGTGGTGTTTAACTCCAGAAAGAACCTTTCTGTCAAATGGTACTTTTCTGCTTGTCTAGGCCACAACAAATGTTATTAGCTATAATAAACATTTATATGTTCATAGGCAATGTTACCACTTTTGTCCTGCACAGCTGTTTAGGAATATTTTTGGATGGCAAAGCACCTATTTTTAACTTTTTTCTGCAACCAATAATTAGCAGATCGCTTTTTTCAAAGTGATCTTCACATATGAATGCTCTGAAAAAAATACTGTTTGATTTTGACAACAGAAGTGGGTTAAAAGGAAAGAAATATTACGTTTCTTTGTGAAGCATGTCCTGTATTATGTCTCCCTTGGTTGGGTCACGCAAGGAGAGTACACATTTTTGTAAATTGCTGTAATGTTTCTTCATAGCAGAGTTGCCTTGAAATTTAGGACTGCAAATTTTAAACAAAGATTTTTTGACATTGGCACGGTTGTGCGCATAACTGCATTGAGGTATGCAACAATGGCTCATTTTTACTGCAACCTGACTACACTGCTTACAACAAAATAACTTTCATTATGTGGCTAACCTAGCTATTACACAGAAATACAACTAAATCACATATACGAGAATTTAGTCTTGTCCATGGTTATATTTAACATACAAAATCAATCAAACAAAAACGGTTAATGATCCTTTAAAAACACAAAATAAACTTTTTAAAACAATTAAACTACGCGAGATACATGAAACTTATGTAACCTGCAAGTTTATTATCACTTCAATTTCAAAGTTATTTGACGTTTAATGCAATAAATTGCGATTTTTTGCCAATATCTTCACACTTCAACCATTGCCCGCCATTGTAAAGAAGCCAATGTGTACTGGTTCGTTCAAGCGTGACCTGTCTGGACGATTTTGCCGAGTTGCGCATCTAGTGAATTAAGTTATCTATGGTTTGACAACTTGTGTTTTATGTGGATTATTGCATCACAAAGATTGTCTTGGAAAGTACAATTATTTGGTCACTGCCAAGTGATTTTCATCTACATCTTTATTGAAGTAAGCGGAACTTACGCTTCCGTATATCACAATTTTAGTGGCTACCCTGTATGCCGGTAATGTCTTGTCACCAGCTGTACTGATGAGACCTTACAGGTGAAAACTATGTGCACTATCTTTAACTTAGCCTTCTTGATCATTTTTTCCAGCTCGTGTTGTTATAATACACATAACAGACCTAAATAACCCTGACAAGTTAGTTTTATGACAATCAGGGATATGCGAGTGCCCTTTCAAGATCACTACTAACAACTTTTCGCTTTAAAACTGTAGTCTGCATTGCTGGAAATCGACGATCTTACCCGGGTCATCCAAGCGTGACCGATCTGGCGATATTTAGGAGTGTCGCCTCTATATTAGTGCCCTATGGTTGCATATACTGTAAGATACACTGGGAAATGCGGTTTGATTGGTGTTTGGTTTCGTTAAAGGTATTTTTTAGATTGTCCAGAATTTTGCCTTTGCCGATATGGTAACCCATAAGGCCTAGATTACTGGTAAAAGCCCAGTCATGTTTTAAATTAATCTATTAATCACGGTAAACATTTATGACGTAACAAATGTAGTGTGTTCTTCATTGTTAGCAGAAGCTTTTACTGATTATCGTATTTACTCGATTGTAAGCCGCCCTCGATTGTAAGCCGCATGTTGAGGTGTTCAAAAAATAATGTAAGCCGCACGCTGGAATTTTAGATACGATTGTTTCTCAATGCATCCTTCTGTTGTTATGACTATTTGCCCATATCTGTTAGTTATGTTGATAACTGTAGGCTACCCAACAGAACGTATATCGACGTATAATCTGTACATGGATACAACATTTCCTGAATAATATTTGCTTCATTACTCATTGCTATATACTTTGCTGATCTGGGATTAATAGCTACCACAACATAACGAGTTTAAAAATTATCTGGTATCTATATTACATCGTTTGGGATACACAACATATATCAATGATCAAAAATATTTAGTTTTACTAACATAAACACCACGTGCCTCAACCCCAACACAGCAAATTCGTTCACTTTTGCATGCACGCGCTGTCGGAACAATGGATTTTCAATTCGGACAAAACATTAATAAACAAAGAGTAGTGTTGATGGGGCCATAGACCAACTATAAATCTATAAATGTGGCTACAAATTACGATCGCGCATGCAAGTTTATTGGTCGCGCGGCGCGACCGTACGTCCGCATTTTTGCACCCCTGGGCTAGGCCTACCCTATGTCGTTTTGGTTCCTTCGTGCTTGACTATATTAATTTCCTTGTTCACGGTGCTTCGTTAGTCTGTAGAAATTGTAATTGTGCGAATTCTGCAATAATTATTTACCTATAGCTCGCTTGTTTGGAACTTTGCAATATTTCCTGTCGCAGTTAATTACGATGTAAATGTGACTTTGTGATCTGGTGTTCACGTACTTTACCCTAATCTTTTGTCCTGTGCCGTGATTGGACGTCGACTTTGTGCAGGAATTGTGTGAGAGCCAATCGCAGGAGCTTTTAAATCGCACCGCTGATGTAAATTTTAGCCCAAAAGCAGTTAACTCCTAATCGTGTGCTTTAACATAATGTAGGCCTATAGTTGTATGCCAATATGTAACTCCAGCTAAAAGTGAGTGTTGTTATTAATTTCTACGATTTTGTTGTTTTATAATTTTTATGTGCTTGTTGATTGCACAAGACAACAAAGAATCTGAGATACAAATCCCTCCCTATCGAGACTCATGAGTCAGTGATTGAACAGCAAGAACAATGACTCTGTGAAGACGGAAATACAGGTAGCCTTTATCTACCACACGTCATACCGCCTGGGGTACCCCGGTATCGTCCGCTTTTGTTGTACAGAAACAGGGACTGGGGTGCTGGGTTCTTTGGACTATTTCGAACTCCCGCCCAGGGAAGAATTTATTCAAAGTGTGTTGACTAGAGACATTGCCGTGCAAATAAGTTCATTCAGAGTCTACCGTCGTCATATAACAACTTTAATTAATTAAACGATCATACGAGATCCTGACGCTGATCTTGACCACGATCTGTACGCTGTACGTAAATTTATCCCCAAACGCACCGTGGTGTTGTTTAGCAGATTACGAACACCGTTTACTATCCTGTCCCCACAGATCCCTCTTGCTGCCACAAAACTGGTGGATTTCAGAACAACGTACTAAAGAATGCGCAAGAAAACTGCCATAGGTTTTGTCAAAAATGCGAATTATAAGTTCTTGCAGTGCATAGTCAAAAACCTTTTGGTGTTTGATAAGGTCATGAAAATAATGGGTAGAAATAAACTAAATACACGGAATTGAAACCGGTTTTAGCTGCAAACTAAAACGGGTAATTAACCCGAACCTAAAATATAAGTTTTTGAATAGAAGCCCCCCTTAAAATTGTGAGAACACACGGTAAATAGCGAGAACACACGCCATTAAACTAAAAAAAAACATTAAAAATTATGAATGACAACAATTTTAATTCAGGATGAATTAGCCTACTAACAAACTAGATTTTATGTAATCTTCCGTTGTGTTTTTAACCTTTTTCCTCCTTGTAGGTATATAATTATAAGATAGTTGCTGTTTTTTTGAAATTGTTTTTGCCACTTCGCCCAATACATATATTTGGATCAACAACTAGTATGCAGCAGTTTCTCAAAAAACCATGTTATGATTTAAGTATGCTGAGTACAATATTTGTGAAGACAATTTAATTACAACACAAAAAGAAATGAACAATTTAGGAGCTTCTTAGCCATGTTTATGGTTTTTAGCAGAGTCTGCTACGGGTGCATTGCACAAAGAGAGTCAAATCTTCTCCTCAATTCATCAAATTTGATTCTTCGACACCGATCAAATGACCAACATTGCACCATTATTCTGTAAACTTGTTGGGGACAGTGCTCTGGCTGACAAAGACGAGTTCCATTTCGGAGAAGTTCTTCCAACTTAAACAACTCATGTACTGTAATGCTGGGTAATCCAGGGTATTGTGGCTTTGCACCATATGAAAACATTTCCCATATGGTAACCCCATATGACCACACATCAGACTCAAAATAAAATGATCGTGTTCCGTCAAGCCTCAAACATTCAGGTGCATACCACTGCACAGGAAGATCAGTCGGATGAACAACATAATAATCATGATCTTCAGCTAGAATTCTTGACAACCCAAAGTCAGATATTTTTACAAAGTATTGTGGGTTGGGTGGTGCTTGGCCAAGAAGGATGTTTCGCAATGCAAGATCTCGATGCAATAGCCGATGTTCTTGTAATGCTATCATGCCTTGTGCTATTTGACTTGCAAAGCCAAGAAGTGATTGGTGCAGTGTCAATATGGATACACCTTCTTGTTTTTTTCGATGTAAATATTCAGACAAAGATCCACACTGCAAATACTCCATTACTATTCTCACTGATGGTTCTGCTATTCCCAACAGCTTGACAACATATCTATGGTTCACCTTTTTCATTGTTTTTATTTCATTGTCAATATTAGCAGTGCTTTGTGGGTCACTGGAGGTTCTGCGCACAGATTTAACTGCAACTAACTCATTCCTACCATTCCGAAACTGATCATATTGATACAAATCAACCTGGCCAAAGTGACCTTCACCAAGCTTTTTAATCAGCATTAGGTTCCTGTCATCATACACTTTCAGCTCTGTAGTTACTCTGTCCCGGTTATTAACATTTTGGGCATTTCTCATGTTTGGTCTGACAGGAGGAAGAACATAGTCACTCGACAGAACTGTACCAAGTTCCCGTAATATTTGTCTGAAAGCAGGCCGTTTTAAAGGATAAGAGGACCAGCATCGATTGATTAATTCACCAATGCCAACTGAAGACAGTAAATCTGGTATTGGTACTACAGAGCCTGTCATGTAACCTGTACGCATTCTACCACTTAGGTTGTATGCATTATCTGGTTCATAAGTTGCACAGTTACAAATTTCACACAAGGTAGTAGCAAAACTCCACTTGTCACCACAAATTGTTGGATTTGCAATGACAGGATCTTCAAACACCTTGCAAAATTCATATGCAAGCCATGGAACTGTCAGTGCAGGCTCTGTAATGATCCGTTGTCTTGTTCTTTCTCCACAAGTTCTCTGACATGTTCTTACTCCAGGGTCACTTAGCTTGACTAATGGCTGTGGTTGGTCCTGCCAGAGCAATACATTTTTTCCGCATATATTACCATGAGGACAGTCAATATCCTCTAGGTACGTACATGCATGAGTCAATTGCCACAAAACATACACAAACCATTCAGGTGATGGTTGTTCTACCTGCTCTTGCAAGAATGTTGTTATTGACCCCATTGGAACATATTCCAAAACCAACATGTTTTTCATTGTGCCTAAAATCTTTACTATGTGAACATTGCTGACATGGATAAACTTCATTATTGACTCTTGAAATGACTCATCAATGTGTTGCTTTTGCCCCAAGTCATGGCGTCTTGATAAATCAAACACTTTTTTTACAACTATTTGGTGTTCAGGTTGTTGTCTCATAGCAAGTAAATTATTCTCAGTGTACCTGCCCCTACCCAAATGGCGTACAAATGTGTAATCCTGCTGCATGATTAATGTTGTATGGGATGTAGGAGAAATCATTCCACCATACAACTTTGTGTCATCATCCATACATCTCTGAATAATTAAGTTTGATCTCTGTTTGATTTGGGGGTTCATTAAATGATCAACATTAAATGGCAACACCTTTCCATGGTAGTGGCCACCAATGCATGCCTGAAGTAGTGATCCAATACTCCCATGTTGATGGGTCTCATCATCACCATATATACCTAAATTTCCTTCAACCTTGTCAATTTTATAGTTTTTTATCACCACTTCTGGGTGTACCGATGTAATTGTGGTGATGAAATATTCATCATAAGACTCTGGACTACAGCGAAGCAGACAATCACAAACATTTTGGTATGATTGAGAACTTAAAATGTGCTCAGCAAAAACATACGACATTGGTCCATGACATGATCTATTTAGTCGTTCCACAAGCATGGGTGAAGCAACATCCTTACAAAGGTAATGATGTGGGTCAACAAGTATTTGATAATATCCATCGATGCATGATGCAAGACTTTCTGCTTCCTGAACTGAGGTCAGAAGAAATTTTGTCTCACACCCATTCATTTGACTTAAACTAAGAATATAAATTGTTGTTTCAGAATCCAAATTTCTTCTAACTTGTAAACTCATGTCAATTATATCTGCAAAATCACACCATTTTTCAGGAGTTTTGCTGTTTGAACAGTGCTTTACAATACCACAGTCAGCACCCACTTCAACATTGGTACAGTCACTGTCAAAATTGGATATTGGGTTTAACTTGTATGTTTCAATATTTTTGTACCCAACCACCAACTCCAAATTTTCCAAATACTTCGAATGAAAAAATGACACATTACATTGAGAGTTAAGCCATGATTCACATCTTGCCCGAAAATGAACAAGGTAGTGGCGAAATTTCATCCATACCCTCAACCTATTTATAATGCTGAAGGATGCCAGTTGTTGCTGGCAGGATACTGGCAAAAGTTTTTTGAAAGGCACAACTTTTCTTATCTCTTGCACATCTTTTTCCAAAACATAAGCAAGGCGAAGCATGTCTAAAACAGCAACACCAAGTGCAGATCCAAGACCATCACCAATTCCTTGGTCAATCTTTAAGTGGCCCTGCAAAAAATCTTCTCTCCTCTGATAAAACAAATATTGCAACATATTTTCATTCAAAACACTAGTAGGTTTTCCATGTGTGGAATAACGTTTGGCCTGCTTGACTGCCCCATCAATTTGACATTCACTTTTGACTGTAAATCTCAATCGAAGTTCTATGTGACAATTTTCTTTTTGATTACCAGTTGTTCCAACCTCACCAAACTTGTATGTATCCAATCTTGCTCCTGGTTTGATCCAATGTTTCGTACAATAATCACACAGACTAAAAAGTGGAAGAAACAATGGAGGAATATTACATGCTTCAGCACACCTTAACAGAATTTGATCAAAAGTAGAAGTGCCAGGTTCTTCAATTTCAAGAATTGAATAATTTTTTAACAGATGAGGTATCCAGGCATCATGGCTAAACAGTGTCACTGGTTTTTTGAAGTAGGTTTTAATGTATAAACTAGTTTTAGCCATTTTCTGTTATTGTAAACATAGTGAACAAACCAACCTAAAAAACAATTTCCAAATGGATCTTTATGAAAATTGTGGTTGATGTACACATTTATTACAACTTACTCATTTTTTTAACCAAAAACAGTGTAAAAACCAGTTAGCATTGTAGTTTTAGTTCTGAAACATAAATATACAACAATGAAGAAGAAACTTAGGTGGTTCCTAAAGTTTTTGTAGTGCTGTCTTTATGGCTTATTGGGTTGGGATGAGGGTTTGAAACTAAAATAACGTTTAAATCTGGTCTCAGATACAACTTTAAAGCTTATATTCAGTGGTGGCATTCAAATTTTTTGTCAGCCGGTTGTATCACAAAAGTCATATTTTTCAGCCGGTTCTTTTACAAAAAGTCCATTAACAGTAACCACACTAACCAGTAATGCTAACCGGTTCGCTGATCTCATAAAATTTCGTAAGACGGTTCTATAGAACCGGCTGAATCCCACCACTATCTTATATTCCTAAATGTTGTATACTATACCATGAAGTGTTTAGACCAAGAGTTTTCAAACATGTGGTTCACAAGGTACTTTTGCACGGTATGTATTTGAATTCGGTGTCCACGCCTTTTACTAGTTACCATTAGAAACACATGCAATGTTTTCATGGGATAAGTCAAATTTTTTCATTATTACGTCATTGTATATTGCCATTATTTTCCAACAACAGTGATATAGCACAATTGGTTTTTTCACTCTGCTACACTGTATGTATGTTTGTTATTTATTCAATACAGTTTTTTGATGTACAGTACCTACTACCTAGATACTGGCATAATTACACAATTTATATTTCTATTGGGCAAAAATAACACACTAGAACCAGTGCTCTTCAATCGTTTTTGGTTTGGTGAACCCTTAAAGGTGTTATGGCGAACTCATGCACCCTATCTACTTAAAAAGTAAACTGAGGTAAAAAGCGAAATGAAAAATCATTTTGCATATTATCATGTCAATTAAACCGAAACAAAATTTTTTAGACATCAACATTTTTAAAAAATACAGAGGTTCATTTATACATCAGTTGAAACCTACATCTTTTTTTCTAATATCCTGAAAGTCAAATATTAATGGTTCATTAAAAGTTTGTGATGTACCCTTGTATACCTTTTCGTACTGGTGCATCCCATGCACCCTAGGGTCCACCGTGCACACCGGTTGAAGAGCACCACTCAGCACTGCCCTAGACCAGTGGTTCCCAACTGCCGGGCCGCACAAATATATTGCCGGTCCGCAAATTATCTTACTTTATGCCGAGTTACTTTTTAAAATGGAATGATAAGTAGACCTATTGCAAAGTTGTTGGTACCTGCGAAACTCATTTTACGCTTGGCTGTAAAACTGGGGTAGCTTTCCACCGTTGATACCCGCGAAATTGTTTGATAAAGCTTTTGTGACGTATATGTTTGTTTTGTCAATATTTTTTTGGAAAACAAAGTTATTCTTCACTTTTAACTTTGAGATAAGATTCATACTGGAAGCGAAACAACAGCAATTTTGTATGTAAATAGATAGGTGTTTTGTTGTTTGAGTTGAGTTGATTGCCCTTTGGTTGTAACGTTCCGTCCTAAATACATAGGCTATGACTAAATCTTGCATTATGTTGCGCAACGACAACTTTGGTGAACAAAAAGCTTATAAATACATGTTGCATTCATTATACGATCTTTTGTTGCCGGTCCGTGGATTTTTTTTCAAATTTTTACCGGTCCCACAGTGTAGAAAGGTTGGGAACCACTGCCCTAGACTACAGTCCTACCCGCTACCCTGCTGAGAAACGGTAGATGATTTGACGCCAAAAACTAGCGGCACTGGAGTCCGGTTCACTTTAGGTCAAGAAGGTAACGTCAGGTCAAATGTTTGAAAATGCTTGTTTTTAACGTTATTTATGATTTTAAACCTTCACCTGACCCTAATAGCCCTAACCGCCGGCATTTCTACAAATCTGCAAAAATTACGCGCATAGAGGCATTGTTTCTTCCACTACAGTAACAGTTGCATTCTGGTGGTTTAAACAGCACTTATAAACTATCATAAACTATTTGTCATTTGACCTAAAGTGAACCGGACTCCAGTGCCGCTAGTTTTTGGCGTCAAAGTATCTACCCTGAGGAACTTGGTAGAGCTACTAACACTGAGCTTGGGCTGGCCCCCGCCCTGAGAACGTCTGGTAGGTGGCGTAAAAGAGCATAGGCGTTTATGGTGCTGACTCAGCAATTATTCTTACCATATACCCAAATTGGCAATGGGTAAAAGGTAGACCAGACCAGACCAGCGAAAAGCTTGGACCAGTGGCGCCTTGTAGCGCTGAGGATATGTGCTATTTTTTAAAACAAAAAAATCATTATTTAAACGTAAAAACATGATTTTCGTTTAAAAATACCTGTAACGTCCCGTGAACGCGCCCCGGTTATAGCGCGGAACGTCACACGAGGAGAGAATTGAAACGCGATTCCTAATAGCCTCCAACAACCAGTCCACACAGATAGATGTTTTGCTGATCTTATTAGGCGAATTCTTTGAATGTAGGACGATGAAAACGAATAGGAAACGTATAGGAAACGTTAGGAAACGTATCGGAATCGGTTTCTGCATAAAGCATGACATTAACACACTGCGCTTTAAATGCAGAAATATAGCACAAATCTTACCAACTGTTGTGGTAACCGGAGAGTAAATAGCACGGGTATTCAACTCGCATCAATTACTGGTACACACCTAAACATACAATAACATATGTCACCACACTGCGCCTTTATGACGTCACACACAGTTCTTACCAAGCTATGTTTGGCGACAGTACAGAATAAGTCACGCTTCACGTGAAGATAAAACAGAAATACTGCGTAAACAAAATGCAACTTAAGCATCTTGTCTAAACCCAACTACACGTACAGTACAACTATTACAAAGCGAATGACATATTAAGTCATTGCGGTTAAGTTCACATTCATTACCATAATTCACATTTTAGAGTCATTAAACACATATGTACAAAGTGACTCACCAATAATCGTCAACACGACAATAAATAGCCTTTTCTAATTCAACCGACGCAGCACCGTGCTCCACGGAAGTCAGCAACGAAAAGAACTAAACCACGTTGCGTTATCACACAAAACTGGCAGTCCATTGTTACGTCACACAACGCAATAGATTACAACACAAGTTGTACTGAGGAAATGCGGGAATCTATAGAAATCTGCAATTACTGGCAAATAAGATGTAACATACCCCCCCACAATGTACGAATCCAAGGAGTACATTTACAACACAACACACAAACATCGGCAGTAATTGCGAACACAAAAAATAAACAACTAATCACGCATCGCGGCATAGCAAGCACAATTTTGCAATTGGGCGTCTGAGTGCTCCAGTGTGAGTCTTGACGATCACCTGACGCACTACTCCCTTCCGATCAGGAAGCACATCGGTCACGCGTCCCAGAAGCCATTTGCTCCTAGGCTGATTATCATCCGCTACAAGCACAATGTCGCCGACCGTGAAATTAGAATGTCCATTTGCCCACTTCGATCTGGGCATTAGCGTCGGCAGGTACTCGCGCGACCATCGCCGCCAAAATTGGTCGGCCAAGTATTGTACTTGGCGCCAACGGTTACGATGGAAACAGTCCTTCCCCGTAAACAGTCCAGGGGGCATATTCGGCGCTGCACGTTGCAGCAGTAGGTGATTTGGTGTAAGGGGCTCCTCATCCTTCGAATCGAACGTCACCGGAACCAAGGGACGAGAGTTCAGGATGGCCTCGACCTCCACCATCAGCGTCATCAGTTTCTCATCGGACAATGTCTGCTCCGAAAGCAGAGCGTTGAGAATTTTGCGCACAGAGCGTATCATTCGCTCCCAAACCCCACCCATGTGGCTGGCAGTGGGAGGATTGAAGCTCCACGCAATATCACGTTGTTGCAGATATTTGTAGATCTGCTTTTGATTCCACCTGTTCAGCTCTTCGCGCAGGATGCGCTCAGCTCCAACGAAGTTTGTGCCGTTGTCGCTGTAGATCTGGTCTGGCCGTCCTCGACGACCGATAAAACGTCGGAGAGCTCCAATAAAGGAGTCCGTAGACAGTGAATGCGCAATCTCAATGTGCGCGGCCCTGGTGGAAAAACAAGTAAAGATGCACCCGTACCTCTTTACCTCACTTCGTCCTTGCTTCACAAGGAAAGGTCCAAAGTAGTCGACACCGACCACCGAGAACGGCGGCTTATTGGCCTGCAGTCTCGCAGCAGGAAGGTCTGCCATCATCTGTTTGCCCAGGGGGCCATTTCTTCGGCGACAGGAAACACACTGTCCAAGAACACGCCGAACTGCTACCCCTCCTTTGATGATCCAGTAGCGTTGCCTGAGAGACGACCACGTGTGTCCCATTCCAGAATGGCCAACCTCGTCATGCTGTTGCATAATCACCAGGTCGGTAAACCGATGGTCGTATGGAAGAATCATAGGATGTTTAACATCGAACTCGACACACGCACGCTCGATCCTTCCACCAACTCTCATAACTCCATCGACTAGAATTGGGTTGAGCTTTCCAAGAGCCCTCTTTTTCTTTGGTAAACGAACGTCTTCTCCTTTGGCCTTTGACATCGCAGCGATAACGTCCGGGAAACTTCGTCTCTGTACATACTTTACAATCTCAAGCTCGGCAGCCTTGAGTTCAACAACGGTCAGTTGCCCAGTAGGTACTTTATACTTGGCAGGAAACCTCCTTGACATCAACATCGATTTGAATCTGAGCAACCAGCTTACAGCCCTTTTCAGCCGATTGAGTGATGAGTATCTCGCAATGAGTCGATCCGTAGCGGACTCGCTGGTGACCAGACAAACGGTTTGAGTTTCTTTCTTTATCAAAAGAAATTCGATTGGCAATGACGACAAGTCTGGGCATGAAGGCCATGTATCTTCTTGTTCCCAAAGAAACTGGGGTCCAGTAAGCCATCGGCTGGACCTAAGGAATTTATTCACACTGAGTCCACGAGACGCCTCGTCCGCTGGATTTACCTTGGTGCTGACGTGTCTCCATTGACTAGGCCGGGAAACATCCTCGATTTTGGCCAAGCGATTTGCAACGAACACTGGGAAGCGCTTATTGCAGTTGCGAATACTTTGAAGAACCGCAGTCGAATCCGTCCAGAACACGGATTGGCATTCGTCCAGTTGCAGCTCCTTTCTCACAAGTCGATCCAACTTGGCTGCAACAACGGCCGCCGTCAGCTCCAGGCGGGGAATCGAACATGTCTTCAGGGGGGCAACGCGTGCCTTGCCTATTAAAAACGAGCAGTGAATGCGTCCTTGCTCGTCTACCAGCCTCAGATAGGTCACCGCGCCGTAAGCTGTGGATGACGCATCTGCAAAATGGTGCAATTCCGTTTTTCGCACCTTACCAAAATCGTGGGGCTTCACGCATCTAGGCAGAACGACGCCTCCTAACCGCGGTAGTTGCTGCAACCATTTTGCCCACGATTCGGAGTCTTCATCGGAAAGAACGTCATCCCATCCCAGCTGCTTTCTGCAGAGATCTCTTTGCATCGTCTTGGCCACCACGATCACGGGCGCTGCAAAGCCAAGAGGATCGTATAAGGAACTTACCACCGACAGGATTGACCTTCTGGTGTAGGCTGTAGGCTGCTTTACATCGACATTGAAACCGAACTCGTCCGACGAAACGTTCCATCGAACACCAAGTACCCTCTCGCAGGAGGAACCATCCACGTCCAGCTCCTTCACCGATTTAGCCCGTTCCTCTTCATCAATAGACGCGAGAACTCGCTCGCTGTTGCTAAGCCACTTGGTTAGCCGAAATCCCTTCTTCTTGAGAAGTGCACAGATACCTTTGACCAACTGAACTGCTTCTGCTTCAGTCGACACGGATTTTAAACAGTCGTCAACGTAGAAATTCTTTTCTACCGTCTCGACGACTTCCTTTGGAAATTCGCTTCGCAAATCATCAGCGGCTTGTTTAAGACAAAAACTCGCACAGGAAGGGGAAGAAGTTGCTCCAAACAAATGAACAAGCATCCTGTGTGCGGTGGGCTTCTTCGACACATCGCCATCGGGCCACCACAAGAACCGAAGTGCATCACAATCTGTCAGCTTCACACGGATCTGATGAAACATGGCCTCCACGTCGGCCACAAGAGCTACCCTTTCCATCCGAAACCTTGATAGAACTCCTACTAAGGAATTGGTCAGATCCGGACCCTGGAGTAAAGCATCATTCAACGACTGGTCGCGGTATTTGGCAGCACAGTCAAAAACTACCCGCACCTTTCCGGGCTTGTGTGGATTTGTGACAGGGTGATGCGGCAGGTACCATACTACCTCTGCAGACTGTTCCTCATTTGGAACTTCTTCGGCATAGCCTTTAGCTATGTAACCCTGTACCGTCTTTGTATACGCATCACGTAGCACGGCGTCGCGTCTCAGGCGACGTTCTAAAGAACCCAAACGGTTTAGCGCCATGTCCTGGTTGCACCGAAGCGGTTGTGCGTTCGGGCGCCATGGCAACGGCAACTCATAATGACCTTGCTTGAATTGCACACTAGTTTTCATTTTATCCAATACGTAACGGTCTTCACGCGACATAGGCATCGCGTCGGCGTTGGTATCTTGAAAGTCGGTCTTCCACATTCGCTCTAACTTCTCGTGCAGCGAATCATTGGCAACTTGAGTAAAGTTGACGGAAAACAAATCAGTTGACTTGTTAGAGACAGGTCCTGCCAATGCCCATCCAAGTGGAACCCTGAATGCAATAGGTTGCTTCGATTTTCCCTTCCGTACCTCTTGCACGAGAAAGGCCTCTGGAACGTCTAGCCCGATGAGCAACAAAGCTTCACTGCAATCTACCTGTGGGAATGACAGGTCTCTAATATGTGGCAGTGCATCCAATTCCGCGTTTCTCGGAAACTTGTTGGCGGTGATAGGCAAACAATCAACAGCGAAAACCTCAGGAAGTTCCACTGTTGTAGAGCCATCGAGCGAAGCAACAGATAAATTCACTCTTTCGCCCTCGCGCTTGCGACTGTTCCCGTTGATCGTTTTAAGCGTCACGTTGCTAGGTTCACCTTGCAGCCCAAGCTTATCTGTCAGTTTCTTGTCGCACAAGGTAATGCCCGAGCCAGTATCTAAAAGAGCGTAAGTATCAACAGTCCTACCGTTAGCACTGACTTTGACCGCAACCATCATCAAGTTGACGCTCTGTCTACCGGAGGAAGCATGACAGTTCTTTCCAATCGCCGACACAACCGAACAAACTGTCCGTTCCGGCGCAGGTCCTTTGACAGGAGACTCGTCCTCTCTCTTCTCTGGCGGATGCAATAAGGTGTGATGGGCTTCATTGCAGTTCCTCACGGTACACGCTTTGGGGCTGTTGCACTTAGTGGCAAAGTGCCCAAATCTGAAACAATTATCACAGAGTCTACGGCGCCGGGTGACGCGCAGACGATCGCGGTAAGGTAGGGATTTAAATTCCTCGCACTTAGCAAGCACGTGGTTTCTCGAACAGCACTGGCACAACGGGGTAGTGGGAAAATGGGAAGGTCCGGCACGAACCTTCGGCCTAGATTCTTGTTCGCTTACAACGACATGACTGGAAGCCTTTACATGACTACTTTTACCTTTCGCCTTCTTAGCTTCGTTGCGATGCTCATCGAGCATGCGGCTGAACAGTGAATTTGCAATCCGATCCTCCGTTTCCACAAAGTCCACAAGATGCTCAAACAAAGGTTCACGGCCAGTATCTCTGAGAATTTTCTCAACACGCCGTTTCCAAGCCTCTTGCATCTTGAACGGTAGACGATTCACAACAGCAATCAACGTGGGGTAATTATTCATCTCGGAATGCTCGTCAATGTCTGAAAGTGTAAGTAAACAATCGCGCAGCGACTGCGCAAGCTCGCTCAAACCAGCAGCATCGTTCGGTCGCAATTCTGGACCGTTGACCACACACCTTACACATGCATGAGCGATTATGTGTGACTTGCCAAAGTGGTCGTACAGTAACTGTCTCGCTTGTTGGTACCCGTTTACCTTTAGTCTAAAGCAGTGTTCAATCAGTTTACGGGCCTTGCCATCACAATGCTGCGCCAAATACGACAATTTGGCACCATCGTCGTCGACCTTGTCGTCGATACGAGAATCGAAATTGCGCACAAACTTCCAATAGTCCATTGGATTGCCATCAAAAACGAGAACCTTAGGCTTCGGTCTGTTTATGTGCTTTACAAGTGATGCAATCTCATTGTCATGCACGCCAGTTGGCTTGACTGAATCGTATGTACAAATATTATTTACAATTGGGTTTGCTGCGGTAAAGGAACCTCTTT
The DNA here is from genome assembly GCF_965637545.1 of Phallusia mammillata. Classification (NCBI taxonomy): domain Eukaryota; kingdom Metazoa; phylum Chordata; class Ascidiacea; order Phlebobranchia; family Ascidiidae; genus Phallusia; species Phallusia mammillata. Next base: position 14,497,484 of record NC_137256.1, on the reverse strand, counting down.
CGTCAAACGAAGATTTAATTTTAGGCGCATATTGGGATGGGGACTTCGAAGGAGCAACATAGTCAACCACATACCGCTGGTCAGGAGGGCTTCGCTGCGACGTGACAGGCGGTGACGTGAACAATACGCGACGTTGATCCCCGAGCGGCTCCTCCGGGGGAGGCGTGGTCGATTTACCAGAACCTTCCTTCACCGTCACGTACTCCGTGTTTCCTGACATCTCGTCCCAAACTTTCTCTTCAACCTCTGCGGCTTGGAGCTGGTGCTGCAGTTCCAGCATTTCCATTTTGTCCCTTTGACGCTGTTCTTCTTCAGCACGACGAATTTCTTCTTCGGCGCGACGTCTGTCTTCTTCTGCGCGTCGCATGTTCTCTTCTGCGCGTAGTATATCGGTTTGCCGTTTCATTACTTCGTGCTGTCTGGCTAGCTCCTGCTTCTGCGCTGTCTGTTGAATAGCAAGACGCGCAAGCTGCGTAGTAACTTTAACTCTAGTTCTACTGTTAGTGGAAGAACTAGATCGCCTACTTCGTCCGCAGAAGGAGTCGTTGTCCCTTGGACTCTTATCACCACTTCCACCCGGACTAGCTATGTTAACAGGTAAAGCAATGCTAGATGGAGAATTTACCTCACGAATCCAGTGAGAAACTCGGTCATCAAATTCGGCCTTGTTTTTCCTCACGCTAGCTAGTTCGGCGGCAAGATCGGGATGCGCCTCGTAGACAGCAACAGCATCCACAAAAAGGTGTTCAAGCGCAACCAAGATCGTCTCGAGCACCTGTTTGTTGCGGTGGTCCTTCATCAGACACTCGGCGGCTAGATATTGATCATCTAGACGTCGACGACAGTCAGCGATCGCTTCAGGAGTTGTAACGTTTGATTGGCTCATCTTCGACCGCTTAAATATTTAACAAACGGTTAAACTGATCTTCAACACACAGTTGAAGCTTATTTCAAGAAGCAGTTGAAACTTGATTTCAACTGTATTGTTCTGTTCAACGAACAGTTGAAACTTGATTTCAACTGCAGAGTTGTGTTCAACAACAGTTGAAACTTTCTTGCAGGAAGCAGTTGAAACTTGATTTCAACTGCAGATTGTCTTCAACAGCCAGTTGAAACTTTCATGTAACGTCCCGTGAACGCGCCCCGGTTATAGCGCGGAACGTCACACGAGGAGAGAATTGAAACGCGATTCCTAATAGCCTCCAACAACCAGTCCACACAGATAGATGTTTTGCTGATCTTATTAGGCGAATTCTTTGAATGTAGGACGATGAAAACGAATAGGAAACGTATAGGAAACGTTAGGAAACGTATCGGAATCGGTTTCTGCATAAAGCATGACATTAACACACTGCGCTTTAAATGCAGAAATATAGCACAAATCTTACCAACTGTTGTGGTAACCGGAGAGTAAATAGCACGGGTATTCAACTCGCATCAATTACTGGTACACACCTAAACATACAATAACATATGTCACCACACTGCGCCTTTATGACGTCACACACAGTTCTTACCAAGCTATGTTTGGCGACAGTACAGAATAAGTCACGCTTCACGTGAAGATAAAACAGAAATACTGCGTAAACAAAATGCAACTTAAGCATCTTGTCTAAACCCAACTACACGTACAGTACAACTATTACAAAGCGAATGACATATTAAGTCATTGCGGTTAAGTTCACATTCATTACCATAATTCACATTTTAGAGTCATTAAACACATATGTACAAAGTGACTCACCAATAATCGTCAACACGACAATAAATAGCCTTTTCTAATTCAACCGACGCAGCACCGTGCTCCACGGAAGTCAGCAACGAAAAGAACTAAACCACGTTGCGTTATCACACAAAACTGGCAGTCCATTGTTACGTCACACAACGCAATAGATTACAACACAAGTTGTACTGAGGAAATGCGGGAATCTATAGAAATCTGCAATTACTGGCAAATAAGATGTAACAATACCTTAAAACCATCAGTTAAAAAAAATCCCAAGTCCCCATCCTCCCGGAACAGGAATGGGAGCATGATGAATTTTACACCCATTAACCCCTTGTAAATCCTATCAAACTCTTTGTTAGAAAACAAACTACACGTCAACTTAAAGGTATTTAAAATATCTTTCATTTGGTGTAAGTTTCGTACACGAGCAAAGATGTTAAGACAGCAAACACGCAGGAAAACTGAAAACAAATCCTCCTCATCAATGATCCGACTTAGAAAAAACCACCTATACCTCCATTTCTATCATCAAAATATACATCATCTGAAAGTTTTTTAAAATATCTTTCGTTTGATGTATGTCTTATCTACGTGCAAAGATGTTAAGAGGGTGTAAGAGTGGGATCAATTCACAAAAGTCTTCCTCATCACCATTTCATCTTCCAAAATACCATTTAAACCTCTATTTTTATTAACAAACTAGACATCATCTGAAAGGTATTTAAAATATCTTTCGTTTGATGTAAGTCTCATGTACGAGCATAGATGTTAAGAGGGTGTAAGAGTGGGATCAATTCACAAAAGTCTTCCTCATCACCATTTCATCTTCCAAAACACTATTTAAACCTCTATTTTTATTAACAAACTATACATCACCTGAAAGGTATTTAAAATATCTCTCGTTTGATGTAAGTCTCATGTACGAGCAAAGATGTTAAAAGGGTGCAAGAGTGGGATCAATTCACAAAAGTCTTCCTCATCACCATTTCATCTTCCAAAATACCACTTAAACCTCTATTTTTATTAACAAACTAGACATCATCTGAAAGGTATTTAAAATATCTTTCGTTTGATGTAAGTCTCATGTACGAGCATAGATGTTAAGAGGGTGTAAGAGTGGGATCAATTCACAAAAGTCTTCCTCATCACCATTTCATCTTCCAAAACACCATTTAAACCTCTATTTTTATTAACAAACTATACATCACCTGAAAGGTATTTAAATATCTCTCGTTTGATGTAAGTCTCATGTACGAGCAAAGATGTTAAAAGGGTGCAAGAGTGGGATCAATCCACAAAAATCTTCCTCATCACCATTTCATCTTCCAAAACACCATTCAAACCTAAATTTTTATTAACAAACTATACAGCATCTGAAAGGTATTTAAAATATCTTTCGTTTGGTGTAAGTCTCATGCACGAGCAAAGATGTTAAAAGGATGCAAGAGTGGGATCAATTCACAAAAGTCTTCCTCATCACCCTTTACAACTCCACTCAAAGCTCTATTTTATTAACCAACTATACATCATCTGAAAGGTATTTAAAATATCTTTCGTTTGATGCAAATCTCATTGAAACGTAAAATGGCTAATCAAAGGTTTATTTCTCGTTAACCATTCATCGTTTGTCAGACCTCTGAACCCTTAACTGACTTTTATTTACAAAAGGTACATTTATGCGTTGGAATGTACTGACCACGACTGCATTTTGTTGGAAACCGGACATCGTAATATTTTTGTATACTTAAACAAACGAGATGTCAGAGGAGGCCTGTTGCGAGCTTGTATGGCATAGTAACGGTTTGCGTGATTATTTGATGACTTTATCCCATGCGTTTGCAGATGATACGGTATAACAAGTAATAGCGAAAGCGAAAAAAATGACAAACCAACTCAACACACAATCAACGAATATTAATCCTTGCTGCGCTCATCAACGATATATACTCCTTTTGCTTAAAAGTATTCACTTGCTGCGGTTGTTCCATTCCTCTTTGGAAACATCTAAGCACAATGGTATGAGATAATTTTGGTGAATTTATTTTATAACTGAAAATATTTGTACTTACCCTTTCTGCTGTCCTAAAGTCAACATTGTGGATGACCGAAATAGAAATAATTGCCGCCTCTGACAGCAGCACAAAAAACACCAAGTCGATTGTTTTCTTATGATTAGGTTCATCTTCAAAGTTTTACAGGTAGTCACATACTAGAGTTTGGACAGGTAGTCACATACTTCTTTGAGGTCTTTTTCGTTACCGAAAAATACAGGCTCGTATGAAAGAGGTTTGAAAGTGCACCTCAGTGATCGTTTTGGCCATCGAGCCCAGAAACTATTCATTCTAACAAACCAAAAAGGAGGTAAATAAAGAAAGAACATTTTAAGCAGATAAGCGTGTGCAAACCTTAAAGACGATTGTGTTCCATTGACAACATCCGCAAGATATTGATTACAATCTCCATTCAAAATATGCCTCTTAATGTTCTTTGTTTCACAAGAACGACAAATGTACTTCGAAGGAAGGGTTTTGTCGTTTTCCCCTACACATACTGTGTGGTACCACCTTCGGCAAACATCCTCACAGAAAATCATTTTGTCGCTAAGAGGTTTGTTGCAGTTTGTTGCAGCACATTGAGACCAATCCTCAACAAATAACTTAAAAACCGCCCCAGTCAAAAAATGCAATGTAGATTTCCATCCAGTTGGCGGTTGATATAAAACAGAAAATTCTCCAAACACTGCTGTGTTAGGAAGGGGTTTGTCGGACGTTGAAAGCTTGGTACACACATCAGCATGTTTGTCGACGTTTTGGGATTTAAAAGACAGAAGGTGTCGTTCTATCCACTTTCTTAGGGTGGCGGATCGATTTGTTTTGTACAACTTTTTTTCCCCTGTGCACAACATGTATGCATTCAAACATACAATCAATCAATCAATCCACAATCAAAAGAATTTTCCTGCTTCATTGAATCATTGGGAACAAAAACCTTCCATTCTTGATTATCTAAGGCAGGGGTGGGGAACCTACTTAGTACTGCGGGCCGCATGAATTGCACAACATTTTCGGGCGGGCCAAATATTTTTTACTTTCAAATTCCGTGTAATAATACCCTAAGCATACAAGTGATTTTATATTTCATCGCTCCAGATTTGATTTTTTCTTTGCTGCTACATGTTTGCAACAAACAAGGCTTACAGGTTCATCACTTAATTCGACTAAAATCTGTCCATTCTTTCTGGAACACCCTAGCTCCATTTAAAACTAACACCGCATGGCAAATGATTTGTTACTGGAAGAAGAGACAATCGAGTGACTGTTACGTCACAAATACAGCAAGTGGTTGAATGTGTGGCAATTTTAATAAGTTTGGCGTCAAATATAGAAATGTCGTCTTTTCAAGTAAATGTTTGTACATAAACATTTTATTATTGTTTTTTTATGCTACGTTTTATGCTGTACTTTAACAAAATTGTGACGCGGGCCACTTTCAAAATGCAAGCGGGCCGCAGGTTCCCCACCCCTGATCTAACGGTATGTTTGCTTGGGCGTGTACAAGTGAAATAAAATTCATAATTGGTTTAAGGAATCGGGTTTGAAAACCATTCATTGAATCTAAACAAACGACATGTTTCGATGTGATCATGATAATTATCAAAATCCAGTGCACACCACTGCAATTGACTGGGAAAATCCATAGATCTGTTTTCAATGGCATCATGCTTAGCCATTTTGCGAACCCCATTCCTTGACATCCATTACAAAGCCAAGTATAAAAATGGAAAGGAAAACTAAGCACTTTTGCGTTGTTTTCTGTCAAAAAAGTAGTTCTTGAACAATACGATAAAAAATCATCTATGAATACATCGTCCAGCCATTCACCAGGTGCCAAACATGCGTACTTTGTTTTCTTTTTGCGAAGGATTGTACGTTTAGAAGAAACCTCCGTCCCGGCTATAGATTTGCTGCACGCAACTTCTGATGATTTGTCGGTGGGTTGCGTTAGCATAACCTCTGCAACAGTGCTTTCTGGATGATCAGAAACTAGAGATTTTTTTGAAGGATTTTCTACATCACATTCGGGCATAGCAATATCACATGTTACTTCTGACGATTTGTCGGTGGGTTGAGTTAGCATAACCTCTGCAACAGTGCTCTCAGGATGATCAGAAACTAGAGATTTCTTTGAAGGATTTTCTACATCACAATCGGGCATAGCAATATCGCATGTTACTTCTGACGATTTTTCGTTGGATTCCATTAACATTATCTTTGAGTCTGGAGCAGGTGAAAAGCTTGTGACAAAACTTCTTGGTCTTTTTCGTCCCGATCTTGTACGTCCTCTTTTTTCTGATCTAAGTTTGGTTAGACTGTACTTCTTTGCAAAACAGGTATCAGTCTGACCCAACGCCAGTTTGCATGCTTTGATGTGACTGCATTTATGTTTAGCGATGCAGGAACATTTTTCTGTGGGAAAAAGCACAACATTGTAAAGTTTTCCTTGCAATCCTTTAATAAGAAAACATTTTTTTTCTGGGTGAAAGGTTATTCTTCCTTCCGATAGAAAATATGAGGCAAGACCATGGATCGTTGTAGAAATCTGTTGTTTTTTATCGACACGCCCGGCGATAAGTTCAGAAATCTCAGAAACCTTGCCAAACGTATCACTTGGGAACAAAACTTCGGTTGCTGACATCTTTTTTGTTTTGTCTTTTAAAGTCCAGTCTCCTGCATCACAATATGCCCGTAGTATTTCTTTGTGAAGAAACTGCTGGAGCATATAAATTGCCAGTAATATGCTGTCCACTCTCATTTCAGAATGAGGCAACAGTTTCTTCAACTGCGCATTGAAGCTCTCCGATATATTTGTGGTTACACCTTCACCACCAGAACAAAGTTGTTTTGCATTCAATGCCCATTGTGCATTTGCACGTAGATCGCATAAAACGTTATTTGCCACGTACTTTAAAAAAACGGGAGACCACTTTTGTTGCAAATCTTCATACATTGTGCTAAACTCTTTTTCCGTTTTGCTATTCAGCAAAGACCGAATATGTGAAACATACACCACGCGGTCATCTTTGGTTCCAGCCTTCTTTTCTACCCAAAATCGAATATCACGCAGTATATGGTTCCAACACAGAAAATGGTCCCACTCCGACATTTCCTTTTTAATGGCGTTGGTGATGGCCCTCTCTCTGTCTGTAACAATTTTAACCCCTTGTTTTTGCATCTGAGGAAAAAACCTTTTCAATGTCGAAAAAAACAGCTCATGGTTGGCTTCTTCCTTTGTGTCATGGAGAAGAAACGCCAACGGCATTATTGGCTCCTCTTTAAAATTTGTGTTTTTGCCAACCAAGATACTTACATAAAAGTCTCCACAGTTGAACGTAGTGTCATAAGAAAGATAGGAACCATTTGTAACTTTTAGGCACCTAAAAAACAAGAATTTGCTAGGCACATTGTGAATCATGGAAGCAAGCGAAAATCTAAAACAAAGTCATCCAGCGTCAGACCTGTAAGATACGCAGCGTATAGATCATCGTGCGAAACTTGTTGCTTCCTGGCCTCATTTTTTAACTTGTTACGGATTTGTTCCGAACTTCTTGGCCACATTGATGGACAACCATGTTCTGTTTCGTTAACAAGCTCCCTGTATAATATCTTCGGTTTTTTGGTGGAATTTTTTTAGGACATTTTCTAAGGTTGAAGGAATTGTCCTGGTATGCATTTTATCCACGTCATTTTTTCGGTTACCGTGGGAATATTTTTTTACCTTGCTTTCATCACCGAAGTAATGTATAAGAACATGAAAAACTGATTCTGAAACGTTAAGTAAACGATACGACCGTCGAAAGAAACCATCGCCACCTTTTAGACAATAAAATCTTTTACGAATCACAGGATTCTTAACAGGTACTTTTTTGGTTGCGATGCATACCCATGGAATTGTGTCGCAAGCCCAGTCTTCGTGTTGACATAAGTTGTTTGTATCATACTTAAATACATAAATATCACCGCTTTTAGGGTCGCACGGTGGATAAACAGAAATAAGAGACATATTTGGATGTTTAAGAATTTGATGTGCTTCTGCAACTGTCATCGTTTGTTGGTTGGTGTATACAACTGCCTGTCCAACCTGCAACAAGTGTGGACATCATAAGTTGTACTTAATTGCCTACTTTAATTATTACCTCAACATGGCACAAAAGTTACGTTAGTGATATCCGATTTACATTAAAAAATGACAGTAAATTTGGTTTTGGCATGCTAAAGTAGTTACACACGTAAGTTTAATGTTTATTTACCTGACCGTTTCCCAATAACAACGCAAGATAACTTACTTGCTTGAATTGTAGTTATAAGTGCGTTGATTTTTTCTTGATTTCGTTTGGTCAGGTACGACAAATTTCGACGATTAGTTAAATTGTTGGTCTTGTGCATTAGCAGGCATAAATCACCCCATTTACAGTCTTTTTTAGTGAAAGGTACCACCCATTCTTCACCGGGATAACCAAGTTGTTCCAAACAACTGGCTAATTTCTCAAAATCAGTTGATTTTTTGCTTGGCATGTTTAATTGATATGTGTTTTTTTTTTCAGTAGTATTAACAGCAGCTGTTGCTATCCAAAATACATTACAAAAGCGTTTATTGGCACCAGCATAGTATACACCAGGCCTGTCCGCACTGTGACAAGTTCTTAAGTAAACTTTCATTTGTTCGAAACATGTTTTAAATTACCCCACAAAAGGCCGATTAAATTATCTACAACTGTTAATCATATGTAACAGTTAAATGTTGTATACCCTAAAACTGCTTTTGACAATCATATCTAATAGGATATCTCTGGTTCTCATCTACCAAAGCCAGGAAATTTAAAAACTTTTTTGTTAACAAACTTTACATCATATGATTTATTAAATCTTCTAATCTTCAAAGTATTCAACTGATCGGATTCAGTACTAAAGCGGTTGCATTTTGCAACCAACACTTTTTATATTACGTCATAGATCCCAAATAATCGATTCTGATGACTAACAATGAGCTTTTTGGAGAAAGACGGTTCAATCGGGTTTCCGTGGAAAGTTGGGGTTCCATGCATAACTTTAACGGGTCCGGTGCTCATTTGTGGTAAGGATTTCTACAGCAATAATTGCGTGTATAATATGGTTACATTACCTCGAATGGCGAAACAATTTCGAACAGACCTTTCATGAAACCTGTGCATTTTCATAAGTTGCAGAAATTCACCAGCAAGCGTTCGAATCCCACCTTGGGTCTCCGGAACGAAATACCGAAATTATAAACATTTAAAATACGATAAGAGTTAATGCATTGGAGAACGCCTTGCAACAGCATTATTCATTTTCACAAGGTTCTATCCGGAAATCGATGGACCTCACGGTTCTTACATCAGGAAATGTCATTGTACTTATAACGAGGACATGTTTTACACTTACCTTTATGGAGTTGCCACAGGTAATAATTACTCTGTATCGTTAGCAAACACAGCGGTTCACTGCACTGTGGTAGAGGCGAAGCAGATTTTTTTTTTTTTAGTTTTACCTCGCAGTCACAAATCTCATATTACGCCTTATTGCTTTTTCTTGCGTTGTTTTTATCCGAGGAAAAAATGATGCCCTGCTGTCATTCTCCCGAATGGCGCAGTTTTTTTTACGAAAGTGGTTTGCAAAGCAAGATTTCACGCAGTTGTACTAGAGTTGTTGTAGTTTTATTACCATTTTACCGATTTTCAGCCCAATATTTTTTAACAGGCAAATGTTTTAAGAATACGGGTTTCTCCTGGTTTTGGTGCTTGTATATAACTTACAGACATTGATAAAGCTATTAAAGCAAAATTGTGTATCGCAAAATCTTAAGGACGATGACTTAAAGTCTTTCATGAAGTTAAGTTAACAAAAGCTCTAAAGATGTTATTTTGAACACATTTGCTTCATTTCAAATCTGGATTTTTGATTTATCTTACACTTTAGAGCTTTTTCTTACACTTTTTATCTTACACCAACTTTTTGTTTGCACATGAGACTTATGTAACGAAATTTTATTTGCTTCTTGGTTTTTGTCACCGTCACTTATTGTTTTCATTCTTTTTCGTGTTGGCACCTTAATTACGTTTTTGTGTTGTGGCACCCTCCCCGCTTCCCTTTATGAGTAATTGGTTTCCAAAGCGTTGATTGCACCGGAATGCGTCTTACTGTTCCGCATGCCTTAAATAGCGCGTCGCTAGTCGATGTTATGGCTTTTTCTCTGGGCGTTGTGAAACTTGGTGGTGTTGGTGTTAGTATTGGTGGTGGGTTGCCACGTGCCCGGTGTAACGTACGTCGTTTGTTCTAAATATAAGTCCGCGCCAATAAGCTAGACCAGGGAGTATTTGGCTTCAGTGGTGAGCCGTTATTGCAGGGTTCTGGCTTGGTGAATGAGATCGATTTATCAGGCCTGCCGAAATAATTCGGTAACACTTATAGGGAACGAAAGATATTTTAAGTATCTTTCAGATAATGTACAGTTTGTTAATAAAAAAGAGAGGTTTGAGTGGTGTTTTGGAGGATGGAATGGTGATGAGGAACACTTTTGAGAATTAATCCCACTCTTGCACCATCTTAACATCTTTGCTCGTAAAAAAGAGTTGCTTCAAAAGAAAGATATTTTAAATACCTTTCAGATGATGTATAGCTTGTTAATAAAAGTAGGGGTTTGAGTGGTGTTTTGGAAGATGAAATGGTGATGAGGAAGATTTTTGAGAATTGATCCCACTCTGGCACCATCTTAACATCTATGCTCGTACATGAGACCAATATCAGACGAAATATGTTTAAAATATCTTTCAGATGATGTATAAGTTGTTAATAAAAATAGAGGTTTGAATGGTGTTTTGGAAGGTGAAATGGTGATGAGGAAGACTTTTGTGAATTGATCCCACTCTTGCATCCTTTTAACATCTTTGCTCGTAAAAAAGAGTTGCTTTAAACGAAAGATATTTTAAATACCTTTCAGATGATGTCTAGCTTGTTAATAAAAGTAGGAGTTTGAGTGGTGTTTTGGAGGATAAACTGGTGATGAGGAAGACTTTTGAGAATTGATCCCACTCTTACACCCTCTTAACATCTTTGCATGTCCAGAAGACATACATCAAACGAAAGATATTTTAAAAAACTTTCAGATGATGTATATTTTGATGATAGAAATGGAGGTATAGGTGGTTTTTTCTAAGTCGGATCATTGATGAGGAGGATTTGTTTTCAGTTTTCCTGCGTTTTTGCTGTCTTAACATCTTTGCTCGTGTATGAAACTTACACCAAATGAAAGATATTTTAAATACCTTTAAGTTGACGTGTAGTTTGTTTTCTAACAAAGAGTTTGATAGGATTTACAAGGGGTTAATGGGTGTAAAATTCATCATGCTCCCATTCCTGTTCCGGGAGGATGGGTACTTGGGATTTTTTTTAACTGATGGTTTTAAGGTATTTTTAAACGAAAATCATGTTTTTACGTTTAAATAATGATATTTTTGTTTTAAAAAATAGCACATATCCTCAGCGCTACAAGGCGCCACTGGTCCAAGTTTTTCGCTGGTCTGGTCTGGTCTACCTTTTACCCATTGCCACCCAAATTGCTGTAACAGCACCATAAACGCCTATGCTCTTTTGCGCCACCTACCAGAAGTTCTCAGGGCGGGGGCCAGCCCAAGCTCAGTGTTAGTAGCTCTACCGAGAAACTTCGCTGAGACCCAGCGTTACTTTATTGGTACATTCACAAGAACCGTTTTAAAATGCTTTGCGTTTCGTGATCCGCACAATTTTACCACTGTTTGCCTGGTAAAAAACTTACATTTTCATCGCAAATGAATAGCATACAACGTCGTATGACGTCATATACGATTTGGTCGATTCGGCCGAATTTGTTTGGTAAAACTCTCGAATTTTAGGTTTCGGTCAAACCCAAATTAGGTCGATTCGGAGCATCTCTACTCTGAAGTCTGAACTGTTTGCAAAAACGCGAGCATGTCAAAATGCATTTAAAATCAGGAACAAACAGTCCTTTTAAAACTCGCCACCAGTGGCATCAAACGCTCGACTAGGTGTCAGAAAACCAGCCCAATTGTGCGAGAAAAACGCCACCCTGGCAAAAGTATGTGACTGCTATTGACGAACTCATCACTTGCCCGTTTACAAACGACCGCCTGGGTCCTCATTTCCTCGCCCCTTTAAATTTACAGTCAGTGCATGGTTCACAATTAAACGACCAGTTTTAACAAATTGTCAACCGAACCGTTGCAAAAAGTTTATGATTTATGTTGCTTCTCCAACGTAGGCTACTATAGCCTACTATGTCATTACAGGTGTTTGGTTTGAACGTCCTATACTTATAATTTTATACCTGAAAAAATAAAATGCAACTATATGCAATCAAGAGCGACAGACTCTGAATTTGACTTTTGTGGAAAAATCTTTGTTACGGTGTGTAGGCTATCTTTTGTGCATTTGCCATACTTCGTAACCTACTTGATTTTAAAAAAAGGTTTCATGGGAGCGTGATAATGTTGGTGCGTAAAATATCCATTTGGCGCAGTTTATCTTGCAGCCACATTTTGACTTTTTATATCATCTAATGTCATCCAATAAATAAATGAAACACAGAATTCAACTACTGGTTAATTGTGGCGCCTTTATTAGATTTGCTTATAGTTACTAAATGCCATGTAAATTCTGTTTGTAACAGTTTGCCATATTGTTTAGTGATTTACAATAGATGTAGCCTACAGTGGTCGAGTTATTTTTTTCTTTTATTGGATTTTGTGCACGGGTATTGGGTAGAATTAAGAGCTAAGAGGGAGAGTCGCAGACGCAAACTAGGTCAGTTGGGAGCAAGGCAGATGGTGAATTGCGTCGCCAGATGTACATGCCATGAGAATCGTCGATTTGTTAGGGTTTTTGATGTAAACCTCTTGTCTGCATCCAGCAGTATTCATTTTTTATTGCCTAATAATGACCATGTCTCCAAAGGACGAGTTTGAAGTGGCTTTCAGGCAAAGGTTAGTCTCGTTCAAGTTTTGAGTAAACTCATCCAGTAGTATTTTCGTAAAATTCTAACGTTTTTGCAGAAATTCTTCAACTTCTTCATTTACTTCAAAGTGTTGCAAAAAATGTCGCCGACGTAGAAAGGTAGGATAACTGCATGCAGTTGTTTTTTTAGAACAAAAGTAAGGTGTAGACCTATCGAAACGAAACAAAATGCGTATTTTTCAGAAAAGATTGTTACAAAAGCTGGCACATTTGAGGGAGCCAGCAGACCGCAAACGAAATAGTTCGCGTTGCAGGTAATAACTAATTTTACACCATTGAAAATAGTAATTAAAATTGTTTCGGCAGTTTTCATTGGGGGAAAAAACCAACGTCAATATACTAAACTGCATGATGTTACTTATACAGATCATCATCTTGGGATCGCAGGAGCCCATCTATTCCACTTGATCCGAACCGAACATCTCCTTCTTACTTGGAGCGCAGAAGAATAACAAGGTAATGTTTTATGGACTACGTAAAAACAGACACTCCGAACTTAGCATATGTTGGATCACGCGCCCAGTGCGACATGTGCGTTTTAAATATTTGATGAGTTTTGGAGGATGTTAAATAATTGATGTTCACAAAATAGGCACTGAATGGTAGCTGACGCTGAGTGTTTGAAATGCATAAAATAAAACCTAAATGTCCATACAGTATCTTGCACATGGTAGGCTTTAAGAATGAAACAAAATCGATTTTAGGAGCGAAAATCAATATATTTCAGCGCATTCGCAATGCAAAATGTAGTTTTATTCGTATTGCATTGTAAGCTTGTACGCAAACGGCCTATTTTTAGCTGCTACATTTATAGTCAGTAAAGCCCAGTTGCTACATAACAAAACAAATGTAACCACTGAAATATTCGGAAACAGTGCAAGAAAACCGCCTGTTCCATACAATCGAAACTGGTCCGATGACTGTAGCTCCGAAGATTCAGACGTTTACTATCGCTGATGGCAAATTTGTTTGTCAAAATACAGTATGGATGTAATTCGCAATGTATTATTAAAGCATCAGGCTATATCTCTTTTGAATGTATTGTTTGACCAAGCTTTTGCGTAAAAACGGTTAACAACTTATTGTTTGGTCTGTATTTGCCGTTTCTGCTTTTATAAACAATTGTACAGTAAATATTTCTTATAGCTGATGAAAAAGATTTTATCGTTTCTGAAATATGGTTTATTAGCACGTTTACTAAAGTTCCGTATACGATTATAACGCATTAGTTCGTCGTACTTTATTTTCACAAATAAAACAAATTCGAAGTTAAGTTCTTTCATTGTATGCTAAGAGTTATTAACTTCACACATTTTGCCACCGTGGCAATATTTTGAGAACGGAAATGCGGTCGTTTCCAATTTCGCAAACGTCGTACACTTTGTGCTACGAACAATACGATTTTCAGAAGATGGTCTTCTCGAACCGTTTGCAAACATAACGAATAAAATAATGTTTGTTCACGAAACTGACGCAGCATCAGCAATTGGGTTTGCATGAATAGTCACTGTTTGAATTTTAACATCACTGAGTGGGCGGTAGGTTTTTTCATTGACCGGAATCCTCTCCAACTCGTCCAAAACATCAAGTCCATCTATGACTCTGTGCAAACATAAAAAAGTGAGTAAGACAGACGCAACGCCATTAATTTGATTGTTTCTGCTTTATGAAATTGTTTAAAGGTGCACTTTTCTAAACAACAGATGTTACAAAATAATATTAACAAGTAATTGTAACCAACGTCAAAAATTAATCACTCTTTCACATACACAGGTTTAACGACTGTTAAGTAGATGAAAATATGAAGAAAAATAGAAATAAGAGAAGAGGTGTGGGGGCTATTACGCAAAATAAATAATGAAGTTTATTCACATTTCTTCATAATCCTCTGGCAACTCATCAAGATTCAAGAATGAATTAAAACTGAAAACATGACAAGCACAAGGCAATTACACCACTCTTGGTTTTACACAGTATATACCTTCCAAATATTGTGCAATTACACAATTACCTTCCAAATATTGTGTACTTCATGTCAATATGGGGTTGCTTTGCATAAGTGATGAAAAACTGGGATGCATTTGTGTTAGGTCCACTGTTTGCCATTGAAACAACACCTTTTGCATTGTGCTGAAAAATGACAAAAAAGTTTATTTTTTGAAACAGGTTTATTAAATTTGATAAAACAAAAGAACTAACATATGCAACCAGTGGCGTATCCAAGGGGGGTTGGGGGTCTTTCTGTCAATTAGATGGGTAGAGAAACCGCCAATTTTGGAAAAAAGTGTTTTGCCGCATAACGCGTCGTTTTGAACGACGTCATTAGGGATTTCCCCCCAAAAAATTGTGCCCCCCCCCTTTAAAAATTTCTGGAGACGCCCCTGTAATGCAACAATACAACAGACCTTTAAGGAATCAACAATCTCATCTTCAAAATATTGTCCCCATATACTTGTTCCTTGCTTGCCAGTGCCAGAAGGATCGCCAGTCTGAGTCATAAAACCTTTGATGTTTCTGTTCAAAAATAAACTTAATGAAAGCTTGACTTTTTTAGATTTTTTTTTAGACAAAATGGTATTCAACAGGTGTTTTGCTTCTTCTATAACTTTAATTTTTGAATCCACAAAACAAAACAGAGAACATTTGCAAATGCAACAGACTACTTTTCTCTTTATATAGTCTTTTTTTAGCAATGAGGTTCACCCCATATGTGCAATATTTAGCAGGAATAAAAAATGTTTTGAGCAAGCAAGGTTGCTAATTATGCACTAGAAAGGGGTAGTGGGTGGAATGCCAAAAAGCCACTCTTAATGAAATTAAGTACAAACAGTACAAGTAATCACCTAACACCTCTGCAGAAAAGGTGATGTCACACTTGAAAACTGTCATGGGTGTGGTGCAAGTAATGGAGAAAAACATTCCACAGCTTGACACCACCTAGGGCAGTGGTTCCCAACCTGGGGTTCGCGGACCCCCAAGGGGTCCGTGAGATGCTTTCAGGGGGTCCGTGGAGGCAAACATTTGTAGCATTAACAGCAGTACAATATTTTTAAGTTCCCAAACCGTTTTTCCATTCCTGCGTATGAGTGCAAACCATTTATCAAACCCCTGGATCAGGAAAACTTGTGATTGTTACCTTCATTGTGACATCACAATTAACAATAACTTATTGTGCTTTGTTTCAAGTATTGTACACCAGAAAGGCTCTTGTTGCATTTGACTGCTACAGTACAGTACTTTATTGAGATTAAAGGACTGTGAACGTTGAATAAAATTCTGACCCCAAAACGAAAGTATAGTAAAGTATAATGCAGGAAACGAAAAACATAACAAGACTAAATTACATTGGGGGTCCGCGGACCTATAAATTTTTTAAAAGGGGTCCATGACTACAAAAAGGTTGGGAACCACTGACCTAGGCATACATTAGCAACATTGGTTTTTCAGGTAATAGCCTTGCCTTTTTTAATCAATCTCTGCTTCAGATGTTATGACCCAACCTTGAGGTGACTAGGCGAGTTTGAGAGTTGTGAAAAACACTAAAAAGTTTGCCGTTTACGCAGAAGAGAAAGAGTAAAAAGAAAAAAATTCAGAACGATTCCCAAAATATTCACAACGATTCACAATAAACAGGTATATATATACTCCACAACATGCCACACATGCTGCAACATACATTAGTGTCACTGTCTTTGAAGTAAAAACAACCCCTTTTTCTGTCAGCATATGCGGTACAACATTGGACTGTGCAAGTTTTACATGAAAATCAACAAACCAATTGATCAAAATAATTATTTCAATCCATTCTATTTGTCCACATATTTTACACTAAGGACAGCCACAGCACAGGTTTGAAAATTGCCAAGAAAAATCCATTTTACCATTAACTGAATACTTCAAACTCATTAAGAGTTTATTTCCATTGCAACACTTACCTGTGAAACACATTGTTATTATAGTATCCACTGGCACAAAGAGCCAAAAAATTTTCAGCAGCTTTTGGAGTTAACTCACAATATAATTCCAGTTTAAGGTCTCCAACATCCGTATGTAATGTAACCGCCTTAAAAATAGTTAATAGTAAGGAATTATATAGTGGTATAAAATAATTAAACCAACCTTACCATTCAATCAAAGCGAGGCAAAGCTTGGTCCAAACTTCTATTTTTAACATAAATACTAAAGATAAACATAAACCCTAGACAGCTGAAATCAAAGAGAAACAGAAATGTAGAAAACATACAATAAACAAATGTTGACAACATAAAATAACTGCTTTAGGAAAGATAAATCCTCCGCGCCATAATTTGGATTTCCCCTTGTAATTTGCGCAAATTTAGCACTTTAATCACCATCATCATTTCGCCGAAATGAAAAGTGCGAGAATTGTTAATAAGCGTTACGCACCACTGTGTGTAGTTTCCAAATTTTTTTTTTTATTTTCATGTTTTTTAAAACCATGAAACGTGGTCAATGTAGGTACAAATCGACATTTTGAGGTCTGGGAGAAAAACGATCAGCTTGTAAAATCACATTTCAGGTTTCAAACAGTATTTGGCAACGAAATGACTTTTACCGATATGCTCGCAAATGTCGCTCACACCTAAACGCATGTACAGTATAGGGTCCAATGTTCAGAACAAAATAAAAATACATTCCGCGCCTAAGATTTTTCTATAAATTGGCACAGATGTGTGTTAGAGCAAGTAGTTTCGACTCGTAAAGCCCAATTTGTGGTCTCTTTTCGTATTTGCCAACGAAATGACTTTTACCGATGTATGGTCGCAAATGTCGCTCACACCTAAACGCATGTACAGTATAGGGTCCAATGTTCAGAACAAAATAAAAATACATTCCGCGCCTAATATTTTTCTATAAATTGGCACAAATGTGCGTTAGAGCAAGTAGTTTTGACTCGTAAAGCCCAATTTGTGGTCTCTTTTCGTATTTGCCAACGAAATGACTTTTACCGATGTATGGTCGCAAAAGTCGCTCACACCTAAACGCATGTACAGTATAGTGCATAATGTTCAGAACAAAAAAAAATACATTCCGCGCCTAATATTTTTCTATAAATTGGCACAAATGTGTGTTAGAGCAAGTGGTTTCGACTCGTAAAGCCCAATTTGTGGTCTCTTTTCGTATTTGACAACGAAAAGACTTTTACCGATGTATGGTCGCACTCGAAAATGTCGCTCACACCTAAACACATGTACAGTATAGTGCATAATGTTCAGAACAAAATAAAAATACATTCCGCGCCTAATATTTTTCTATAAATTGGCACAGATGTGTGTTAGAGCAAGTAGTTTCGACTCGTAAAGCCCAAATGTTGTAAAATTCTGAGCGACGACCCTGCTCGCTAGAATTGTACCAGACAAGATTGCCTTCAGAGTCCTTTATCTGCTACATTTAATTAGCCGGTATTGGTTGCAAGCCACTACACCACGTCAAGGTTCCGGCAATTGTAGTGGTTTTATTTTACAGATAAAATCCTCATTTTGGCCAAAACAAAACGAGGCAAAACAACTGTTATTACGAACAGAATAAACCCAATAATTACAATAATTAAACATTACTCGTTTGTTAGTGATGCAAATGACTTTTGTACAATCAGTTTTAACCTTTTCTGGATTTAGGTGGGGTATATTAAATTTGATCTTGATCGCATCCAATTTTACTGCTTGCATCGTGGTATGTTAAACTGTCAGTTTTCATCACAAAATATGTGATTGCTTCCATGTTTAAAACATGGGTGAAGAAAAAAGGTATATCTAAGATTTTAGTGTACAATAATAACTTGTCAAGTACGGAGTGCTTAACAACAAACTGAGGTCTTATGCGTCTTCCCTGGAACGTTTGCCGAATGACTTGATCTCCAATCAGTTGTTGTCGCAGACGAAGGTCGCAAAAGTAATAGTCAATAAATCGCAATAGATCTGTCATGAAATTTGGAGTCAAACTGGTTTTATCTATTGTAAATTGTGCATTGTAACCTCTCAAACGCTGTCTGTATCCCTTACTAAATAAACACAAACGATAACAATCAGGTCTGCTTCGGGCCTGTTCGGGTGTTGTGGAAATTAGATCTGATATATTGTTGGTAATATATTCATAAACTACTTTTTGTTGCCCAGAAAAACTGTGAAGACCAGAAATTTGAACACCATTTATCTCCAAATCAGTGTCTTTGTAAATAATTCGTTCCGAAGATTTAATGGCATTTTGGTCAATTCGGCGGCGCTTTCTGCGAACTACCTTCACTGGTTGGTGTTTAGCAACAGGGGTGGTAATAATATCGGTTTTAGTTTTTTTGTAGTAAAAAATACAACTTCCAGTTAAAACGCTATTCTGTATATCTGCCCACGTCCTTTGTCTCACTGTATCGTCATCAAACTCCATTGCACCACATTCATTAAATTTGTAGGCAACGTAGTGACCAGAATCATCATCCAAACCAACATGAACCACAACTGACGCTAGAGTATACGTGACTTTTTTAGTATCAGAGCAAAATGACAACAATCGATCGAGTATTACACGCTTGCAACTCTTCGAACCACCTAAGTTTCTGTGCAACACAATACATAAAATGTCGGAAGCGGATGCAATATGTGAGACCACAAATTGGGCTTTACGAGTCGAAACTACTTGCTCTAACGCACATTTGTGCCAATTTATAGAAAAATATTAGGCGCGGAATGTATTTTTATTTTGTTCTGAACATTATGCACTATACTGTATATGCGTTTAGGTGTGAGCGACATTTTCGAGTGTGACCATACATCGGTAAAAGTCATTTCGTTGGCAAATACGGAAAGAGACCACAAATTGGGCTTTACGAGTCGAAACTACTTGCTCTAACACACATCTGTGCCAATTTATAGAAAAATATTAGGCGCGGAATGTATTTTTATTTTGTTCTGAACATTATGCACTATACTGTACATGCGTTTAGGTGTGAGCGACATTTTCGAGTGCGACCATACATCGGTAAAAGTCGTTTCGTTGGCAAATACGAAAAGAGACCACAAATTGGGCTTTACGAGTCGAAACTACTTGCTCTAACACACATCTGTGCCAATTTATAGAAAAATATTAGGCGCGGAATGTATTTTTATTTTGTTCTGAACATTATAAACTATACTGTACATGCGTTTAGGTGTGACCGACTTTTGCGACCGTACATCGGTAAAAGTCATTTCGTTGGCAAATACGAAAAGAGACCACAAATTGGGCTTTACGAGTCGAAACTACTTGCTCTAACACACATCTGTGCCAATTTATAGAAAAATATTAGGCGCGGAATGTATTTTTATTTTGTTCTGAACATTATGCACTATACTGTATATGCGTTTAGGTGTGAGCGACATTTTCGAGTGCGACCATACATCGGTAAAAGTCATTTCGTTGGCAAATACGAAAAGAGACCACAAATTGGGCTTTACGAGTCGAAACTACTTGCTCTAACACACATCTGTGCCAATTTATAGAAAAATATTAGGCGCGGAATGTATTTTTATTTTGTTCTGAACATTATAAACTATACTGTACATGCGTTTAGGTGTGACCGACTTTTGCGACCGTACATCGGTAAAAGTCATTTCGTTGGCAAATACGAAAAGAGACCACAAATTGGGCTTTACGAGTCGAAACTACTTGCTCTAACACACATCTGTGCCAATTTATAGAAAAATCTTAGGCGCGGAATGTATTTTTATTTTGTTCTAAACATTGGCCACTATGCATTTAATCCAGTGTCACTCATGCGTGACGAGAACAATGAGTCGGCCTTCCTGGTTATAGTGTTCTTTGAATATACCCTATCTACACGTTTGTGTATGGGACGTTTTCTCCCATACCTCACAATGTCGTTATTAGTACTTACCTGGACCACGTTTGCGTTTTG
This sequence comes from Phallusia mammillata, assembly GCF_965637545.1. Classification (NCBI taxonomy): domain Eukaryota; kingdom Metazoa; phylum Chordata; class Ascidiacea; order Phlebobranchia; family Ascidiidae; genus Phallusia; species Phallusia mammillata. Next base: position 14,476,762 of record NC_137256.1, on the reverse strand, counting down.
TTTAAAAAAAATTAAAAAAATTTTTGGAAACTACACGCAGTGATGCGTAACGCTCATTAACAATTTTTGTACTTCGCATTTCGGCGAAATGATAATGGTCTTTAATCCGCGTGGAAAAATGTTGTTCGCGCAAGCGGCGCAATTTCGCACAGCTCTCATCTACGTAAATCAGTCAAGCGCATCGGAACTTAGCAATCGTCACGCTTGAAATAACTTGTCGCGGGTCGCGAATGTAGTCATTTGTCAGGGTGGGCAAACACGGCTTTGGGATCGTTAACACAGACCCGCACAACACCTAAAGATGGATACAAAAGCAACTTGCATTGTTGAATGTTGGGGCAAGGAAAATTTATAACAAAAAATGTCGAGTATCCTGTGTTGCAACAAATGCCAGTTTATTTTGAAACAGTTGCGTTTTAACAAATGTTTGCACCTCGCGACACTACAATCATTCAAGGGACAACAAACGTATTTGTATTTTAGCTGGAAACATACTATGTCAGTGGTTTCCCAACAAGGGAACAGAATAAGATAAAATATAGAGATAACTGCGAAGTACCGTAGTGCTGGATTGTTGTTTTGATTACTTGTGGTTGGACGCGAATAAATGTAAAAGGAAAGGTTTGCTGCCGATCAGAGTACACGAGCGTTAGCTGTTAAGGAACTTCCGATAGTCAGTCCCAATCTTTGGCGTACCCGTAAAACGGAACGTGACATTGAGGGGGTCTTCAACCTTTTTGGCTTAATAATCGCAGTGTGAAAGCGAAACAAGTTTAAGGTAAAGGTCGTTAACGTTGTATTTAAAAAGTATGACCCGTCACCACACATAGCCTCAATTAAGTGTCCTTTGTGGCAAACTAAATGCCCAAACCTTGCTCTCGAGATCGCGAAAAATACAAACAATCGCCGTATTCAAATAATAGCATGTTTAAGCTGAGCCCTTGTGCCTGGTGTTTGTTTGCAAGACGAATTATATCTGCTTGAAAGTTAAAGCTAGCTGAGCCTCACAGCTCTTGTACATATTTATACAATCAGTAATGTTAAAATCGATCCTTTTTGAAGTAAAATCGCCCCTCAACCCAAGATTGTCACCATCGCCCCCTCGGTAGACGAAATTGCCCCCGTTGAAGAACCCTGATGTACAAGAAGTTGACCAGGAGTCCGAAATGTGGATCAAGTCCACTTCACACAATATGCACTGGGTGGCGTTTTGCCAGCCGAGCTCTTTTGCAACTTGTGCTACTGCCGCTAGTGTCAACTTGTGTGGTCTGTGGGTTGGCATTTCTGCCAGAACAATTCATTCAGAATACGAAACCGTACACACGAAATTTAAGGTACCATTAAAAAATACGACAATATAAAAAATTCATAAACAAACCCATTTATAAAATGGTTCCGAGGGTAAGCTTTTAATCAGAAGGCTACTATATTGTAGAGCAAAGCTTACTCTTTCATTTCCAATTGACATTACGAGGTAGCATTGGCGCGTTTGTTCAGCAAAACAGTCTTAACAGTTAACACTGATCGCTATCTGCTGCTTGCATGATGGGTCGAGTACAGACCAAGACCATAGGCGCAAAGAAAGCTGCCCGAGTTATCATTGAGAAGTACTACATGAAATTGACACTGGACTTTCACACAAACAAGCGGGTATGTGAAGAGATTGCAATATACCAAGCAAAAAGCTAAGAAATCAAACAGCTGCATGGGTTTGTCACGCATTCAATGAAGCGAATCCATGCTGGGCCTGTGCGCGGAATTTCCATTAAGCTGCAGGAGGCAGACATGGGGTCGAATACACGCGTCCTGTATTCGAATACTTTACGAATACCTGCATGACTGTATTCGAATTCATGAATACTTTGGTAATTTTTGAGTGACAGCAATTCGAATGGTATTCGAATAAAACGAGTCAAGTATTTGTATTCATGAATTGTTGACCAAACTACAACGACAAGTAATTCGAATACTATTCGAATAAACCAAGGCATGTATTCGTATTCATGAATTCTACGCACTTTTTAAAGTTCGGCATTTCGAATTGTATTCGAATAATGCGAGTCAGGTATTCGTATTCACGAATTGTTTCGTAATGTTAAGGTGGCAGCAATTCGTATTGTTGCGCTGTCTTTTAATTAGTAGAGGGCGTGACTCTATGCGCCCAGACAGCACAGCAGGGGTGATCGCTTAAATTCCTAGAACGGTTCTCAACGCGCCTTTCCTCGCGCTCAACAACTCCAAGGCACCAAGAGCCAAAATAACGAACTCTTTTATTAAGGCAATTCAGGACAGAGATGGCGCTCAAGGGTTCAGCAGCAAGACGAGCACAAAGGCAAATGCTGTTTCTGCAAATATGCACTAATTTAGTTAAGGAAACAGACGAGAAATTATCAGTACAGTTGACTCTTACTGAACTATTATAGGACCAGAGTCACAGTAACATTCAAAGCGATCAGGAGATTTTAGGTTCTGCAAATACAGCATCAAATTCAATAAACATCACCAAAACACATTAGTAACGAACTGCGAGGCTTTAAGCAACAAGGCTTACCGGAAAAATACAGTTATTTACAGCAAACAGCAAGTTGGCTGACGACGGTGGGATCCGTGGGCCAGAAATGCACAATTACACATTGGACGACCGGCAACAGTTCAGTTAGCACAAATTTCCTATTCGTTAGCAAAGAAACAAACATAACCGGTCAATTAGATAAAGCATGTTGCCTCTATAACATCCACTCGCCAATAAACACGAGGCAGTCACGCTTACAAGTTGGGACTTCAGTAAAACAATGCCAAGGTTGTGACATCATAAGCACCAAATGTGTGACAGACAATGTCACCAGGTAGCACAACATTGCGCCATACAAGTGAGTTAAGCCTACTGGCGGGAAACATAGAAAACATAATAATATGTACGATGGCGATGTAACACGTATCGTATTCGAATAAAGCATGTTAAGTATTAGTACTCATGAATAGTTGACCAAAAAACAACAACGTGTAATTCGAATAAACCCCAAGCGTGTATTCGTATTCATGAATACTTACTTTTTGAGATGAAGCAATCCGAATTGTATTCGAATTAATAGTTCTAGTTATTTGTATTCACGAATTGTTCAGTTGTTGTAAGAAGCAAACAATTCGAATAACATTCGAATGCACCGATTTGGATATTTGTAGTTGCGGAAAATAAAAGAAATAAAATACCCCGAAACTTGAAAGGTATTCGATCAAAAAGTAACACGGGTTTATGAATTGCAAATTTATTGGTAAAAATGTAAATCAACGAGCTTTTTTGCCACATTAGCTTGACTGATTTAAGTCTCCGTTATAAAAACTTCACCAAATTTACGTGAGATGTTTGCTTCATGAACACGCTACACCTGTCATGTGCTGAGAACAACCCAATGTTGTAAGCTTTGTAACACAATTCCATTTATGTAACGTCACAATTAAACTTCTATATGTCATTGTTTCGTAACATAAACAAAAACTTGTCAAATCAGGTCATATTCACTCCCAATTTGAATTGTATTCGAATCTATTTGGCAAAAATATGTAGCAAAATATTCTCGACTACTTCTAGTCTGGAGGTAATCGACAATTCGAATTGCATTCGTAAAAATGTAGTCATGTATTCGATTTTACGTATCTTACGTTGCCAAAGGCTGACAACAATTCGAATTGTATTCGTAAAAATGTAGTCATATATTCGATTTTGCGAATTGTACGTAGCCACAGGCTGACAACAATTCGAATGGTATTCGTACAAATGTAGTCATGTATTCGATTTTACGAATTGTTACCTTGCCAAAGGCCGACAACAATTCGAATTGTCTTCGTAAAAAATATCGTGTATTCGAATTTGCAAATTCTTAGGTTGGAAAAAACCTACAACAATTCGAATTGTATTCGAATAAATTTACTCAAGTTTTTGTATTCATGAATTGTTGGTTCAAAAGTTAACTTCAACTATTCGAATTGTATTCATGCACTATCGAACGAAAGCCAAAATCATTCGAATACAGCACGAAGGTGCCAAAACCTGTATTCGAATGCATTCGAATACGAATGACGAATACGAATGGCCCCATGTCTGGCAGGAGGAGGAGCGCGAAAGACGAGACAATTATGTTAACTTTGCAAGCTGTTACAGATTACAGTTCCAAGTTGGCCCGTGAAAACCGTTTAATTTCATCTCAAACCGTTCGTGTTTTATAGCCGACAGTCTTAATCACTACATGCGACCGTTGTTGTTTATGGCGTGGACGGTCATGCTCTTCGACTAATGATGATGTACGCTTCTTATTTTCGATTTGCTTATGGCAACAAGCTGAAACTGCTTATGGCAACAAGCTGAAACTACGCTGTTACAGTTTGCAATTCCAAGTTGGCCCGTAAAAACTGTTTGATTGTATCTTTCATTTGCAACTTTTTTAAGTTAAATGGGCGACCCTGCCCGAATAATTTTAGACAGGTGTAATAAAAATACACCTTCCGCAGGTTTAGCCATAACTGTTGTCGGTGAGTGGCAGACATCATCGATCTGCAAAGATTGCTGGGAATAGTGATTGTTTTCTAATTGATGTGAAACAACCGATAATGATGTAGCAAAGCATACCTATAACGCAAGGTTTGAAACGAACAGGACATTCGTCATTAAGTTTTTATTAATCTTCTCACTGTAGTTCGCGTTGCTTTCTCGTTTGCGTCACCTGAATTTTCCATTGTCTAAAGCAGGGGTGCCCAACCCGTCGATCGCGATCGACTGGTCGATCTCGGACTGATATCAAGTCGATCGCGAGGGATGCAGAAAACAACATAAAATAAATAGTTGTTTTGTAACACGTTTTTGAGGAGTGTCCCTGTACACGGATGACCTTATTATAAAAATTAATTATCGGATTATCCCTAAATGTTTACACCACAAATACTCAAAAGGCTCATTGTTACGTCACAAAAGAATAGTTGCAGTGGTAATTGTTACTTTGTACTGGTAGTTGCTCTTTTTTTTCCAATTAAATTTGTGTCTTGTATTTTAAAGATTATAGTATTTGATCAAGTTTGTAAATAGCGCTCATGCACTGCAAAACAATCACCAAACGATGATAAAACGAAAAACTGGGTTGGGAAAAATGCTAGTTAATTATCCTTGCTAATCAACGTCTTGTATTGTAATGCTAATTTTTATTGAAATGGTAGATCCCGAGAGTTAGAATACCTCAAAAGTCGATCTTGAGTACCCCTGGTCTAAAGTTTATAAATTCACATTTTCTACCGACATAACCAATTTTTCTTTTGTTTCTCTGAATTGAACTTTCTCAACCTTGCCTTTAGTCTCTAGATCTAGAGCAGTGGTTCTTAACCTTTTTGGTGTGGTTTCCCACTAAAGTCAATCACCAACTTCGAATTTCCCCCTCTGTTATTTTTATAAACATGTTTTGTGCTCTACGTAACAAAAAAAATATTCTTTAAATGAAATAATTTTGTGGAGCGCTTTGGTCTGGACCCTAAAGGTATACTGCAATCTTATTTAGCTTAAATAGTGCTTCTGTGAGAGATTAAACGTTTTTGGAATACTGAAGAGTCTGCTATGCTTGCATAAGTCATTTATTGCATCACAATCAACAAAGGAAAGGCTTTTATAAGTGCACAACAGCAAAGTCATTGATGGTTTCAGTCTTGTCTGTGATGTAACAAACGGCCTTTGGATTTGTATGTGTCTTGTAAACCTTGCTTAAATCAATCTTACATGTTGTTGCAGAAAAGTTTTAATAATGTATCTTTCAACGGTTAATTCAAAGCCGGTTTCGACCATCGAGCCCGAGTTTGCTCTTTTCAAGCTTACGTAATTTCCCTCCGAAAACATTAAATTTCCCACTAGTGGGAAATTTCCCACCAGTTAAGAACCACTGATCTAGAGTGTCTAGACCAGCGGTTCTTAAACTTTTTTATCCACGCCCCCCTAAGATGTTTGTCGGACACTTCACGCCCCCTCTGCAACAGGCAAAACAGCGGCTATTTTTTCGAACACTTGCGATAATGGAACTACCAGAAGTTTCCGTTGCCTATGTTGTAAACCAGGGGTCACCTAATTGCGGCCCGGGGGCGTTAAAGATTGTGCAAACATTCATAATACATTTTAGTAATAATTTCACCAGGTCTCACAGGATAACAAGGCAAGTATCATCCAAAAGCAGTTTGTTACGTCACAGACAAAGGCAAAAAAAGTATAGTAATTGTGTGCGAACAATTGCCTTTTTGTTCTTTGTGGTAGAATAAAGGTGCATTAGTTGGTATGAGACACTTTTATATTTTTCGTAATTTTACTGATAAACAGCGGCACAATCTTATGCATATAAGCTCGTGGAACGACACGAACCCTTTGCGATCTTGTCAAAATCGCCTCGCGAGTGCCAGTTTGGGAAAAGCTCAGGGCTTGTGACCCATGCGGCTCTTGTGCGTGATTATCAAAATTATCCCACCCGCAGTGAAAAAAGTTTGGTGACCCCTGTTCTAAACTCATGAACTAAAAACTTTGCCACGTATGTTATTATTCAAAATTTGTGTTACGCCATGGGGTAGTGCATCATAATATTTGTTTCTTTTTTGTAACGTTTGTGCTCGCAAACAATGCACTACACCTGGAAAATTAATTTTGTGGGGAGGTGGGTCCAAAGTAAAATAAATTTCCTTATTTAACTTTGGACTCGCGCCCCAGCCCTGCCTCAAACATACATCTAGATTAGGACATATGTATGAACACAATATCAAACAGAAACCGGTTTAAGCAAATTTTTAGCTTTTTTGAGACTTTGGCCCACTTCGAAGTGTGGATCGCCATCGCAAATGCGAAAAGGTGTCTCAAGGAAAACGTTCTGCTGAACAAACGCGCCATTGCTACCTCGTAATGTCAATTGGAAATGAAAGAGTAACACTCTACAACTGCTTTACTGCTTTACTCTACAACATGGGTCTCAAACACGCAGCCCTCCAAGGGTTTTTGTGCGGCCCGCGAAGGAACTTTTAGATGTTATGTGTTTTACTCGGAATACCCTGTAAAACCAGTGAGTTTACATGATATAATCATCCTCTGATAGCAGTATTTGCAACGTTTAAATGGCATGATCGAAATAGTCCTTCTTTGGAATCAGCAATTGCGATTGTTGCGTTATTTTTTTCATTATTTTGTCACTGTATGCCATTGTTTCCACACAAACCAACAGGGCAGAGTTGGCTCTTTCACTTTGCTACACTGTATGTATGTTTGTTATTTATTACAATATTGTTTTTTTAAATAAAGATAATGGGATTAATGAACATTTCCCTTTTAATTACGCAATATGTTTGTTGTCATGTTACATTGTAACGAATGTTTCGATAGTGCGGCCCTCGACTTACTTAAAAGTTTGTTTTTGGCCCTCAAAGCAGTTTGAGTTTGAGACCCCTGCTCTACAACATGGTAGCCTTCTGATTAAAAGCTTACCCTCGCAACACTTAATAGTCGCGGTTGTTTATGCCTAATTTTAGCGCATGTTAACACTTCGAAGTGTGGATCGCGTTCGCAAAAGCGAAAAGGTATCTCAAAGAAAACGTTCTGCTGAACAAACGCGCCAATGCTACCTCGTAATGTCAATTGGAAATGAAAGAGTAAGCTTTGCTCTACAACATGGTAGCCTTTTGATTAAAGCTTACCCTCGGAACCCTTAATTAATCACGGTTGTTTATGCCTGATTTTGGCGGCATGTTATCACTTCGAAGTGTGGATCGCGATCGCAAATGCGAAAAGGTGTCTTAGGGAAAACGTTCTGCTGAACAAACGCGCCAATTGTACCTCGTAATGTCAATTGGAAATGAAAGAGTAAGCTTTGCTCTACAATATAGTAACCTTCTGATTAAAAGCTTACCCTCGGAACCATTTTATAAATGGGTTTGTTTATGAATTTTTTATATTGTCGTATTTTTTTTTATGGTACCTTAAATTTCGTGTGTACGGTTCCGTATTCTGAATGAATTGTTCTGGCAGAATGACACCGGACCGGACATTCCCACATATGTGACTCACAGTTGCGCTTTTGTCGCCGAATTGGGCTACTTTCGACATCGAGTTGCGGGCTTTTTTCATGAGTTGCGGGTTGCGCCTTTTTGGGCGGGTTTGTAAATGACATTTTCTACCGTATGACGAGCAATGATTGCATTATTATTGAGACGTGGAAAACGTTGTAAGTTCAATTTCGACAAGAAAAGAACTAATGAAACTGCCGAGCGTCGGAGATTTAACATCCAGCTGAGCAAAAGAATGCTTTCAGTCCACGCAATGCAACGTTCATTTTTCAAACAAAGAAATTTAATAAACGCCTTCGTTGTTACCACGTAATAAGAATTGTCTCTTGGTTATTAATGCGAAACAGGTTTTTTCAAGATTACAAAACTTTAAAAAAGCATGAAAAGTGGGTAAACAGAGTGTGTTCAGTACAGTGTTACTGGAAACAGCTCAATTTCACGTTTGAAATGCACAAAAATTAAATCTGAAACGGAGAAACCTGAATAAAAACAGGTGAAGGCAGTAAAAATCAATTGTATTTCAGGTATTTCTAAAATTGGGCTACTTTTGACGGGTAAAGTTGCGCCTTTCCACAATTTGACCTGGCAACACTGGTGACTCAGTGCAGTGGCTGTTGTTGTGCACCCATTCACTACAGTTATACTACAGTTAATATATATATATATATATATATATATATATATATATATATATATATATGTATATATACAGTTAATAATTAATATATATATATATATATATAAGTGTACATGTTTGATTTTGTTGCAGCAGCTATTAAAACACAGTTTTGGACAAATAGGTTGAACCTAAAAAACTGTTGCAACAAGGAACAAGCCACAAGGAAGTGAGTTATCATCTCAGCAAGCACTTGTGTTTCAAGTTAAAATCAAACATATAATACATTCCATGTCCTCCGCCACCCAGGATAAAGTCGAAACAGACAAACTTTAGAAGCCAAATGTAACCCATTGAATAAAGGCTGCTTGGATCAGAAATGAAGTATAGCCCACTAAACCATTTCAGAGAGCGATTACATTTTTGTTTCCGACCAGTTGAATGCATTTGATTATTGTTTTCTGCAACCAACCTCACTATAGAAGTATTTACTGGAAGCTATTAACTTAATATCAGCATGTCCAATGTGAAAAAGTAAAATTAACTTGTGTTTAGAAGATAAAATTCCAACTTTAGAGAATCATGTTAAATGTATTTGGCTACTGACAGTCACAGATTGCATACCCCAGACATTGTTGGTACTGTTGTTAGTTTACAGAAGCTTTGGCAATTGCACATTTTAATAACATGTGTTCATTTAAAATATTTTTTTCATTTAAAATGTGTAGTTAATGATGGCTGAACTCTTTGCAAGAAACATTTTGAGAATCGTTGTTGCTCATTACAGTCAAGCAATTGGATTTGATTCAGTGCATAGTTGTCCACTTGAAGTTTTAACAGATATACTTCAGAGGTTCCTATGTCAGCTTGGAAAGGACATTCATGACTTTACAGAGCAGTGTAAGTTAATACTATACCATAGAGATGTACCGAATATTCAGTTTACCAAATTTATTTGGCCGAATCCGCCATTTTTGCAAAGATTCGGTTTCGGCCAAAAATCAAAAAATTTTTGCGAAAGAACCGAATCTTTTACGAACACAAATTTAAAACGTGTCTTTTCAGCATTATAACGCACCACACAATCTGTCATGACTAAAATCGTGTCAAGTATTATAAGTTTTAATGCATTATTGTTATTTGCACTCCAGGCAACTAATCTGTAATTTCATGCTGGCAATCATTGCATGAGGCTTTAAAAGATTGCCTGAGGCTATGTTAAACCCCAAAGAACTAAACTGATGACAAAAAACAAGCATTCTGCGCTGTTTGTCTGGTAGAAAAACTTATGTTTTCATGTCAAACATGCGGCATACGACTTCACATGATGTCATAAATGATTCGATTGATTCAGCCGAATTTATTCAGCAAAACTGCCGAATATTCGGTTTCGGCTGAACTGAAAATAAGCCGATTCAGTACATCTCTACCATACCACTTGATTATAAAGCTTAATCGAAGAAAAAATTATCGTAGAAAAAGAAATATATACTGTAATAAAAAAAATTTAATTGTTTAGAATTTGTCTAGCTTTTTGCACTGTAGGTAACTTTGCCTGGCTGATGTTAAAAGGCTACAAACATGTTAGTAAAAAAATGCAAATGTTGAATTTTGTTGGTAGGCCAAAACTAGTGATGGATCGAGTACCCGGTACTCGGTATCGATGGTATCGAACGATTTCAGTGGTATCGATACTCAGTATCGAAGTATTTTGTCTCAGTTTTCGATACCAACATGTGAGTACTGAAGGCCGATTTACAAGTTACACTATAAGAATACGGGCAACTTTATGCCAATATTTGCTTTGGACAGCACAAAATTGGAAAAAAGTTCTGCCAGTTTATGTATATCTTTTTCGCTATCGCGTGGAGATTACATGTTTCTGCATGTGTGTGTGCATGCCTGTACCCTGACCATGGCAGATAAATTAGCCAGTGATCATAGGCATCGATTTAGGGGTGACATGTCTCCCCTCCTGAAAACACAGGGGTGACAACATATGTATTGTCTCCCCTGTTTTTGTTTAAAAAAGAGTATTGCCAGAAAGACCACATACACGTCTATACCAGGGCTGCCAATGAGAATTTCAACAAAACCCAAGACTCACAGCAAAATAACCCAAGAATTTAAATGAAAACCCAAGATTGCAAAATGTGGTTAGAAATGCAATTAATTAGGAAATTTACTCGGTTCATTGACAAATTTTTGACAATTTACAGTCCGGAAATGCCACTTCACAAACTGGTAGGAAATGGTCAATGCCAGCAACGGGAATATTATGTTCAATAAAATATGCAGCAATCACCAGTTCACTCTTGGCTGTTTGATGATCATAATCTGTTTTCTTTTTCATAAAATTAGTAATGTCTACAGTATATTTAGAGTTTTTATGTTTAACGAGCATTGATTTATTTGCATTTTTAAGTGTAACGATTGCTTTCCCTGTATACTTATCTAGAAAGAATTAGGATCTAGAAAAGAGAGAAAATAAAAGAGATGATAAAATGGCCTAAACACTGCAGCTACCCGAAAAACTTTTCTCGTTAAAATAGTTCTTACATATATTTATTTCATCACTAAGACTCAAAACCCAAGAATTGCTATAATTTTCAAAATAAAACCCAAGAACCCAAGACGTCAAGTAAAAACCCAAGATCTTGGGGCAAAACCCAAGCTTTGGCAGCCCTGGTCTATACCGTATAGTAGTTAAAAATGGCTGTTTGTAAGATTGAAGGTCACAATCAATGACAAACGCAAGTGTCTCGTGGTTTGTTACGCAACATAACAATGGTTGCAGTAACAATCGGCATTGTTATGTGATTGTTAATTGTTTTATTCCCAGTACAGGCTGGTTGTTCAAGTATCTTATATTTGCTTTATGTTAACTGCAGAAATGATTAGTCAAGCTAACACATAGGCATTTTTGCAGCCAAAACGCAAGCAACCCTCGAATTAGACGTTGTCAGTTTAATGTTGAGTTGTTTAAAAATTGTCACATACAATCTTGAACAATGTATACTTAGATCCTGTGGCAACTTCACTATCTGACTGTGCGGAAGTTAGCTATGTATGCAAACTTTATTATGGGTCCCCTTCCCTGAAGGGGACACATATTGTTTTTGTCCGTATTTTTTTTTTCTTTTTTTCTTTTTTTCTTTTTTCTTTTTTCTTTTTTCTTTTTTCTGTCTAACGCTGGTTTGTAACGCTCGTTTGGTCAAGAAAGAGTGCTTCAAATTTATTCAAATTTGGACATATGTTAGATATTAATCCAAACTTGGTCCACCTGAAGTTTGACCCCAAATTACCCAACGGTTCACCCACAGGCCCCCGAAACGTAAAAATTTTAACGCTGGTTTGTAACGCTCGTTTAGTGAAGAAAGCGTGCTTCAAATTTATTGAAGTTTGGACATATGTTAGAAATTAATCCAAACTTGGTCCACCAGAAGTTTGACCCCAAGTTACCCAGCGGTTCACCCACAGGCCCCCGAAACGTAAAATTTTTAACGCTGGTTTGTAACGCTCGTTTAGTAAAGAAAGAGTGCTTCAAATTTATTCAAATTTGGACATATGTTTAATATTAATCTGAACTTGGTCCACCTGAAGTTTGACCCCGAATGACCCAGCGACACACGCTCGTTTGGTCAAGAAAGACACTGTAGGCAGAAGTCCCAAGAGAGTACGTTTACGAATAATAGGGCAGAGCGGGAAGGCTCAGCTTGACGTCGGACAGACGTTTTACGAGACGTCGTTTCGGTGATTAGAAATCAGCTGTTTTGCACAGCAATGCTATGTCGTTTTATTAAGTTATCACTCACATTTTCAGTTTCGGCAAAGGTTTCACACATATGACGCGATTTAAACCTAATAAGCGTGCTTCGGTTTCGTATAATGTCAAGCAAAACTTTGTTAAACAAACTAAATATAAAAAAATAAACTTGACTTTTTTACAAGATAAAAGTTTTTTTAAATGCTCGTTGTCAGGTTGGCCGCTGCATGACCACGGGTTACTTAAGGTCAATTAGTAGGTATTACTAACACAGTTCAGAACTTTCTTTCGTCATAACGTAGCGTTTTTTTTTTTTTTGAATCAAATACCCAAGGCATGTATAAATTAGGTCAAACGGTGTTGTTGAACACCAAGGACGGCGTGCTATTGAAAACGGTGTCAAAAGGTCAAACAGTCGTTTGGTGTGTGCATCCTAAAATGTTACTACATGTCAATGGTACTCGTTTTGCGAAACAAAGTTAAATGAAAAACTCGTTTTACGAAACAAAGTTAAGCAAGAGATTAAATTGAAAGTATTTGTTTCGTTCTTTTTTAATGTTTTTGTAATTATATGACAATAATAGTGCAAAAAAATACAACAAAATTTTTCATTGTTGGGTTAATGCTTTCTAAAAATTTGTTTTAAGAATTTAAAAATCACCGCAACATTAGTTTACCGTAAATCCGCACAAACACGCGTGTGGGGACCCATTAGTTTTTGTTTACAAAAACAATCATATGTGTAGATCAAATGATGTGTATAGTAAATTGGTAAATATCGTATAGAATATATAAAATGGAAGTATATCAGAAAGCCACTATTCTAGTTTCGTTTGTTTAACCCAGGGGTCACCAAACTACAGCCCACATTTTTTTGGATTCATAGGATTACAATGCCCAAACTAGACCACAGCCAGGGAGGAAATTTTCTGAGTTCAGGGGAGGAATTAAAAAAAAACTGTAAAAAAAAATTTGCATTACAAATGTTTCAGAATGTTTTTTTATATACACTGATGTCCATTATAATTTGTATGCAGTTCACATTTGGAACCGGTTGTAAAGGATTCTGAAATATACATCCCTAATTATAAGGCCTACTTGTATATACGGCCACATGCTACGTTTCAGGCGCTTAAATTAATCGATTATTGTCATAACAAAGTCCATTGTTTTAGCATTTTGTTTCTTGACAGTCTGGCTGTTGCATAGTTACTTAACAACTGAACAGTTTACAGTTAGTAAACAGTATATGTAATGAAACTAGATTCTTAGTTACGTATCATTGTCTTGTGTAGATTTTAGCTGCAGCCTAAGTGCATTGTCACAAACTGCGCCTCGTATACAACTACTTTCAGAGCGCAAACAAGAGCAAATTTCGCATTGAGTTGTAATGTGAAATAAATTGCTACAATTTTTAATGTTGTATTTTTTTCGTCTTATGGGGAGGAATGAATAGTTCGAAAATGGGCAAAGGGAGGAATGTCACAAAAAAGGTTGGGAACCACTGAACTATACAATTTAACAGTCGGATCACCAGATTTTTAATGGGATTGTAGAATGACCATATTTTGCCCCCCTATGAAAATCGCATCGCGGGCTAAGTTTGGAAAGACGGCGCTAGAAGATGTTAACTATGCGGCTCGCGTGAATCATTATTAAAGTTATCCGGCCCTGCAGTGTAAAACGTTTAGTGACCCCTGGTTTAACCGAATAAGGGTCATAACTTAGATCATGCGGTCGCCAGGGCAATGGAGCAGTTAACGCAACTGCTTTGTGTTCCTAAGATTGTGGGTTTTAACGGCTGATGGATTTTCCAAAACATGGAAAGATCTCCCCTAAAATTTTGCAAATAATTAAAAAATCGATGCCTATGCCAGTGATATACTACTAAGTACAACACTACACTTAAGTACTCGGTAATCGTACTTGGTATGGAAGGTGTATACATGTGGTACTCGCTATCGGTAATCGCTTCAAAACCTGGTATATATCGTCCCATCACTAGCCAAAACCATAATAATGCTCTACCAATATAGAAAAAAAATTTTGAATCCTATTGTTTACTCATGTTCTATCTCGAACTGAAATGATTATAAGATATGAGGGTCATAAATTAACCAACTTTATGTTTACTTAAGCCAAATGTTTTCTTTAGGTTCTCACACAGACCCTCACCTAAATGATGTTGTGGAGAGCTTTAATCACAATCATGTCTCTGTTCCTGAACTTATTGATTACTTGCAGCAAATGGATGCAGTTAACCTTGCAAAACCTGTGTCAAAATTTCCTAAACCCAAGAGTTCAAACTTTCAGTATCCAAGTGTTGGACATTCCCATGAACTGAAGCATGTTTTCAGCTATTCCCCTTCAATACTACATGCAACAGAAAGTAAGAAAAGCACAGAGAAAGTTCCATCAATGTGCATGATCCACATTTAGAAATTAAAATATGGGGTTCCAAGATTGATTGGAGAATTTCCCAAATCACTGTGGTCTCTGACATATTCTTCTTTGGAGAATTTCCCTTTAAAAAATGACATAACAGCTAATGAATCTGAATCCCAAACTATCACCTATCATTTTGAGAGAGCAGAGATTAAACAAAAATAGGTGATGGAACTATTATAAAAACAGTATTAACCAGTTTTACAGGACATAAGGCTTTTTTATTATTACCTAAAACTATTGTATGGTGTTTAATTCAGACTTTAAACATGAAAAAAAGCTTGAAACTGAGCAAAGAAGGAGAAGCCCAATGTTTACTATTGCTGGAAAACAAGATCTTTCCGATGATGAAGAAGATGTTGGCAGTTATGCTTCAGATGTTTCACTTGATGCAGGTCAGTGCTTCAGCTGAACAAACCCTTAGATTTGCTACTATTAAGACTTGATCTTATATTCTAGATTGTATCGATTTTAACTTTTGGCTGTTAAATCCATACCTGCAAACAACCTTGTGAAAATGAATAGGTTCTTGACAAGATCTAGGAATTTGTATTATTTAGTTGAAAACAACAATCATTGTTTTGGCATTGAAAGAATCTTTTTGTGAAAATGGTATTTATAGATGGACGTAACTTGACCAAACCTGAAGATATTCCAATTGTGTCTGGGACAGCTGCAAGTAGTCTGACTAATTTTCCCACTCCACCAGTTGATGATGAAATTAGTGAAAAATGGGAGAACTCCAAACCTTTGTCCACCAAAAAAGTTGAAGAGTCAAAAACACAAATAAAACCAGGTATGACCTTTTTTATGCCTTGTTGCAAAAACATGACAATTTTTGTAATTTTTGCTGAAGGAACTGGCACTGTTCGATTACCATCAACCAGCAAAACTGAGGAACCATTCTGGGTAAGACAACATGCTGCTAAAATGGAAAAGGAAAGTTCAAAAACTTCCCCCAAGATACTAACCCCTGCTAAAGCACCAAATGAAAGCAAAAGACATGAAGACAACCATCAAAAACGAAAGTACAGTTTGGATAGCCATTCAAAGAGAGAAACAAGTAAACACAGTTTATGGGATTCTCCAATATTTTCACGCAAATCTCTAAATCCACCAGTAACAACCGAGGCATTTCAAAAAAACTCCTGTCCCAAATCAGCCGAGACAAGCAAATCTGAAATGAAAGAGAAATTGTCTAAATCAACATTAAAGCAGACAAAACCAAAAATATCTATAACATCTCGCATTGAAGAAGTTGAAAGGCTTCTTAAAGATCCAATAGTAAAGAAAACAGAATTACCAGGAACAAAACCGTCTAAAACTCCAGGTAAGTATTGTAAACTAAATGCCCAAACTTTGTAACTGTAACAAAATAAAGTTTGCAGCCAAATCAGAGGGTTCAAGCTTTGTTGCCAAACATGTCAAAGAGATTGCTCCTAAAACTAAAGATCAAGACCATTCTGGGGTAAGTTTTGACCAAGAAACAATTTTTATGATTTGCTAAAAGTGACACATAGATCCTAAATGGAGTTGTTGTTTTTTTTACTTAATTTTTTACAATTTGTTTCTCCCTAATATGTAAAAATAATGTAGACAAAAGCTTTTAAAACTTGAGTTGAATGCAACAAACTCAATACAAAATAGTTGCACTCTATTATTCCTGTTACCAGTTCACAAGTGCATATGTGTGGGGCAATTCATTCCTGCTTGCAGTAACAATTATGTTGGTAAATGCTAGGTATTGTCAAATTCAATTTATGTAACAAAGGTATATCTGTTTTAACTACAACACATGGTTTATGTTGATGTAGTATACATGAAGTATATATAAGCCTACATGATCCTTTTTTAGCCGTTTGCATCACCCAAATCGATGGATGATGCCATCAATGCAGTAGTAAATCGAATTTCCAAAGAAGCTGAGGAAGCAGAACTGATGAAGTTTTCTCATTTAATTGAGGTCAGTACAGAAGTTGGCCAAATGTCTATGTTTGTGTCATTAAAGAAACATGCTCTAATCTAAATCTATGGAGTTAATTAATCAATAATTCATTATGGGTCCCCTTTCCTGAAGGGGACACGTATTGTTTTTGTCTATATTTTTTTTTCTTTTTTTCCATCCAACGCGGATTTGTTCCCACATTTTGGTCAAGAAAGAATGGTTTAAACTCTTTCAAATTTACACACATTATAGATATTGGTCTAAAGATGGTCCATGTGAATTTTGACCCCGATTGATCCCGGTTCACCCACAGCCCCCCAAAACGTGAATTTTTTAAAACGGCTATACTTGCTAAAGCAGATGAGTCTGGAGTTTCATACTTTTTTATTGGTACATTGCAGCGTATTTTAAAGTATTTTGTAACTTGAAGTTATATATGTCCATTTTCACCCCTTTACCCCCAAATATTTTGTTTGTCCGTTCACATGTTAATGAGGTCAGAAATACAATACTTAACCTGCTAAAATTTTAAACAGCTGTGGATGGGGTGCTCCTTGTTGGCTGGTAAAAATCTCAGTGCAATCGACTCAGTAATTACTCTAACAGCCCCAAATATGTTTTTACATGCTGTCTTTTATCAAATTTGTGCTCGCTCAGTGCACAGCTGACGCAATGGGAGTGATTGGCAATAGTGCCGCATGGAAAAAAATGCCTCTGCTTCATGCATGAACGCAGTCATCACTTGGCCATTTTCTCACTGGTTTGAATTAAGATGTTACGATGTTAGTTATATTGTGCTGTAAACGTTAATGTAGGTCAACTTATTAGTGTTTCGAAACGCAGAGCGACAACGCAGCAAGATTTCTTACACTTGTGTAACGTGACTTCCTTAAACTGAAAGCGTTAATAAAACTGTTTCAGAACAGGTTTTGGACATAAAATGCCCAGCTAAGCAATCGTATTGTTGGTATGTAGAAACTTAATGGAATGTTAGGGAATGTTATGTGCGGATTAAAAATCAAATTCAACAAACAAAGGGCTATTAAGGAAAAATGTTGAAACATTGTTAATTATTGTTGTCATTAATTTCAACTAATTTTTGAGGTTTAACATTTTGGTTTTGTCAATTCAAGGAGCAAACAGGTCTTTAAGAAAATATTGCTTGTTAGGATAACAGCAACCCAAAGGAAATGGCTCATTATCCCCTACAGTTAGGACAAATGGTTGCATCTGTGCAACAATCGAACTTCTTGATTCGCCAGTGTTCCTTCTCCTATGTCAGTTTTCTGGCTGATTTTGTGACTGTTACAAAACGAAAGTTGATGAATATTTCTTTAATACGACAAATGTCATCTGTGCAATTCAAATTCTTACCTAGAATATGCATGCGCCATTCATCCTGTTACAAATTCAAAATATATGTGTGTGGAGACCCATTGGTTTTTGCTTGCAAAAACAATTATGTAAAACAGGCCACTAAAATATTGCTACAATACTGAATGTATCCATCAAATATATATCCCTTACAATTATAATGAATGGTGCGTAAATATGGCACATTTTCTGTAAAATGGAATATATAGGAAAACCAATATTCCAGTTTAACAATGATTGTGCCCTATTTTTACTGTTACCAAATCGCATATGCACATGTGTGGGGACCCATTAGATTATGCTTGCAGAAACAATTATGTTATAAAGTGCCAGGAAAAAGATAGGGACCCAATGAAATGTAGGTGCCAAATATATATCCATTATAAATATAGTAAATGGTATATGTGATACATCGTTAAATATGATGTAGTATATATAAACTGGCAATATATAGGAAAACCACTATTCTAGTTTTTCAGGATTCAAGTTCATCAGATGAGGAAGAGGCAGTTTTGCATAAAACTGAGGAAATGCTGCAGCTTGAAAAAAGGGGACTCCATAAACATCATGAAGATGAATCACCAACCCGGCCACCTTTAACACCATCGCCAGCACTTTCCACTAATTCTTTGATAATTGATCAAGAAATGGAATTCAAAACTGGAAGCACAGGTAGAAGTTGTGGTAGTTATTGGTAAAAATGGAATTGTTTTGTCCTTAATGAATTTAGGAGCCCAAAAAGGTATGCTGTATTTTTGTTACAGATAGGATGAGTCGTAAGGAGGATGCATCCCTTATTTATACCTCGGATGATTCTGAGAGGTATTTTTGTCAATGCAAAAAGTGTTGGGTCAAATTCATCAAATTAGAAGTTAATGCCAAACTTCTAGTTTTGTATTAGTGTATTCTTACTGGTTGTGAGCGTTGTCAAACAAGAGTGACATTCTAAAGTATAAACATTTGGCACATGACTCTTTTGCATGATTGTATCAGTTTCATTGTCAGTTTCTCTAATTTTGCTATTTTGCAGCAAGCATGTTTAAGTATGCATTGTGTTTGTTTTTAAAGTGATGACAGAAAATGGAATTTATCATCAAGAGAGATGATGCTTGCCAATGAAAATCCCTCATATGGTTTTAGTGGTAAGATGACAGAGCACATTTGTGTAAAACACAAATAAAGAGCATTCTGCTATAGGATCAACTAGTTACAAATACCAATTTCATGTGCTTGTCTTAGCCTACGTTTAATTGCTCTTACCCCAAAATGTTTCAGAACCAAAACAGGAGAAGCGGGACTTGGTAAAAAGTAAATCTGCAAAGAAGTCTAAAAAGAAAAGTAAATCTAGTAAGTATTTTTAAAAATGGTGTGAATCATGTAATTGGCCATGTTTTTGTGTTACAGAAAGTGGAAATTATGATTTGGACAGAATGGCTGATTCAAGAAGTGATTCGAAACATGTACAGAAACTTATTCTCAAGACATCAAGGGCTGGTGATGGTAAAGTTATGAAGGTTTGTTTTTTGTCATTATCAAAATAACTTATACTAGATTCATAATTACATTGTTATTTTAGTTTTTTTTTGCAATGTTTTTTTATACAAGTCAAGTTTTA
This sequence comes from Phallusia mammillata, assembly GCF_965637545.1. Lineage (NCBI taxonomy): Eukaryota > Metazoa > Chordata > Ascidiacea > Phlebobranchia > Ascidiidae > Phallusia > Phallusia mammillata. The sequence goes on along the minus strand of NC_137256.1, from coordinate 14,456,934 downwards.
TTTACAAATATTACAAAACCTAGTGGTCTATTTAGGCATTTAGTAAATGTGTTTGTTAGATTCACAAGGAAAAAGACATTGGGTCGAATGATCGTGAACGTTTACCGGTGCCTAAACTTTCCGCTTCTATATCTGTACCTGTTACTTCTAATGAAAAGAAGAAAGAACGAAAAGACAAGAAAAAAAAGAAGCAAAGGGAAAAGGAAAAAGACTTCAAAATTAAAGTAGTGTAATAGGAAATAGTCAAACATTTTGTGTTTACTCACACATTAATTTGTTCAGAGTAAAGAAGAGAGTCCAATTCCCAAACTTACTTTCAAAATGACATCAAGCGATCATCATGTGTAAGTTGCTGAAAGATTGTTGTCTGAAAGGTAATTTTATATATTTGCTATTTTGTTTTGTTTAAAAGGAGTATTGTTAAACCATCAAAAATGAAAAGACCATCAATAGATGATAAGGTTCATGTACCAGCAAAGAAGCATGACAACAAAAAAGAAACAAAATCATTAGTAGAACGGAAGGGTATGTGTTTGTGTGTAGGTTTGATGATTTCAGTTTCAACACTTTTGTACAAATAGGTAAGAAAACCGAGGAAGACGTTGTTTTGCCTCATTTCCAAAGGAAAGACTGTTTTTTTCCCTTAAAGAAAATATATTAATAAGTCTAAGTGATAACTAATATTAATTACGTTTATAGGTTTATTAATTACCTTTATGGAATACATTCATGCATGGAGTAATAACCATGCTCTATTTTTGTCCATCCAACAGTTATTACACAAACCATCAGTGTTGCATCAGCTGGTGTTGGTGTCATAATTGATGCACAAGGAAATCAAGTTTGGATTTGTCCTGGGTGCAATAAACCCGATGATGGAAGCCCTATGATTGGTTGTGATAAATGTGATGGCTGGTATCATTGGTAATATCCTTTTTCAACTTTGTTTCCTCGATTTACAAAATTATTAACTGTCACTTGTTTTTTCAAGGCCATGTGTACGAATAACTCAAGAGCCACCAGAGAGCGAGGAATGGTATTGTCCCTCTTGTGCAAAGCAAAAACAAAAGCTTAAGAAAAAGAACAGCAAATCAAAAAATAAACTTAAATAGCGAAGAAAGTAAATTATACTTTTATTGCTGTTTGTTGAATGTCATGAGGTATGATTTATCCTGGAATGCAGTTTAAGAATTGTAATATGAGGAGGATGTGGACAAAACCACCGCTTAGCTTTCATTGCATCACATTTTGCCTTACTGGACCTTGAAATAAGCATTTAACACAAACAAATGCATTTTGCTATGTTTTAACACCAGGTTGATTGCCAGTTTTTAGTGCTTTACTTGATTAGTTCAGTCTAGGCATTTTATCCTAACAAATTTTTATAAGACACATTTGCTCCCAACATTGAGGTAGGATATGTCACGGAATCTCGATTAAATACGCTTTTTATTGTTGGGAAGATGTACACCGTGCGCATTGCATCGAAACCAATACCACTCGCTGTTCCACTAGAGATGTATTTGTCAGCTTTTTCTTTGCCCAGGATCGCTTAGCTGGTGGACAAAGAACGATTTGTTGCACCTGTGCCAAATAATACGTTTTAATTCACCAGTACTATGTGGAAGTTTCCCCTAAACTACAGGATACTGGGTGATGATAAAAGGGTATGTCTTCACTTGTCAATCAGAATTTTGGCTTGAACTGTTTCGGGTGAGCCCTTATATACATTCAAATAGGCGGTTTGCCGTGACATAAGAAAGAATTTTAGTATACTGGTTTCATTGGATACTTTTTTGATCAACATTTAGTTGTGTGTGTATTGTGACGTTATTGTTTGTTTATGCTGTTCAAGAAGGTTTACTGATTGTTGAGTTGTCATCACAGAATTCAATGTAAGAATCCTCATCGTTTAATCTACAAAAAGACCATGCAGATTGGTAGTTTGCAAGGCTTGAAAAGTTGAGTTTAAAACATAAGTTTGAAATTTTTACTAACTTTGGCAATTCGATATTTGGCACGGATTCGAATCTCACCGCATGGTTAATTTCTTTATCGATGTTGTAAATATCCACCCGCTTGTTTTGTGGTTGTGGCATTAGCTGTTTTTAAAAGTAACTTAATTACCCACGTTTTTTCAAACAAAATAATCTTCTGTTGCAGACAGACAAAACAGACAAAGCCACGGGGGTTTTTAAGCGCACGCTCTTCATGTAGTGTAAGCGGGCCTTAATATCCTGATAAATATCGCAAGATGTAAGTTTGCTGAAAATAACGCCTTGCTGTAAACCAGTGGCTCCCAACCTTTTTTGTCGCAACTCAAATACTTACCAAAATTTTGTTTTGTGGCTTCTCGCGACCCATAGATATGCATTCTTACTATTTGGGTTGTATTTTTGTTTGCAAATCAGGAAAGTTTTTCGAAAATTACTACGCTAGTTTGAAATATAAAAAACATCAAACAAAAATTATTCGTTTTTCCGCCAACTTTGGAGCTGGTTCAAAGCATTATGAGCCAAACAACGCTTAGCAGTGATCTCACACAAACATTATGACGCCACAAACAGAATAATTCACTATCACGCCAAAGTCATGAAATTGTTATTGGGAAACAATTGATAGCCTTGGGAAATAACAAAATAACGCTACGAAACGTAGATGCTCTAATTGTCACAAAAACTGGCGACCCATAGGTTGGGAAACACTGCTGTAGACCAGTGCTCCGCAACCTTTTTTCACGCACGGCGCACCATACAAGCTTTAAATGTTCGGCGGCACACCTGAACCCGATTTGAAATATTTCGAAAGATTAAAAAAAGCATTAGGCCAGGTCCTAAACTTCTTTGAGGGCCAAAAACATTTTTTACGTTAGTAAAGGGCCGTACTGTTTTTTCATAAAAGTAATATAAACAAAAATACTACGTGCTTAAAAATGTGATGCGTTGATGTCATTTAGTGTGTGTAGCAAAAGTTAAAAAACAAGTGCAATAAACTACTATATGTGAAAACAACGGCAAAAACCCTCTAAAAGCCACACCGGCCGGGTGTTTTGAGACCTTTGCATTAGGCCAATAAAAAGTATATTACGACGAAACGTAATAAAACATGAATGTGTAGTGAGTAGTGTAGCTTTAGTTTGGTGTTGTGAACTGTATCATTTGCTATTAATGTTAAAATACACAAAAACAAATTTAAAACAAAAAGTTACGGGTTTGCGGCGGCACACCCAGCATCGTCTTGCGGCACACCGGTTGCGGAGCACTGCTGTAGACCATTTTATTGTTGGTTACATCTTGGATCACGGTATACAATTTTCAGACTACACAATTTATGATTTTTTTATTAGTTTGCGATTTTTATATTCTGTTTGTTACTAGGGATGTTCAAAGTAAAATATCGAATCCTTTGGATTCGAATCCATTTTTGCCGTTTATATCGGGTAATTGGAACCGATATAAATGTGTGCTCTCGTTGTTGGTTAAAATGTAAACACATGCGTTACGTTTTTACGTCGACGCCCAGTATTTGTACCAGTTGCAAAAGACGGCAAGTGACCGTCCCCTTTAAATCAGTGAGCGTTATACAAGGCCATAACGCCAAGTCACGAGTCGCTATAACAACGCTATAACGACGGTGGTGCATTGGATGCATAATTAACGATTGGCGCACTTGTTGTTACGCATCTGACCACGTGATTACGTTCACGTTAAGCGCTTTGCAACGTTACTGGCGTCTATTTGTTTTCCGACTTTGACAATCAAAAACGTTTAACTGTCATGGCTTTAGGCAGCCGTTGAAGCATGAGATTGCCTGTTAATATCGCAAAAACAGTGAAGGAATCCCAAGACATGTGACGTTTGGGTCATTTCTTAACCCCATACAAACATAAAAATGTAGTGAGTAAACGCTGCAAAGTTCACATTTTGTGTTGCAAAATCGCAGTGAGTTTAATTGGGATTTGAAAATTAATCACCCAATGTTCCAACTTTGTTTGCTAGGGTGCCTGTTTTTGCAATTATTTTAAATTAACAAACACTATATGTCTATGTCAGTCCTCTACCACCAGACAAATCAAATTACCTCAGCATGCTTACAACATAGTTACTCCTACTGAAGGCAATAAAAATCACTAAGTAAAATTGTTATTATAACTTTTAACCTAAATCTTCTGCCTTTGTGGATTTTGGGGCGTTTAGTTTCAACCCAGCAGTTGTGCGTGCAAGATTTTTTCCCAGTGTTTTTCTTTGTTTTGGTTGGCCCTTTTTTTACATGTCAAATTAAGAATATGTTTATAATTTATTAAACTGGTCTACTTTCGTTGTCGTCAAGATTAATGTTTGCACTGTCAAAAATAATATAAGAATTGGATTCGATATTTAGATTCGAAACAATTATTCTAGAATACTTAGTTATTCTACTTTGAACATTTATTACCGTATTTGTTACCGTAAACTGAACCAGTTTGAATTGCTTTACACATCATTTCATCATTAGCCTACTGTTGATTGGAAATGCGCAGAGGAACCGCCTAATTAAAGAATTCGGGCCTATCGGTTAAATTTGGGTTCGGCCGAAACCGAATATTGGGCAGTTTTACCCAATTAATTCGACCGAATCAACCGATCGCGCGAACAGTTGTGTTACATGGCATGATGGCAGAATAGTTGATTTTCATTATCACTTTAGTTTAAGATTCGGTTTCGGCCGAATCGCAACAAATTATTCGGCAAAAACCGAATCTTTGTAAAAGTGGCCGATTCGGCCAAATAAATTTGGCATACCGAATATTCGTTTAAACTCTGTGCACGTACTCCATGTAGTTTATACAATACAAATTTGTTTATGACACAAAAAGCGTTTGTATCGTATAAGCTACACTAAAATGTTTGCGGACAACGATGGTTTGGAGATGTTTAATTTGTGAGGTATTTTACCCTCGAATTTTGTTTTTTTTAGAAAATCCGGGCCCAAACTGAAACATCACAAAACGGCATATCCAACCGAAATGTTTTCATTGAATCATTGCTTTAATATGGGGCAGGGGTGCAGGGTTGCCAGGTACTGTCGGCTGGATTCGGACAGTATTTGTCTGAAAATCGGACATTTTAGGACAAAAAAACAAGAGCGTATAATTGCTAACAAGGTATCAATATCGCAAGGTACCAACTGCCATTTTTGTGCGCTTACCTTCCCTATAAACGTCGAGTTTTACAAAAATGCAAAGTGGCGGACGTAAAATATGACGTCACTTATGCGTGCAACCACAAGAACTGAAATCCAAACTCAAATCCCAACAAACTTCCCATGTTCGAAAAAAACGACTTGTTTGAATTTTTGAAATAATATTTAGTTGGCAATTGCAACACGTCGCTGTAGCGTTTATCGCAACGTTTAAAAATGTTTCGTCAAGTTGTTGCTTCATATCACCTTAGATCAGTGCTTTTCTACCGGGTGTATTGTACACCCCAGGGTGTACTATAATTTTTAAAGGGTGTACCACTTTGATGGGGTGTACCAGATACAAAATATAATATACCTATGCCTAGGCATCACAATAGGCAGGTTTCAGTTTTAGAACAGACTGACTGGAGTGTAGCCTACAATATATGGCACAACATGCATCTCAAGTGTACGTAGATTTTAAGCTGCAAAACTCTATTTGAGACGTCATAGTTTAATATTTCAGTTCATAATCGTTGTTAATGGTAGTTCTTTTTGAAGTAGAAAGTGGATTATGGCTTGTTGGTATTTTGCTCATCGTTATTTCTGTTAGGACCACAGAATCACTGTGTTACAGGGTTGAATAATTTTTTCACTGGGGTGTACAAATTTTGAGTGAACGTTAAAAGGGTGTACCGCTCCAAAAAAGGTTGACAAGCACTGCCTTAGATAATCATTTATTACAATACAATTGCATTGTACACAACAAAGGCCAACATTCACTGGCAGACAATTACGTGTTTAATGTCATAAACAAGGTACTGACCAAAACAAGTTGTAGTTTCAAACCACGTTTTGTCGTAAAAAAAGGTTTGCAACCTTAAAAAATAGGAAAAAGACAAAAAGTTATTCAATCAGCAAAATTCGGACACATTAGGACAAAAAACTAAATGTCCTAATGATTTTTAGGCGTCGGACACAGCATTTGAAATTAGGCCAATTTATCGTTTTTTGTCCGATTTTTAGGCCACCTGGCAACCCTGCAGGGGTGCACAACTGCGGCCGTACCAGCCTAGTAACCCTGTGCATTACACTTTATATAAGCCTATTGTGTGCAAATAATGCAAATAAACAGTCTCCTCTTACGTCACAATATAGATTATGATAAATACCTCAGACTGTTTAGTTCAATGTGTGAATCAAGTTTCAAATTATTTGGGCTTTTTGGACGCCATTAAATGGTTTTTGTATGTGGGACAAGCCCTATTTTCACATAATCAATTTCAAAACAAGCAGGTAATTGGCGGCCGTTGGTGAATTAAGGTTCTGCGATGCGGGCGTCGTAGCGAAAAGGTTGTGCACCTCTGATATAGGGCATATTGTCGGTTTAGGGTGACACTAAAACGCTGAATAGGCGGGACGGGCGGGAGATGGGTGGCGGGACGTCGCGGAAACCGCTAAATATCGGGTAAATTGCTGACGGTTAGTGCTATTAGGGTTGGGTTGAGGTTTTATAATAGTATATGAATCAAAAAATGTCCCTGCCCAAAAGTTATTCAGATATTTCCTGACATTCAGAAAAAATGCTTGGGCGGGAAGTCTCCCTCGGCCGCTGAATGTTTCCCTCGGTCGCGGAATGTATCCGGGGGAATTATTTTTAATGATTTTCTACTATAAAACCTTATCCCAACCTTAATAGCACTAACCGTCAGCAATTTAACCCGATATTCAGCGGTTTTCACGACGCCCCGCCATCTCCCGCCCAGCCCATGCACGTTCGCAGCGGGGGGCACGTTGCTTTCTATGGGAAGTTTGTTAGGCTTTGAGTTTGAGTTCTTGTGGTTGCAAGCATAAGTGCATGACATATTTTACGTCCGCCACCTTTCATTTTTTGTAAAACTCGACGGGTTCGTTTATGTATATCCCACTAACGTTAAAAATCTTTTGCCAACCTACCACATACTACAGTGATAGTTATTATTGTGCGTTTTTGTATTATTTTGCTACATTGAGATTGGCAAGAATGAGTAGCAAAGTCAGATGATTTTGTTCTGAAATACCGTTTCTCGAACGGCGATGTGACGATAGTATCGCCCTCCCCTGTTGTTTTCGTCAGCTTTAGTATCTTTTAAGAAAAACACAACAGCAGCAACATCTTTCAAACGCTACAAACATATAGCACCGACAAGTTTTAAGGATGTGTTGTGCACACTTGGCCACGATCTAAAAGCGTAGCCTACACATTTGACTTGTTTAATTAGGCTATAGGCCAGTGATAAACAACATATGACCTGTGGGCTGCGGGCCGCATTCGGTCCGTCAATCAGAACACCCAGCCCGCGGATTTTTTGAAAACGAATCTACTCACGAATACAGTGTAAAACCAATAGACGATAAAATCCTTGGTAAAACAGAAATTAGTCGGTGCAAATAAAGGAATATAAGCTTATATTTCGCCTTGGCATCATCAGTTCCTGCAAATCGAAATACAAATCGATATAAAAATGAGTGCTAAAACAAATACACTAAAATACATAAAATAAAAGCAGTAAAACAGTATTACAATAAAACTAGGGAACGGATTGCTGTTGACTAACTGCCGAAGAAACCTGAACCATGCAACCTCAAAAACCAAAACGAATAGTTCACTTTATGGGTGAAACAAAGCTTTCATTTACTACGCTAAATCTGTGCACCCATTATAAGTGAATAAATGCTTGTTGTTTTTTCATCACAACTAGTGTCCGAAACATTTCGGTCTGAACTTTTTTTAAAACTCGGCCGAAACCGAACTTTTTATTGCATGGAATTAAGGCCTTAAATTTGATTTTCGCCCATACGAAACATCATGAATTAACTATTTGTTGTATCTATACCAGGGGTTCTTAACCAGGGGTGCACGCACCCCCAAGGGGTGCGAGAACTGTTCCTAGGGGGTGCAAGGGATGCTGGATCATTAAGGTTGGTAAGGTCTATTCTATGTAAGCAATTACAGAAGGGGGAGCGAAAATTGGTTGGTGATTTGAAAGGGGGTGCGAAAATTGGTTGGTGAATTGAAAGGGATGCAGCAAGGAAAAAAGGTTAAGAACCACTGATCTATACAATACGAGCCACGTTTTCAGCAAAATATAACAAGTTCAGTAAAGCCTGGATTTTAGGTTCGGCCTGATTCGGCCCGAAGCTTTTTAGGCGGGTTCGGTACATAGGCGTCCGCAGAGATTTTATGTTACTTTGGGATTGCCAACAATGAATAGGACAGTCAGATGATTTTTGTTCTGAAATACCGTTTCCCTAACGGCGATGTGACGATAGTATTGCCCACCCCTGTATTTATTCCTGCGGACGCCCATGGTTCGGTGCATCACTAATCACGAGCGTTAATATTCACAAATACCACCATAAGTAGCTTTGTCCTAACTATTTTTAAGTGTTCTACGTTTCACAAAGTTGGTTGACAGTCTTAGTTCGGCGATCGGGTTTTAATATTAAGTTGACCAATAGTTTTCGCTGATCTTGGTCTTGGCCCCGCTATCATGTAAAAGGTTTAACTTCTGCTATTTGTCACAAACCGTCTACCCTGAATTGGTGTTCTTTTCTCTGCAGAAAAAAATTCAATGAGAAAATATCTTTTTCAGTGGGCGTTATTTTTTTAAAGCCGAGCGTAGCCCTCAATAAGACCAACATCACACAACTAAAAGCAATCAAATGGTGTGGGCCTACACATATTAGGCCTACCCTACGCCAGACCAAAGAGTTTTTGAAAAATATTCTTTGGCCAGACAAAAGCTTTTAAGAGGAAAACAAGTTTAGAGACCTATACCTAGGTTTAAAAGAAGTTTTGCGCCTTTTATGCAGATTTTTTTCTTAGTTGTCATAGGCCAGTGTTTTTGCCAACGTTTCTAAAGTCATAGACCTACTTTAATCTAGTTGCGAAACATTAGGATGCTTTGCGTGTGTGGCACAAAACGATTTAGGGAACTCTTGTTTCAGAGCACAGAAAATTTTATTGCCCTTTATCACCACCCAACGTACGACCAGTACTGTCACCCTTCTTTGAATTTTATTGAACGAATATTACAACTTAAACTGAATATGCTTGCCCTGTCACAGCGTTGTTAATCGAAATGTCCTGTTAAAAAGGACATAGGCTATAGTACATTGTTGTAGTCATATATTCTGTAAAATGGTAAATTTTTTATCTACCGTTACCTATGTTTGCTCGGTATTTCTCACCAGCTAATACGTTCAGATAAGTTTTATTAAACCATGAAGCTTACAAGTATAGCTCTGTGTTTTGTTAAAATCATCTTACCTGGCATCAATATCCCGGCCTTTTTGTCGATCATGTTTTGTCTGTCGATAAGTTCCCCAACTTGAAGTGGTGAAACATTTGCCATGGACAAATTGTCCGTTTCGATCAAAAGCACGGGATCGCTGTATTTGACATGGGATCGCTGTATTTGCAGGCGAAACGCCAAACTAGTGGCGCGGAAAATGCGAACAACAGCTGATTCACTCACTGTAACTGCAAAATATTCAAAATTCCCTCCAATCGTTTGAAAGGTTCACGAAAATGAATGAATTTTTTTTAGAGTGTATGGTGGATTTATAAACTATCACTAGTTAGCACGATTCAAAGGCAATAGCGCGTGTGCAACACATTTCAATTGTGATACAACTGTTAAAACTAGTGATGTACCGAATCGGCGATATTTTGTATTCGGCAAAACCACCGAATATTCGGTTTCGGCCGAATCAACCGAATCATTTATGACGTCACGCGAAGTCGTGCCCTACGCGTTTGACATGAAAACATAAGTTATTTACCAGGCAATTAGTGCAGAATGGTTGTGCTTCGTCCCTAATTTAGTTCTGTGAGGTTTAGCATTGCCTCAAGCATGATTGCCAACCCGACATCGAATTACTGATTTATTGTTTGCAGTAGGAAAAGCGATAATGTGTTAAAAATATAATGATGACGCGATTTTAATAGGTAGCCTACTAAGCAGAAGAGACACTTTTAACGCTTTATAATGTGTGTTCGTAAAAGATTCGGTTTCGGCCGAATCACAAGAAATTATTCGGCCGAAACCGAATCTTTGCAAAAGTGGCCGATTCGGCCGAATAAATTCGGCAAACCAAATATTCGGTACATCTCTAGTTAAAACCACTTTTAAGTCATACTTTTGCAAGTAGCATGTGTGCAAATAACCACGGCATGATAGACCTTGTCAGGCCCATGTTCCCAATTCCTAGTTTTCAACGTTTGGGAAACAGTGTGGCCTAGCATTGATAAAATTATTAGTAGAAACAGTGTAACATTGTTACAATTATTACTTTTTCAGAGTTCTGCCCAAACAGTAGCCTAAGCTTTCGAACGTGCCATGTGTGACAATTTCACACCGTTACCAAAGTTAAAGTTTTCCACTTATAACTTATATAGGACTCTTTGAGAATCTGGTCATGTTTTCCAAAACGCCTTGTGTTTATTTACTATGCCAATTCTTCTCTGAAACAGCGTAGATTACACTTTACCCTATATGATCAGACAGCTTTTGTTTCTACAACATATGGCGATCCAACCTAACATCAATACAGAGATGACAATTATACGGATTATTTTACCCTGTCGAAATTTTGATCAAATTTATCGATGTATTAAGAGGAAGGTTGAGCAAGGTCGTTTCCAAAATATTGTCATTAAAATTGGAGATTATCCGTCATTCAATGGTAGATTGCTACGAGTCGGGCAAAGCGTTATTCACTCTTATCCGTGCTAAGCGGATGCCCCCATATGTCGACAGCATGATTGAAATCAACTGAAGTATTTCTGTATATATAGACGCTGAAACCATGTTTCTTTCAACAGTAGTTGGCCAAAATAATTTTTAGCAAGTCTTGTGTCTGCAACATGAGGTAAAATATATTTTTTCATTGGTGGTTTTATTAGTATAGGATTGCGAGACTGCAGTTCTTTATTTTTGTGAAACCGATGTGAGAGTTTGTTTGCTAGTATCGTTGTATAGAATATTGCATGGCCGTGGTACCAGTAAAGTAAAAAAAAATCGATGAAAAAAGCCTAATTTTTAACATAAATTTAAAAATATTTGGAAACACTGTAATGAAAAGGACTGTCCCGCTTTCGAAAAAAGGCGATTGATTGGATTCCTGGGTTTACTTTTTAATTTTACCGGTTTTTTAAAAATGGCTGTTTGTTTTTAAAACTTTGTTATTACAAAATCAAAGTCCTTCTTTTGACATGTTGTTGAAATAAGTAAAACTTTGACGTAATTCAGCATCCAGTAGATTTGCAGAAAAAAATTGGCCCTAAATCATTTAGTCAGAACTCAGAAGTCAGTGTCTAAAAAAAACTTTTTTTTGAATCTAGAAAGTTGCATGTATTTTTTAGTTTCAGCATCATGAAGCTAGTACGTTTTCCAAAGTTGTGCGTACCTGAGATGCTAGTAAAAAAATCTGTGAAAAATGTGACATGTCAAAGGCAAATGGTTTTTTGGCCCATCAACTAAACCAAATAGAAGTTGTCATTAAGACACCGAGATTTGCTGATTTAGCTTAAATTCCAACCATTTGTTTGTTTTTGATGTCAAAAGCAAGAAAAAACGAAAACTTTTTTTTAAGGCCCGTATGTATGTCTGAATATTTACTTTCTGCAGTACTTGGTAGGTACAAACAAATGCTCATCTTTGGATCCAGTTTGTCTTACCCAGGCCACGAAAACATTTTTGGTAAACCATTTGAACTAGCAGGTAAAATAAATAGGCAGCAATCAGTGTACACTCCTTTGACCTGCAGTCCTGCACTGATGCCCTGTGAGTACTTATAAGTAGCTTAATATTATCGCTTCATGGCTCCATGCTTTCATGGTGGTAAAAAAGGTGTCATAATCGCTTGTAATAGTGCAATAGTAAAGATTTTTTAAACATGGCAGTATGTAATCAGCCACAAATTGATTTGGAGCAAATCTTCGAGCCACTAATTAAAAAACCACTGCCTTAGGATAGAGTAAATTTGCTTTAAGGGATGTATACACCAAAGTCTAAATATGAAATCTTCATTTTGTGTCTATAAATTCAAACATGATTCAGAATACCATATTTGGTTGTTTGTCAGCTGCGGTGTACATAGTTTTTTACATTACAGTTTGTGCAGCTTACAATAAATCGTGGCAAGGTATTTGACTGAATAAGGAAACTAAAAAGAATTTAGGAGTTTAGTATGTTGTGTTTTTACTCAGCTGCAATTGGGTAACCACCGATTGTATTTATCTGCAAACTAGCGTCATTACAAAATCATACATTATACAAAAAGGCATGTTTGTTGTTTATTCTTGTATTACACATCATATCATCAATGAACATACAACATTTTTCCAATCAGTAAAAAGTAGAAGATATATATGTTTTAATCGCAGTTTACTATCAATATAAATATGTAGTTTCAGGATGAGAAAATGTAATAATAGTCAGCTATGCTTTTTCCTCCTTCAGCTTTTCTGTTTGTTAAATGGAATAAATTATTTTTTTTGTGGTGACTATGTGCCATCAAAAATGTCTGCGCTACAATTAAAATAAAGTTTTTGTCATATTGCTGTTAATGCAAAGTGAGAAGCAAAAGTGTCCACTTATTATCATTGTGAAGCTATACACTGCTCTAACTACATTTTGATAATAACAAGTACATCAACTGGGTGGCGGCATTTACTTTTTGTGACCTTGAATTAACAGGTATAGAAATTTAAAAAAATTAGGGTCCTGTAACTACTCAACCAGATACTAATGCTGCTAAAACATCAGGTATACATATGGAGGATCTAGTACGGTTTCATGCATATTTGTTAATGTCCAGCTATAACCAAGTTACTGAAAAATGCATATGAAATGTTTCTATATATATACTGTATCGTCATACTTTTCTTAACAGTGCAGTGCATATGTTTAACCTGACAAATATTTGGTTTATGCAAGTAAAGAGTCATAGATCTGGTTTTTAATTACAAACCTGTGCATAATTAAAAAATAAATAAATATGGTGTATTTTGTTTTACTTATTTTAATTGACACTTATATGCTGCATGTATATAATACCCTGGATAGTGTTGAAAATGTGTAGTGGTGCTGCACATAAATAAAAGGAAATAATGAGGTCACTTCCTTTATTGTTTCATGCTGATGTGTTGTTAAATCACATTTCCTTGATTTATAGTAGAAAATCAACCTACATTTTTCTATCATGACAGGATTATATACCTCTGAAAAATCACCATGTTATAAATATGTACACATATTTTTTTTCATGCAACAAAAGCTGTATGCCTGATAGTTTCTATTAACAAAAGCTGGTTGTGTAAAATACTATTGTAAAATTACAGGTGTTATTAATTTAAAAAAGTATTACAGTTATTTTTTTGTAAATACTGCACTTCCAACATGTCTGCTGACAAGAATGCTGGTACCAGAGTTTTTAAGAAAAGCAGCCCAAATGGGAAGGTGAGTTATCAGCATTAGCATATTTTGACATTTGATTTTTAAATGAGTGTTTATACTATCTGCTGTTTAAAATAAGCTGTATGCCAGTTCGTCAACTAATTTGGATAGTGTGTCACTTTACTTTGTCTTTTAGATTACGGCATATTTGGGAAAAAGAGATTATGTTGATCACATCTCACATACTGAACCTATAGGTAAGGGTAATACAATGTGCACAAAATACATGTAGGGAGAATCATAGTGTAATAATCAAAGTAGTGGTTGTTACAAAGAATATTGTATCAAATTCTTACATTTATTTGGCAAATGTGCACAACTGCGAGTTTTATGATACAAAAATGCAGTCAAAGATCAATTTTTATTTTAAAAATATACCCATTCGTTTAAACAAGTCTATTTCAACAGTCTCATTTAGATTTATACGAAGTATATATTTTAAAATATCTATTGCATTGTACTTGTAATGGATGAAACCACAAATGTTGTGTTTTAGATGGTGTGGTTCTGGTCGATCCTGAGTACATCAAAGAACGGAAGGGTATTGCATACCTTAATTGAATTTATTAATAGTTTTGACTCATAGATACTTTTTTGTTTTTTACACAGTGTTCATAAAATTGTTATGTGCATTTCGATATGGACGAGAAGATTTGGATGTACTTGGGTTAACATTTCGAAAAGACTTTTGCACAACAACCCTGCAGGTTAATATGTAGTTGTTTTTTGGCATGCACTTTAAAGTTTTCCTCTGCATTTTATTGTAACAATGTTGTAGGCCTAATACTTTTGGTAATGTTATCATATGTGCAGTGCTGATGAGTATTGTACGTGTTTATTAAAACCGTATAGATCTAATACAACAAAATGTGCCAGTAATGAACATGACTGGTGGGTCAAAGTTGTGTTACACTGCTGTTAGAACGAGTAATGTTACCTTAAGATGCATAAGGGTTTGTTTGACTACATCTTTCGTGAAACAGTGATTGCTTAAAACTACCAAAAGAAATCCTGCTGATGGTTTTAGGATTCTGCAAAACAAACAAAACCAAAACTTAACTAACATACAAATCAAAAAAATAAAACATCCTGGACATGGTATTATTAACATAGAATTCACAGTTTTGCAGAGGCAAATCTTAGTATTGTAAGTGCTAGTAATTTGTTAAATATGCTGTCTTCAGTTTTTTTAACAGTCATTTACATTTTATGCCCATATTGCGTGTTGCCAGGTTACCGTATGTTAAAAAAAAGTTTTTAACAACATAAAATTAAGCTTGTGGCAAAGCTTAAAATGTTTATTACTTTATGCTTGGGTCATTGTTCTGATATTAATAGCACTGCTGAAGTTAACAGGTAATACACATATTTTTGTTGTGTCTTTCCAAAAGCATTTTATGCTTGCAAGTGTTGCTGAAACCACTGACTGTAATCATTGTTGTTAACTGCATAACGAGCAGGTATAGTGCATTAATACTTATACAATAAGAGTCCATTAGGTCATGCAGTTGGCCCTGCTTCATTTATACATTACCAATACAATCTTGTGCAAGTGGGCACTTTAATCACAACTATTTTTCTAACAAACTGTTTGACACATTGTCTTATCTTTGGACAAACAGTTTCTATCTTTAGTTTCTATCTATTTTAGGATATTAGTTTAGATTAACCCTTGTTTGCCTCCACAGGTATTTCCACCACTGAATGAAGATGATCGGAAACCAAAAACCAGATTACAAGAACGACTAATGAAAAAACTTGGAGAAAATGCTTATCCATTTTTTATTGATGTATGTCTGTTTTGTATAGTATTGTAGTGTCGGTAAACAGCTACTACTAATGAAGCATCAACTTGTGAAAGAGAAAGGAAATGACTTTGTTTTTCTGATAACTTCATAATGATTGACATGATACTGGAAACAAGATCTAGATTTCCTTTGTCACAAACATTTCTCACCCACTCTATCACATGCAAGCCCTGTTCAATGTGTATGTTAGCTTGGTAGAATCTTATCAGTGTTAGTAATTTTGATAAAAAGGATCCATTGTTTGGAAATAGAATTTATTCAAATTTTCATGTAGATACCTAAAGACTCCCCATGCTCAGTGACATTGCAGCCTGCACCTGGTGATACAGGAAAGCCATGTGGAGTTGATTATGAACTGAAAACCTATGTTTCTGAAGATAATGATGAAAAAATACACAAAAGGTTGTCAGTTTTGATTAATACACTCTTATTTAGTTTGCACCATTTTGTATAACCTATGGCTTTCACAGAAATTCAGTCCGACTGGCAATTCGCAAAGTTCAGTTTGCTCCAGACAAAAAAGGCCCACAACCAACAGCTGAAGCACAAAAACAATTTTTGATGAGTGATAAACCACTATGTTTGGAAGCTTCACTTGACAAAGATGTAAGTGGCAAGAAATATTAAGCAATAAGTGGAAATGTTACACAATGTGCAACTAGAATATAAACCTTAAACGTTTCTTTGATTGCAAATATATCAATTTGACTATTTTGTTTGTGAATTTGCTTATTTGTATTTTAAATCTTTACTCTGACTGGCTGGCTTTGATCACTGCTTTTTACTTGTTTTTGCTGTTTTTAACTAATGAAATGGTTGCAAACATTGCAAAATAACCGACATACTCATTGTCCAAATGTATACATGACATGAATAATTATTTTATTTTTAGCTGTACTATCATGGAGAAACAATTGGTGTCAATGTCCAAGTTACAAACAACTCATCCAAAGCAGTAAAGAAGATCAAAATATCTGTGCGACAATTTGCTGATATTTGTTTGTTTTCAAATGCTCAGTATAAATGTCCCGTAGCAGTTTTTGAAGCAGAGTAAGCCTTGCTGTCTTTTTAAGTGTGTGATAAAGTGATAATAAAAAATTCTTAAATATTTGCAGTGATCAAGTCGCACCAAGCTCCACATTGTGCAAAGTTTATCAAATTTGTCCACTTCTAAGCAACAATAAGGACAAACGAGGTTTAGCATTGGATGGGCAGCTCAAGCACGAAGACACAAATCTTGCATCAAGTACAATGTAAGTAGCCAGTACCCTTCTTTCTAAAACAGCAGCAAACTAACAATGCCTTTGTTTTTAGCATTAAGGAAGGTGTTCCCAAGGAGAATCTTGGCATTATAGTTCAATACAAAGTAAAGGTCAAATTACTTCTCGGGTCTCTTGGAGGGTAAGTACTGAGAAACAAGTAACGAGTAATGAAATTATGCACTAAATGAAAGTTTCAAAAAAATTGTGTTGTTAATTTTGAATTTTAAATAGCCTTTTAATACATGTGATTTATTAACTTTGCCTTTGCAACAATGAAGAAGGTAGGCAGTAGTTTGATGTGGTGGACATGTAGTTTTGTATGCAAATACTCATATTGCTAGTTTACATTTTTTTGTTGCAGTAGTGTTCTGATGTTGTTTTGTCTCTATTTGAACTTATCTTTAATTGAGGTGACAGAAAATTCCATTGGTTTTTAAAGAAAGTTTTGCTACACAAAAATTTATGGAAATAAAAACTTTGCAGTAAAACGTTTTTAACTGGACCAAGTAAAAAATGAAAATCTGTTAGATATTGCAATAAACTATTATTTTTGCGTTAATAGTGAACTTAGTGTGGAGCTTCCTGTTACTCTCATGCATTCAAAGCCTGTTGATGTGGAACCATTGCTTTTGAATGTGTCACCAACAAAGGCCATTGAAAATAAAGCAGCAGCCAAAGCAGGAGATGCAAGTAGTTCAGCACCACCTATTGATCACAACCTAATTTCTTTTGAAGCAAGGTATAGCCGATTTATGTGGTAGTTTGTCAAAAGATACAAGTTTTTACCATTATAAACATTAGAATAATTTGTTGATTCCAGCTTTATATGTTTTGGTTTCTAAAATAAATTTCATGTTGTAAAAGCATGTACATTTTGTATCTATTTTATACATGTATATGACTTTTTTGTCCTTTGCTTTCCTTCCCGAAGACAGAAATAGGTACAATAGTGATCAAATGTTATTTTGTGGTTTGTAGAAGTACAAAAATAACTTTCTGTAAATGAAATTTCAATGTAAAAATTTGGGAATAATTAAGGTTTAGTTAAGATTGATATATTTAATAAAGCTTTGTTTTGCATGTTACATTCACTCTTTTTGAAAAAGTAGCAGAAAGAAACAAATATAACCGGACAACCCCTGTTTATATGTCGTTAAATTTATTCTAACATGTTTGAAAACTTTTACTAAGCTCTTATCATTTGCACAAAAAAAAAACATTAAAATAATTTTGTGTGTGGGTGTTTGTTAGTTTTTAAAGATGGTTTCTGTTGTAATTTGTTCTTTGTTTTTAGCAGTGCAACACCACCAGATGACATTGTTTTTGAAGATTTTGCCCGAATGCGCTTGCAAGGTTCGTTGTAGAATTTATAGAATTTTGACATTGTTCAATAAATTCATACATTTTATGGGAATAATGGGTGCGTTACATAGTTCCTACGAACTGCAAAATTTAGCATTGCTCCAAAATTTGATCCCCTGCTTTAAATTGTTACGCAAGTGCTGGGTCTGGTTGATTCAACGAAGTAATCAATACTCCTAAATATTATGAAATACAAACTACTATTTAATTTTACAGCAGTTTATTAAATTGAATTATATTAAAGGAACTAGGGTGATAACAGTTGGGGGTTTAGAGTCAAACATGAAACATGACGAGAGATTCATAAAAAATAGTATTATGAATTCTTAATGACATAGTGATATTGGCAAAATAGTGAAAGACTATCTTCAAGTTTAATTTACAAATAATGTGAGATTTCTGTTTTTGGTTTCAATTTTTTTTTGTGTGTGCAGGAATTGAAAAGGCGCAGGAGGACAAATCTGAAAAATGATGATACAGATTGAACATATCAACTTTTGATGTTGTGTGAATAGCTGGCCTCTGTTGCATTGTTTTAAAACTTGTTTTAAGTGTTCACCTGCTGCTTCTTCCTCACCACTTTTTTATTAAAGTTAAAGCCTCATTTATCCAAGATGTTGTTGTACGAATTAGTGAACGGACCAAATTAATTGAGTAAGGTTAACAATAAATCTAAATAACAATCCCAGTAATTAGTAATTATTTGATCTAAGTCACATTTTCTAAACAGTTTCATTGTTTGTTGTTTCTATTACTGCCTGGTTTTTCAAGAGATTATCGTTTTTTATTGTTAACTTGTGGCTATCGTGATCAGGTTTTGTGCTTGTTTCTGTGCAAAATAGAGTGTTGTGAACCAACCCATAAATAAGACTTACAGCATTTGATATAAAATCACGCAAATTAACAGAATAAAATTTCCCATCCCTTCTACGACTTGCTGCTTGTCAATCCAGTGTTATGTATGTTTGATCATTACGATTGCCTGTTGATCTCCTACTTTGCTCAGTTAGCTGCGCTTGCCGTGAACTTCATCCTATTTCTGTGTGTAGTAAAATTCAACAAATCGATTTAAATGTAAATTACTCGAACCTGTAGTTCATCCTTTCTGTATGTCAACAAGTTTTTTTAAGCCACCGATTAGTTGAACCGTAATATGTGCAGTACTTGTCACTGTTAGATGTCGAAATATTAAAACTTACTGGTTGAAATTGTTGCTACTGAAAAAGAGTAATTACGTACATGGTAAAGCCGCGTACAATCGATTAGCATGTTGTCTACGTTTTTTAAACATAATCGATCGTTCTTTTAAAGACGAGATTGTCTGTCGGTTAATCAGTGGTTGCGTACTTAATACCATCTATCAACCCATAACAGATTTTTTAAAATTCAACATAGGCTGTTCAATATGTGTGAGACTAGTTTGGTAAACAAATGCTACAGTGAATTTTCTGTTGTGAGATCAGGGATGCTCGGAAGCCAACAAAAAACGCAGTCAAATATGCCAATTTGTTAACTTCTTTAGAAAAACGAACAACAGCCTGAACACAAACAATAAACAGTCTTAACATTGTATCAAAAACATTTAAAGCTTTTTTCGAGAGATTTCCGCCCCTGCAATAGAATTTTGCACGCATCAGTTTAATGTAAATGAGCAGTAGCCTACAATACGTTACATTTATTTGAAAGGCACAGTGTACTGAACCACAGAGTAACAACGACAACTAAAAAGGAAAGCATGAAATTTGCAAATCCAACATAAATTCTTGCCACATAGTATCAACCTAAAACATTTTGTTCCAAATAGCCAGACTTTGGTCAGGACACGTAAAAGTATATACGTAGCGGAACTGTTGGGTTAGCTAGCCAACATGCTCAATTCTCTATGCACGGAATTAACAAAGAAAATAGGCCAGTCAAACAAGCTGTGAAATTAGGCAACTCTGATGAAGGCCTCTACAATGTTCTTTTCGCATTGTTGTTTCAACAAAAGTGACGAATGTCATGCAAATCTCAAATTATTTTATATCGCGATGGAAAATATTTACCAAAAACAGTAATAAATGGATTTTTTATTTGCAAAAAAGGCCAAATTTTGTTTTGTAGAAGTCCTTACCAACAAAATTCTCGATCATGTACTTGTGCCCTTTTAACAACACCAACTTAAATTTGTACCCATGGGATAAACTCTTTATTGCACTATTCGAACACGGTTTCATCTAAAGATACTGCACAAAAAATATGGTAATGTGTTACTATATTTGCTGCGCGGAAGTGGCGTTAACAAAGTACAATAAAAATAAATGCCAAGTGATTGTGTATTTACCCCAGGCTCTTACAATGTTATGTAGTGAAGAAACTCACGTGCGCAGGTTATATCCCTTGCTTTAAGTCATTTGCCTTCTGTCAATCACTAATCGCACGATTTTGCTGACGAAATGAGTGCATCGGAACTGTGCGTAGGGACGCTTCATCACGACTAGACGTGCTGTTGTTGAATGTCGTCAATGTCCGTAAACACACCGTGTAATTAAGTAAGGCTGGTGGATATTTGTTACTGATTTTTACACAGCCTAGAGTAAGATTAACAGGTTATAGGTTAGTAGTTTCGCAAATACAATGCTTTCATCGCCAAAGTTCTCAAAGCGAAATTTGTCCAAGAAAGGAGGGAAATCGTCAAAAAACAAAACAACACCAGAAAAGTGAGTCGAATTTAAGCGAGTGTGTAGTTAGTTTGAGTGAAGATTTACATGTGAAATATTTTAGATCATCTTCTAAACGATTGAATGTGTTATTATCTGTCACAAGCAGTCCCACGTCAAGAAACCCTATGCATTTAACAGACGTAATGACGTCAGAGGATGTACTAAATGAGGTAGGACATTATTTGCATGGATAGCCGGGAGAAGCCAAATCAGGTTTAATTGTTGTCAATCTATCTTGTGGTTTAAATATTGCCTATCTTACGATATTCTTTTCGTGTTAAGCATATATGACGCTATAGGGTTTGAACTCTTTGCATTGTTTGTAGGCATATTATCGCTCACTGGCTTCCATTAGTGGTGTACGGAATCGGCTAAATTGGTTTTGGCCAATACCGAATATTTGATAGTTAATGTCGAATAAATTCGGCCGGATTAACCGGATAATTTGCCGCGTAGCGCAAATCATACCGTACGCTTTTGGCAAAATCACATAAGATTCACTGCCAGGAAAACAGCTGCAGGCTGGTTGTATTGTATTATGCTGATAGTTCCGTGGGTCATAGGTTGTCGTTATCTGCTCGCAAATGGATTACCGACCTTTTGTTTGGAGAGGACAAAATGTTAATGCTTCAATCAATGCTATAATCTACGGCACGCAATGAATAAAAATTTGAGTTACTGCGCAGTTTGAAAGTTTCTGTGATGTAATCTTACGCTTCAAACTTGTGTATATGTTAAGTAGTGTTTAAAGTTGTGTCCTTTAAGAGTCAATTTCGGTCGAATCGAATAAATCATTCCACCGAAACTGAATCTTTGTAAAAAAATTGAGAATTCCGCAGAAAAAAATAGGACTCCGAAGCTTCGATACATCATACATTTGTATGTTGTAGGAACACTATACACGGACTTGAAAATTAATTTAATAAAAAACATAACTGCCAGAGTACTTGTGTACATATAGAATGCATCATGAAGACGTTTTAACAAACGCTGTTGAACCTGTTGCACTGATGATGACAACAGCGATTGTTGAAACGTCTGCATGATGTATTGTACATACACTCTGGCGGTTACGTTCATGGGCAATTAAAACAAATGCCTGAAGAGTGTTACTTTACTTCAATATTATGCTGTACAATACACGTTTCTCCGAAATAAGTTAATGACGCAGATGTAGATTAGTTTCCCATGATTTCGTTAGTCACCAATCTACCAAACGTCCTGTGCAGTAATTTGGGAAAAATACTTCAATAATTGCGAAACGTTAGGGCAGGGGTGTCCAAAGTGCGGCCCGCGGGCCAAATGCGGCCCGCGACGGCACTTCAAGTGGCCCCCAGCTGTTATTTTAAAATTTGTTGCGTATGGCCCGCCATAATTTGAATTAAGATTTTTGGTTGTGGCGACTTGCAACATCACGCAAAAGCTTTTCCCAAGGACTTTGTTTACCGGTAAAAAGGAAGTATACATGGTAATGACGCAACAAAATCCCAAAATTTCCTTAAATGCCGTAAATTTTGTGTCACAATTATCCGGTTAAAAACTTTGCAAAAAAACGTTGGCCCGCGGGCGTCTTCACCTGATAGAAATTGGCCCCCATTAAAAAAAGT
The DNA here is from genome assembly GCF_965637545.1 of Phallusia mammillata. NCBI lineage: Eukaryota > Metazoa > Chordata > Ascidiacea > Phlebobranchia > Ascidiidae > Phallusia > Phallusia mammillata. The sequence continues at coordinate 14,434,529 of NC_137256.1, read as the reverse complement.
TTGGACACCCCTGCGTTAGGGGATTTTCTTATTGTTATATCACAACAAATGCAGGGCCAAAAAATACGAGTTCCTTAAAATTTCTTCTGACTTCACGTGAAGCGACTTTATCTGGCAACTGTCAAAAAACGGTACAATTCTCCGGTTTATGGCATTACCCATTTAACAGGAAAACGCAACAACTGTATCCAGAAAAATTAATATTTCTCGACCAATTGATCAGTCGCCTGACCCTGAAGAAGTCAAGTCTTTAGAAAGAAGACTTTCAAGTCCAAGCAAAGGAAATTTACCAAACGGTAAGATGTGGTAGTTTCTTAAAACAGTCTTCAAAACGTCAACAAAGGAGTAAAACAAGAAAGTTGAAATAAATAACTCGTCCGTGTTTTGTAGAGGATATTTACCCAAACCCAAAGGAAACGTTTAGAAGGGAACGTTCATATTCAACAAAGGCAAAGTAGGATTTGTATTAAAACTTAGGATTTTCTAAAATTACCTTCATGCATTCACCTTGACCATCGTTATTCCAGAAAGCAAAAAAAGACGACTGACGTTTCTCTCTGGCGTAAAACATTATCCGAAAAAAGCATACATCTTGGAACACCAGTGCTGGGGATTTCTTCAACGAATTCAACAGAATTTGTGACTTGTTCTTTCGACGGTTTTATACGAGTCCACGATATGAAAACAGGGGAAGTTGTCAGTTCTTTGCAAACATCTTCATCCACAAACAACAGACAAGTAAGTATCAACATTAAGCCTATGTCGCGTAAACAATTTTGCAAGGTGATGTGTCTTGATGTACACCATACAGTAGTTCCCAAACTTTTTAGACCTTTTTTACGTGGCATGCTTTAAAGTTGAAAGCTTCACACAATAATTTGCAACTTTAACGAGCATTCACTTGCAACAAAAACACACCTTAAAATAAGATCTGGTAAAGTTTTCAAATTAGTCCTGGAAACTTTTTTGACTTGTTTTAAATATTTTGAGTTGCAGGTAGTGATTTTAGGCTGCAATAATTAAGGCCTACGTCCGAAACCTGCGAAAGAAATGTTATACGTTCTTGTAATCTTTACCTATATTTTTACTAACAAATGATTTTGAAATTTAGAAATTCCAGACAGCCATGACCAGACAGGGAGACTTTATTGTAGCAAGCGGTGATGCTGTGACGCTGTGGTCGAAGCAAGGTCGTTTGTTACACGAATACGGGAAAAAACAATTCCAGTTTTGCAAAAACTTATTTCTGGATGATGACGGTAAGTATTACTATGAATATTTATGGGCGCTGTAAACAAAATAAAATTGAATGATTGATTGTGATTGTCGCACCATGCTTCGTTTAGTGCTCATTGCATGCGGTTAGATAAAAGTAGTTCTCTTGAAACGAATTCTTTCACAGCGAAAATAAACACAAACGCCATGCAGTTTGTGACATCACGGACATGATTTTGAAAAATTCAGATTGTGCGCGAACAATTACCTTCGTTGTTATTTGTGATTGATTAGAAGAAAATTGCTCGCCGTCAAATATTCGACAAAAAAATTACATTTATTCATATTTAGACGCACGTAAACACTCTAAGCCAGTATTCTTCAACAGGGGCGTTACGAAGGGGGGCGATTTTACTTGAAAGACGGGCGATTTCAAAATTACTGTTTGTATAAATGTTTAGACTCAGCTAACTATACCTTATAAGTAAATTTTATTTGCCTTGCAACAAACGCTGGGCACATGGGGCGCATGAGCTTAAATATCTTAATTTTTGAACAAATTGTGTTTACTGGCGACGTTTTTTTTTTTTTTTTTATGATTTCGAAAGCAAGGTTTGGCATTTAATTTGCCACAGGGGACACTTCCTTAAGGGTATCTTACGTGAGTGGTGACGGGCCACATCTTTTAAATACAACTAAAACAAGGTTTTCCTTCTAGCGCTTCCCAAACTAAAACAACTCATTTCGCTTTCACACTTCACACATGCCTACTAGCGCTTCCCAAGGCATGTGTATCATTTAATTTGGTAAATCTTGTGTAGTTGATGTGGAATGTATAGGATTGTCCTGTTCGAACACTGCCCTGTTGTTTTCAGCCAAAAGAACAAAAGACGACAATTGTTTGCGCATAATCGTATATTATTATCCTGTCTATAAACCAGACTTTCCTCAGAAGCACTGGAATTGTGTGAAATGTACCCTGCGTGTTGTAATTGAATTGGGTTTTTACTGTTAACTGAAGCTTTCGTGTTGATGGGTGAATTTTGCCTTTTGCTCAAGAGGCAAGATTTTTTTTACAAAATAACCATCTCATAGGGGGCGTTTTGAACCAGTGCCCTAGAATGGGGACGATAAGAGAATTAAACGACCGAATTTGCGATTTGGCTCAAACTTTATGTCTTATCACTTTAATTGGCAAAGCTTTGTAGTAAGCTGAGAATTAGTTTATCACGTTGCAAAGAAAACCAAAGATGAATACGCAACAGTAAAAATGAAAAAGGCTTTTTTTCCAAAGCAGGCCACATAAAAGAATTTTCACGCATCCCGAGTTTGGGTAGCGGCCCATACTTTGGGGAAAAACAACTTAAAAACAGTGGATCTCAGGTTAGAAACCGCTGGCAGTGCTGGATTAAGGGTCTGCTGGCCTGTATGCACAATTTATAAGTGGCCCGAAAATCAGGATTGCCAACTAAAAAATTAGAATTATCAGTGTTGCCAAATCATTCTACTGATTTTAAAGTGGCCTGGATTTTTGACTGGCCTGTAGGCACGTGCCTACTTTGCCTAATGGTTAATCCGGCACCGACCGCTGGTCTACTTTCTAATAGGGGCTATTAATTATCGACTTGAAACTATAAAACGAAAAGTTTTACACATTGTGGTTTTCTAAAGTTTTCCTACTCTAAAGTTTCCTTTATTTCTACGTTGTTGAAACTCAAACAACAAAAGCAAGACAAAATTTAGAACACATTTTAAAGTAAGCACGGTATAACGATAATATGTCGATAATATTTTTTGTGTAAACGGTTATGTACTGATTTCAATTAATCTTAATCTGAAGACGAGAATTTTCATTTGTTTCCAGGAATTGTTGCAGTTACTGATGCTGATAACAACTGTGCAGCTATGATGTCACTCGATGGCAACTGGTTTCATCAGTTTGGAAACAAAGAAGATCTTTCTTGTCCAACCGGTGTTACCATGTTATCAAATGGCGACGTAGCAGTGGCCGACTGGAGTTGTCGCATACACGTTTGTACAGAAACGTTGCCCAAAGTTAACTTGCAGATTACTAATCAACACAATTTCTTTTAAAGTTGTTTGATCGACATGGACGCTATAAGTTTGCATTTTCGGAAAAGGGAAAACAAGATGGAAGCTTAGATTTACCGTACGGTTTGACTTGCGACTCAAAAGATAACATACTTGTCGCGGATTGGTGGAATAATCGGTAAGGTGTTTTCTCATGTGAAATGTATGATCCACTGAAAATTGCTAATTTGACTCATGGTATGAAAAGTTTCGTTTTTTTCAGCGTATCGGTCTTCAGTCGCAACGGCCGATTTTTAAAGCACGTTTTGACAGCTAGCGATGGAATCAAAATGCCGGCGTATATTTGCTTACCTTACGAGGGGAATCAACTAATATTATCCGAATTTGGAAGTTCCGAGATCAAACTATTTTCATTCTAACACAAAAAATTGCGCTAGAAAAAACAACACTTGTGTGTTCGCTTTTATCGTTTTAAAATTAATTTGTTTTAATCTTTGTTTTTTAACTCTCATAATGACCCGTCATTAAGTTAGGATTTTGCCTCAGTTAACATGGTAAATACCTCATTGTATAAAGGTTAAATAAAGTCTGTTAACTGTAAATCATCACATACTTTGCTTCTTTGTTAATTTGATTGCCTGAAAATTAGTTGTTGTTGATAACGTTTTAGCAAATGCAAAAGTATTTGAACTAGGCTACATTTTAAATTCTTCACCCTGCGTTTGTAAAAAATGGTCTGTAAGCACTTGCACTTTTGCAAACACAGACAACGCAAAAACAAGTTTTTGCAAACTGTGTTACTAATGAACATGCAAATTAGCAATACAAAACAAAATAAAGAAAACAAAAATGATGCACCACATTGTACTAATTTAGTGAAATAAGTTTTAAAGGCCATGATTTTTTCAAAGGAAAAATTAGGGTACTAAGTTATATCATCATTTTTTTGAACAACGTTGTTACCAAATCCTATCCAACAGATGTGCTTTACAGCAAAAATTACAGTTTTCCGTAACAACAAAATTGTTTTTGATGTTTGCAAAAAAATGGTGGACCAGCTAAACCAGAGGTTCACAAAAACTTTTATGAAGTAGTGCTCCTAAAAACTTATTCTGTAATTACTTGAATTGAAGGGAGCGCCACTTGTCGCCGGGGGTTTATCAACATGAAAAAATTTTGCTCATACACTCGCACGTTCCGGTATGACCAGTCACCACGATACTTCAAGCTCCACCCAGCGGATCCCTCTGAAATCGCTTTGCGAATCACAGTTTGTTGGAACCGTTGAGTTTAACCATAGATTGGTTGACAGAAGGGACAAGTTCCCCTGGTATCCCCGCAATGGGTTTACCCTAAAACCAAATATTAAGAAGAAAACAACTTGTTTCACCATCATATAGGCGCCGAGTAGGTGGTGGCGGGGTGGCGCCGCCACCTTGGTTTTCTATCGCATATCGTCAAATGAAGAAAATAAAATTAGTAACACTTTTGCTTTTAAACAAGCGTACTGGCGAAATAACCACAAAACGTGGCTTAAAACAGCAACATACTTAGGATAGTGCCTTGTTTATGACGCCAAACACACAATTGTCTGCCAGTGAATGTCTGGTCATTGTTGTGTACAACGCAAATGTGGTGTAATAAATGGTTATCTCAGGATATAAAACAGCAACAACTTGACGAAACATTCTTTGAACGTTGCTAAGCCAATCACAAACGTTACAGCAACGTGTGGCAATTTCCAACTAAATATTAATTTAAACATACCGTTTTTTTTTCTAAATTATGACGAATTTTGCAATCTGTGGGAAGTTTGTTGAGGCTTTCAGTTGTTGTGATTGCACTCATTAGTGACGTCACATAAAGTGACGTCATATTTTACAGTCGCCACCTTGATTTTTTGTAAAACTCGGCGCCTATGTTCACCATGCTGCTTTGATGCCCGTATTGCTACAATCTTCTTTCCCTTTCGAGCCTACGAAATTATTTGGTAAAAATGTGAAAATTGTTGTTTTTTAGATATATTGAATTAAGTTGAAACCCAAAACTGCACGCATGGCTCGCAAAATAAAAAATGATGGCAAAAACAGGAAGTGTTTTAATACTAAACGCTTAAAGGATTAAAACGCAATCCGCTTTGCTCTTTTACCCACTCCAATTTCGGCAAACGTTTCTGTGATTACAAATGCTTCGGTCGTTTGCTAGTTTACAAATGGTCACGGTCCATACGATCGATTGTACGAATACGTAAACATTTTTCGCAAGTTAAGTTATGTAAGGTTTACAGAATTGAAAGTATGCAAGGTTTTGTTAACGATCGTTTGTAATTCTAATTATTGTTTTATATATAACTAAGTTAAGATTAGAAATATAACAGCCATGTAGTATAGGTAGGTTAAAAATAAATAAAATATATTTATTTGGCTTCATGGCTTTAGCGAGCCGCAAGAGTTTTGCTCAGGTGATACTTCTCGTCATTTTGTGGATCGCCGTTTCGAATGCGAAAAACATCGTTATTGGACTTTTGGGCGATTTGTCTGCAATAAGGCAAGATGATCAGCAGAATTATAAGTTTTTTCCGGAACCAATTGAAGACGATCTAGCCTACGAATCATCAAATTGGATTTTAGATGGACCACATGACTTCACCAAAATTTTTCATGCTGTAAAGCAAAAGTTCGGACAGCTTTCAAACCGGGCAGCAGTGTCTTTTACTTTTCGTCAAATACCGTTTAGTTCAGGTGCTTCATTAAACAGCATTATCAGTCTGCTATACGAAAACAAGGAAACTTGCGATGCATTTGTTTTCGGATTTTTTGCCGAAAACAGGTTACAGACATTTTATAAAAGCAGAAAGCTTTTATGCGATGCTGTCGATGCATTGGTCACGGAACTCAATATTGCAACCTTTTCGTGGTCCTGCATGTACAAACAGCATTTCGATAAGGTTTCTTCAATGATTAGTTTGCTACCTGCTGAAAGTACCATCGGCAAATCAGTAACGTCGATTTTGCACTATCATAAATGGAGGAAAGTTGCATTTTTAACTACTTCATGGCCAGATGAGTGGAACGGACTTTGCAACGAAATTGAACATCAAATCATGAGCTCAAATTACTTTTCCGTTCAATATTACAAAAGGTTTGCTGAGCAAAATCTTGCGTCGTCGTCAAACTTCTCTAATTTTAGGGTTATGTGGACACAGCTTCAACAGGCAAGAGTTTCAGGTACGTTTCCCTTTTGTTTTGTGTAAAAAGTTATTTTAAATTAAACCCTACTAATCTGCTTCTAGCTGTTGTTGTGTGTGTTCCACAAGACTTTACCCATCAAGGAGAAACAACATTTATGGATGATTTGCTTGAAAGTGCGTATGAGGTAGACGCAAAACATGCCCAAACGCGAGCGTTTCTACTTGTGGATTGGAATGGAATACAGCGCGAACAAATTCGTCTCCGCAAACCGACATCAGCCAGTTTTTCAAAATCGAGGCGAAGCACACCAGTTGAGAACCCGAAAGTATATTCTTCATCCATAAAGCTTTCGCGCGTAATCGGACTTACAAACGTGACCAAGGCGACTCAAAGCAAAAATGCTTACGAAGAAAGTATTCAAAAGTTTCAACATCACTTGTTGCCAACTTCGCCTTGGGACGATGGTTTAAGACTAAGTAAAAGATCAGTGGATACCGAAGATGTTAAATCTATTGACAAAACAATCCCATTTGAAATTCTGTATGAAAACGTATTGAGCATATCACCATCATTGCCCCCACAACCGTTTACAATTGAGACCAATAATTTGACGAAGTTTGACGTTTTGTTCTTCATGGATTCTTTACTTCTATCGATGGCTGCATTGTCTGAAGCAAATTACTTTCAAGGAAATAAAGGAATGAGTAATGGAAGGTTGGTAACGATTTGGGCTCCAACCTTTTCTTTAGTATTTACATTTTCCGACATCGACATTGTTTGATTCACCTTTTCAGGTTTGTCGTTGAAAAAGCATCCGACCTGTGTGTTGCAAATGGATTTACAGGCCGTCTCTGCTACAATCCTTTAAAGCAAAGGAAAATGAATTTTACGGTTTGGGATATAGTGCAACACAGCGGTAAATATTATTTTTGTTTAACTTTTTTTCTAGTACATCCGCATTTACAAATTGTCCCTTTAGAACTGAAACCGACGCCAGTAATGATAATCGACACATTTGATGAGCAACCCGGGTACTTTAAGGTAAGGTTTTTTCCGGGGTTTTGTTTGATTAAGAAAGAAGGAGCGCACAGTTACTCGCTATTGCCAAGCACATCACTGGCCGATTCAAGGTTGCTGACTAAGTTTTTACGGCCTTTCAACAAATGTTTTTTTCAAATGTCGCCAACTCAAATATTTCCACGCAAGGGATGCCCCATAAACTATATTGCCACCTCAGGCCTAACCAAGTATTAGTGCATGTTAATGGTTTTCTGTTTACGTAAGTTTCAAACAATCCAGGTTTTTCCTCTTCGGAAAATAGTGTGGTCGCCAAATGGACATCCCGTGTCTGACACTTGTGATACCTTGTCATTTCTTTGCCATGTTACTTCAATCGGGCTACAAACACAGGATCTTGTTATCGTATTATTTTGTGGCACTGGTCTTTATTTGATGATCTACGGCGCATATATTTTCTTACGGTAAGGCCTTATCGTATACACTTATTTACTTCAAAAGTATAAAAGTTAGGTGATTTTTTTGCAGAAAGAAAAAGGAGTGGCAGATTTTGTTGCGTGGGCCAAACAAGTTATTTCTGAACGACGGAGATTTGAAATTTCTGACATCTTCGAGCATGTAAGATTTTAGTTTCTTCACTGCGAAAGTGAATTTTGCAATTTAAAATTAATTTTGAACTTATAGCAGACAACAGCAAGATTCTTTGCGCGAAGTGAACCCTCATTCATCTCGAATCGGAAGTTTAATCACGTTGACGGATCAAAATCTGCTCAGAGAAGACAATTCAATTGCGATGTTGAAAGTAAGTTTTTCCAAGGAGGTCGATGCTGTGTTGTTTTTAATTGCTGGATGCTAAGTATTTGTAGTAAATAATGTACATCAAATCACAAAGTGTTTTTTTACCAGGGTGATTACGTCTTTTTGAAAAAAATATGTGCTCTACCTTGTGAATTAAAAAAAGGCAGTCATGATTCATTGAGACAGGTTAGTTAACATGTTTTACATGTATTACGTACAAATCCTGTTGTTGCTTTGTTGTATGTGTTAAGCATGTTGTAATTGCCTTTTGTTACCAGGTTGTGTATATATTGTGGTTGAGCCAACAAACTGGTAGTAGCAAATGCATGGTTGCAAGGATTTAATAAGCTTTGCAATTGTTCACGCATGAATTGTTATTTTCGCCAATCCCGCATATGTTCGCTTGTTACGACAACCGGATTAATGTTTCACGGAGACGCAAATGTTAATCCATGATTACTAAACCATATGGTACATTTTAGTCCCGATTAAATGAACACATGTTCAACTTTACAACAGCAACTACAGTTTTCAGTAGTGATATGCCGAAATTTTGTCTTGCCAAATTAAAGAATTTTGACAAAAAGAATCTGCTTAGCCAAATAATTTGTTTTGATTTTGTGGAGACCAAATCGTTTCTCAAGAAATAAGGTTCACACACAAAATATAATGTTCTGTGCATGATAGTGTCTGCGCCTTATTCGTAAACACCGTTACTCAAAGCGTTGTTGTATTTTGGGCACAAAACATGTCTATTTCGCGTATTTACAGTACCGGAAGATCCACAAGATCTTTTAAAACCGCGCTCAATGACGTGTCACGTACGTGTTTACGTTACAAGATCAAACATAGAATTTCGGTGCGAACCTTTGTTAAAGAATATTTTTAACACATCTTTTTTCAGATAAAAGAACTTCGACACGAAAACCTTTGTGTGGTGCACGGTCTCTACACCAGCACAAGTTTTCACTTTCTTGTTACTGAATACGGACACAGACGCAGTTTGAAGGAGTTGATTGAAAATCGTGATTGTGAACTGAACTGGACGTTTAAAGTGTCGCTGCTTCATGATCTTGTCCGAGTAAGTCCAAATATTGTCCGCATTATAATTGAGAAGTTGATTAGAATATCAATTGACGACCCAAAATGAATGAAATAAGTTTTTGTCAGGTTTGAAACTGCTACAAAAGTAGGTAACTTTAAAACATTGACACGTTCATCGAAATTAAATGCGTTGGTTAAACTCGTAGCAGAAACATACTAACAAGTATAACGGAACAAACAAAATATTTCGACGTTTTAACATTTAGCCTACTATAGTTATCTTCAGAAGATTAATTACATCAAGAGCGGTTTACTTTTCTTGTCGCCGAAATGGGGAAAAAGCGATTCAATACTAGTGAAAAAAAAAAACAAAAAACGAACAGGTCGATTTTAAATAGTTAATTGTATATCTTGGGTTAAACTATCAAAACCAAACAGTAAACTGTTTATGCCAAATTTGTTTGTTTAAATAGGGAATGAAATATCTTCATTCAAGTCCAGTTCATTGCCATGGTCGACTAAAATCCCGCAATTGTGCTGTCGACGGAAGATTTGTTCTTAAAATTACCGATTATGGAGTGAACAGACTGAAAAACAGCATGGGTAGCAACACAGAAGTCGAGACCGACCCAAAAGGTTACTTAGTGTATTTCCTTCCATTTGCCACTTTCTTTCCTATATTTCACATTTTAATTGACCGAATGTTGGCAATGCAACAGAACTTTTTTATAATTTTTTTGTAGACCTTTTGTGGACTGCTCCTGAGTTGCTCAATGACCCGGCTTTACGCCAAATCGGAACACAAAAAGGAGATTCCTATAGTTTTGCAATCATTTGTCAGGTTTGTACTTCCTAGAGACCGTGAGGGTACAGGTAGTACATGTTTGTAACTTACTGTTGCCTTGTGTAGGAATTAATTCTTCGAGAAGATCCATTTTCAATGATAAATTTATCGCCTGACGAAATTATCGAAAAACTTAAAAAACCTCCTCCATTGCTACGGTAAGTATATAGTTATTTAATTTTGTTAACCAAAAGGTCTACAAAAAAATTAAAATGTGTTTTAAAGATGATCATTTACAACCCTTTAATTTTCTAGGCCTTCCGTTCAAGCGGATGCTGCTCCAATAGAAATAATTCAAATTATGAAGCAATGTTGGCAAGAACAGCCGGAACTTCGTCTAACATTCAGGTGAACAGTTTTTAAAGCTTGTCTACTTAGTTAACCTTGATGGTTTTACGCGTTGTTTATGGATTAATCTGTTCGTCTTTGACGGCTTCCGTATTCTTTATAACAACGAAATCGTGCTCGCATTAGCTTTAGCAACAAATGATCATTTTCTTTAGAGGATAACGGTAATGACTTGACGTATAGACACATAGACAGGGTGAAGAAAATTAATGATTGTTTTCTGAGGCGTGATCTGCAATTAATAAAAAGGATTCCTCTCAGATGAAACCCTTCTGAAATCAGCTAACCCACTATAGTGCTTTGGATAAAACAAATGTGTGTTTAGTGCTGTACATTCGGAAATCAAACGTATGAACCGGGGGAAAAAGCACAACATAGTTGAAGATATGATGAAACAACTGGAAGATTACAGCAGTCATCTTGAAGAACTCGTAAACGAAAGAACTGCCGAACTTAAAGAGGAAAAAAAGAAGACGGAACAACTTTTGATGAGGATGTTACCACCGTAAAAAACATTTTGTGCCCACATTTGGAGTAAATATCTGCACAAATATTATTTTTTTTCTTTCAGTTCAGTGGCAAAGTTGTTGATGGCAAATCAAAAAATTATTCCAGAAACTTTTGATCATTGTACGATATATTTTAGTGATATTTGTGGATTTACTACCATAGCCCATGCAAGTTCTCCCATGCAGGTAATTTGCTGAACGATACTGCTGTGGCTGTAATATTTTTGAAGTAATATAAAGAAAAATAATTCAGGTTGTCGACTTTCTAAACGACCTGTACACGTGCTTTGATGCCATTATTGAAAGATACGAGATATACAAAGTGGAAACAATTGGAGATGCATACATGGTGTCTTCGGGAATACCAAAGGTATCGTCTTAGATAATAAAAAATGAATTCAAAGATGACACAAAAATTCATTTGTTTTCGCTTGAAGGTCATTGGTGATCGACACGCAGAAGAAGCAGCGCTCATGGCTTTGGATATCATGAGTGCCACAACAACCTTCCGTATTCGTCACCTTCCTGATGTTGATGTTCGAATCCGAATTGGAATGCACTCAGGTAGGCTAAGATTTTTTGATAGACTGTTATTTTTTTAATTTTCCATTGCATTTTCTTTTAGGCCCTGCTGTCGCTGGAGTAGTTGGTCTAACTATGCCAAGATACTGTTTATTCGGTGATACAATTAACACGGCATCAAGATTAGAGACCACTGGAATTCGTAAGAGTATTTTGTTGTGTTTTTTATTTTCTCTGCAATAATCAAACGTTTTCCACAGCAAGCAGGATTCATATCAGTTCAGATACCAAGGAAAGTCTGGATAAAAGTGCGAAAGAATTTACATTACAAAAACGTGGAACCATTGAACTAAAAGTAATATATGACTTCTATCGTAAAGCACCGCTGGATTCTAACGTAATGCCAATGTGTTTAAAATTAGGGTCGTGGAAAAATGGAAACATGGTGGTTACTTGGCATGAAGGGTTTCACAAAGCCTCTTCCAAATCCTGGTGACATTAATGGACCAAGCCACGGCATTAAAATCGATAAACCATCGTCGTCGGAAAATCAATCCTCGAACAACTCAAAGGTTTGATTTTTGTGATGTTTGGTATGCATCCCTTGCTATTTTCTTCTTTGTTGGTTAATCGTTTTTTATTCAGTGGTCTTCAACCTTTTTTAAAAGCGACCCCAATTTAAAAGAAAATTCATTTTTAGGTAGCCTGTAAACTGGAGCAATATAGTTTCAGTGAGAAATGACGCTGTTAATTGCTTGATTGTTTACTATATTTTTGTGGGTCGATAAAATGCATTTTATTTGCAGAGCTTTTCAGACATTGAAACCTCAATCTACGCAAGGAGTGACAAATGCAAAATGTTAACGTAAGTGCATACCATAGGAGTGAATAGTGAAATCGTTTTGAATGATTCCCGTTTTTATTGCTTAAATTAGACAGAGAAATGCTCACACAGTGCGAAGTGGAGGATCGTCGTTTGTAGTTGCAACTCCATTGGCTTTAGTACCAAAAGAAACTTTAAAACCCCGTTACGATTGGTTTCAAGCCAGAGCAAGTGACAAGAATGTATCACCAAGCAAAACTACAGCGTCTCACAAGGTCCGGCGATGCCAAGTGTCTACTGTTATGAACAGAAACAAATCCATAGCACCATCATGTCTCTATTCACCTTCACCAAAGCCGTGATGTACAACGGAATTGAGTGGGTACAAAATATTTGAGATGCAATTTAGTTGCTGAGGGTTATGGATTCAGTATTTCTGACGGAAAGCAGGGCAATGATTCGCCAGACGTAAAAAAGGTGTTGATATGCACTGGACTCTTGCAATTGCTATATTTTATAGCTGTCGTGCTTCACGAGCACACAGCCTACGTTTATGCGTCGTTTTCCGTGCAAAGGAATGCTGATAAACGTACAACAATATATGAACAATTAGTACAAAGCTTTGTTCACGCTATTTTATCGAAATACAAAATTAAAAACCGAGCTATGTATTTCTTTGTTTACAAATTAAATGAATGTTTGCTTGAGTGCAATTAAATGTCGACAGTGCCAAAATTGCCTACCGTACACAGACTAATCAGCACCCGTTAACGTTATAATAATAAGTAGCCTAAGAGTAGGGTCATATATCTGGTTGAGCAAAATTCCTAAACGTTTCGATAAATATATTTAGTGACACCAAACTGTTTGACTGAGGAACAATCTTTTAGGGCGATCTGGTCCTTTTAACTAGTGATGTACCGAATCGGCAAAATTTCGATTCGGCCGAAACCGAGTATTCGGCGGTTTAGCCGAATAAATTCGGTCGAATCAACCGAATCATTTATGACGTTACGCAAAGTCGTATCCTACGCGTTTGACATGAAAGCAGAAGTTTATCTACCAGACAATTGGGGCAGAATGGTTGTGTTTCGTCCGTATTTTAGTTCTGTGGGATTTAACATTGTCCCAAGCACGATTGCCAACCCGACAATGGAAAACTGATTTTTTGTCTGCAGTGGGAAAAGCGCCAATATGTCAAAAAATATAATGATTGACGCGATTTTCGTTGGTACTGTGAAGAAAGGACACGTTTAACGCTTTGAATGGGTGCTCGTAAATGATTCGGAAACCGAATCTGTACAAAAATGACCGATTCGGCCCCTGCAACAAAAACAGCACAGAAAACAGGTGTTTTTGAAAATTATTTCCGGACACAGATTTTAAGCCCGAATTCCGTACATGTCCGGGAAATTCTGTACGTCTGGTAACCCGCCTAACCTAGAGCCACTAACTTAAATCACAAAAGTTTGCAAAATTTTGATAAATGGCACAGTTATTTTAGGTTTAGGAACTAAAATAAAGGGACAAGCTGGTTTTATTATGAAACCTTACTTGGCCATAGCCCTAGCCGCCAACATTTTTTTTCACGGGGTTCGAACCGAGGACACTCCCGGGGACGAATCCCGATTAAAACCGCCAACATTTTCACACAATTATTGCTTATTCGTAAAAGCTTTGCGCCACCTATCGACAGTATGTAAACGTTTGTGATGTTTTATAAAAAAACAACGACAGAAAATAGCTGCATATACTTGGGTTTGTTCGCTCCGTGTGATAGGGATTCAAATCACAAAACTACGGTGGCCCACAAGTGCAATTCAACAACTTTTTAGCAGACATTTATTTTTCAGTTCAAATATTTATTTTTCGATGCAAACATTTATTTTTAGTGTAAACATTTATTTTTCGATGCAAACTGTTTTATTTCAGTGCAAAAATTTTTATTTCAGTGCAAAAAATTCTTTAGTGCAAATTTTTTTTTTAGGAAACTTTTTTTGCTGTTCCATTGTAGGGTGTGTCAAAATTTGTAAAATTGTGGAAACGTGATAAACCTGTACATTACACAACCTTGGCCACTAAACAATTCAGTACTTTCTATAGTTAGTAAAAATTATAATAACAAGTATGTTGTGGATTTAAAGTTAAGATGAATTGTTTTTTTTGCACTTGTCCACATCTACATTCTGTCTGTAGCCTATTCTCTGTACAGCGTGCCAAAGACCAAAACGCTGGAGTTGTTTGTCTTAGCTGCACTGCAGGACATGTAAAATGTTGTGTTGTTTTGCATTAAAGCTTGCTAATAGGCTTCATTGTCAAGCAATATAGATCACACTTTCTATTATTGTTTAGTTTAAAATAAAGGTCCAATACTTCAACTACCCCTTGTGTTAACTTCTCAAAAAAAAATTGTCCTTCACATCGAACTAATTTGCTTTATAATGCCAAAGTGAAGTATTTAACAAATATTTCGTTCAACTGGTGTAATGTTACACAAAAATACTAGTTGTTTTTGTCCATAACTTGTATTCTTGCTGACGTTTCGCCCACCAGATCGGTAGGGCTTCATCAGAGCAATGAATGGTGACTGCGAGCAACAAGCGAAAGGCGCAAGAACAGCGGGATACGATGAAAAACAATTACACTATAACAAAGGCCATCCGAAAAGAGTAGCGCCCGTTGCAATTTGCAAAGCGATAAAGCGGCACTAATGTCCGAAATTTGATGCATTGGTTGGACGTCTTGGGTGGATTCCTTTTCAAACCGTTGGTACATCGAGCTGTCCTCTAGGAGCGATTGAGCCTTATGTTCGTATTGTAGTCTATCCAAATCTGATGTGGCCATATTCTTTTTTGATGGTACCGACTGCCTTGACATACCTTCTGGCCGCTGGTAGACTCGCGTCATTAAAATCTCTTCTGATAATAGAAAATGCTGAACAGGCGTTTTCGTCCACCAGGTTGCATATTTAACAAATATTTCGTTCAACTGGTGTAATGTTACACAAAAATACTAGTTGTTTTTGTCCATAACTTGTATTCTTGCTGACGTTTGTATTCTTGCTGATCTGGTGGGCGAAACGTCAGCAAGAATACAAGTTATGGACAAAAACAACTAGTATTTTTGTGTAACATTACACCAGTTGAACGAAATATTTGTTAAATATGCAACCTGGTGGACGACAACGCCTGTTCAGCAAAGTGAAGTATTTTGCTTCATATTGTCAAAGTGAAGTAGGTAAACCGACACATATATTTAATTCAAGTCCCGAAAATTCAAATAAAATAAAATCGCTTTTTTGCGCCCTATTAGTAAGTAGTCCTTAAGAAACCATTGCTGCATATGGCTTTACTGAGCCTTCTTCCTCCCGGTTACGCCTAAACTATACTCCCGCTTCGCTCGCACAGCCAGCTTAGACCGCTCCCAATCTGTCCACATAGCCCTTACTTATCCCGTGTTAATTTTGTTAAGCGATTAGTTGACCTTGTTTAGCTCGCTAAGCCCAGACTTAAACCCGCTTAGACTTAGCCCCTGTTCAATGAACTACGTCAGTGATTCTCAACCGGGGCCACCCGTGTCGGTTCACTAGAAACATTCGCCAAGAAACATTAAGTCATTTTTCCGTCGTGGCGTAACCCCCTTCTTTCGCAATGCACAGAATTAAGGATATGTTACAAATGTCCAGGGGCGGTTCGTGCGAGGGGGCTGCGGAGCTGCAGCACCCCCTATATATTTACTTAAACCAATATTACAGATAACTTTCATTATATTCTTTTTTTAATCTTTAGCAATATATAATAAGTATAATTCCCACCTTGATCGGCAACAATTATTGCATTAAAATGTTATATATGGTGGAGCTGCAGCTCCAGTATCGTGACGTTTTGCACTTTTGCGCATGCGCACTTGGAAAAGCTGCATGCCGGGCGAAATAGGCGACAGGGGGCTGTGGCTCGCGCAGCACCTCCCGTGACGTATAGCGCTGGTTGTGTTGTCTGCTTCGCGTCAGTGAGCTCCAAAGCCAAACACGTGTACTATATTCTTAAGTTCGGCAGTGAATTATTTATCTGTACTCACTGTCGAACTTAAGTATATAGTACACGGGTTTGGTTTTGGAGCACAGTAGACCCGGAACGGACAACACAACTACAGGCCGGTTCACACGCTACGTGATTGGTGGAGCTGCGCGAGCCGCAGCACCCTGTCGCCTATTTCGCCCGGCATGTAGCTTTTCCAAGTGCGCATGCGCACAACTGCAAAACGTCACGAAACGCCATGAAACTGGAGCTGCAGTTCCACCATAGATAATTTATATAATGAAAGTTATCTGTAATATAGTGGTAGAAATATTGGCAGAACCACTAACACTGATATTTGGCTTAGGCCCGGTCTGAGAACTTCTGGTAGGCGGCGCAACGGAGCATAGGCGTTTATGGTGCTGTTACAGCAATTTGGGTTTATGGTAAGAATAATTGCTGAGTCAGCACCATAAACGCCTATGCTATGTTGCGCCACCTACCAGAAGTTCTCAGACCGGGCCTAAGCCAAATCTCAGTGTTAGTAGTTCTACCAGAAATATTAAGTAAAAATATCTAGGGGGTGCTGCAGCTCCCCTGGAAGTAAGCTAATACTAACTAAAAAATAGCAAATATTTAAAGTCGTTGCACGTTTACAAACCTGTTGTAAATATTATTCTCTGTCTATTTTTTTGCAGCACCCCCTATATATTTACTTAAACCAATATTACAGATAACTTTCATTATATTCTTTTTTTAATCTTTAGCAATATATAATAAGTATAATTCCCACCTTGATCGGCAACAATTATTGCATTAAAATGTTATATATGGTGGAGCTGCAGCTCCAGTATCGTGACGTTTTGCACTTTTGCGCATGCGCACTTGGAAAAGCTGCATGCCGGGCGAAATAGGCGACAGGGGGCTGTGGCTCGCGCAGCACCTCCCGTGACGTATAGCGCTGGTTGTGTTGTCTATTTTTTTGTTTGGGAAATCTGAATTATTTGTAAGTCAAGGCCCGTTGAGGCATACAGCATGCATAGCGTGCACGCAGCTGCGCAAAACGGTTTGTGTTATCGCTGTGTGCAGGTTTCTGTTTTTGAAAAGTTGGTTCATTTGCCAAAAATAAATAGTAGAACGCTATTTGCCTCAAATTTATATATTCATCATTGCATGTTGTGGTTTTTGAGTTTAAATATTGTAATTAAGTGCAGTTTATATGTACATTCTAGTTTAGGGTTGCCATATTTTATGATCCACAATCCCTGACAAAATTTATCTCAGTTGCGTTAACCCAGTGGTTCTCAAACTTTTTCGTTATTTTCTCTAAACCAGTGGTTCTCAACCTTTTAAGTTTGCGGACCGGTAATCTTTCAAAACAAACTTTGCGGACCGGTGGACTTTCAAAGTCAATTTAAAATGTAAACACGACAAAAATTTGCAATTCAAAAAGTATGAAAAATTCAACTTAAAGAGAAGTTTGCTGCTGTCTGTTTGATATCATGCGTGTTAAACGCGGTTCTAAAGATGTTTCTGCAAGGCGAAGTAGAGCGTTGGCTTCCACACGATTTCTTCATCTTGCATTTGGCAATTGAGATATAAAATTGTATTATATTTGGCGGACCGGCAGGAAAGTTGACGGGGACCGGCACCGGTCCGCGGACCGGCGGTTCAGAACCACTGCTCTAAACGGTCTCTTTGCCATTATTTCGGGGGCTTGCGGTCCTTAAGCCTGAATGTGTTTTTCAGAAAAAGGAAAATTGATTGCAGGATTTTAGCTAGTTATGTAAAATTCTGCATAACAATGATCCAAATCTGACATTACAGACAAGACAAAAACATTACCATTGTGCGCAAACAATTGCATTTTTTGCCAATGGAGATGGTCGATTCTCAATTTCACTTTGATTTAAACTTATTTAGTTGCACAAACTGACGCTAAATTAGAATATAGAATTACTTCCAGCTTTTTGCGGTCCCCGCAAAATGGCCTCACGGAGACCTGAAGCAAGGGTCGGCAACCTACGGCCCGCGGGCCGTATCCGCCCCCGCCAAGCAAAATTATCCGGCCCGCAGCCGATTTTAAAAGTTGCTGCCTATGAAAAAAAATCTGTGAGAACAAGCTACCATTTACCATACTTGCTTTGTGAATGACAAAGTCTACATAAAACATAGCCTCTGGTTAAATGTAATGAAACGTTTATGTTACATTACAATCGTGCGTCTGACATCACAGACAACTCACAGTTGTAAATTCAAGCAACTAGCAATTAGCATTGTGCTCTTAAGTTTCACTTATGTTGTGTTACGTTAGTTGGCAATCCGAATCTTTGTCACATTTTAGTTAAAATCATGGCAAAACGTAGAAAAGTTGATGCTGAGTGCAGAGGTTTTAATGACGAGTGGGAAAGCACAAGTATCTTTTCGTTTACCATTTTGGTAAACCGGTGTGTTTGATTTGCAACGTTTCTGTTGCTGTAAACAAGGAATTTAACATAAAGCGCCATTATGACACCAAGCATGCAAGTTTTTTAAAACGCTAAACTCGTGAGTTTTGACACCATACAAAACAGTTAAGGAAACGAAACTAAACGTGGACGATTAGTGCGGCCCGCTGCTACTATTTAATTTTGAATGTGGCCCGCGGCATGCAAAAGGTTGCCGACCCCTGACCTAAAGGACCGCGTACCCCAGTTTGAAAACCGTTGGGTTAGCCTTTTTTGCGATCCAATTACTTCTAATGCGGAATAAATTTATAATATTCGGAAGTCACAGCGACACGAGAAAACGTTAGATACGATACTCTGATCCTTGTTAATTAACTTTCTGCGTAGGCTTCTGTTTAGTTAAGTTTATTAGGCTAAGCTTACTACTCTCACTATCCTTGAAACAATAAGCACATATATCACCGGTCGCCAACCTTTGCCACTCTAAAAACTATTCGGATCAAGTTCAAATTGTCACAGAAATAGAACACTGGGAGCCACCCTTTTAAATTTGAAATAAAATGCCACTGTAAAAACGTTTTTTTATCTCACGACATTCAACTTTTGGTTGTTAGTTCATTCCATGCATATTAGGTACACAGATAAAGCAAATGAAACTTCCCACGTTCCCACGTAGCATCGAACGCTGTGTGTACTTGAGACGCGGATTTTTATTTCTGTATTTAACGCGCACACACACTGCAAAACGAAACAGTTCGTTAACCTGCGCGCCGCCAGTTTAGCCTACCTCTTTACGTTTCATGGTATAGACGCGATTGTAGCTAACTACTAGAAATTTTCTCCATTGGTAGGCCTACATTAATTTCATAGTATATGTATATTTTTTTCTTAAATTCCTGACTTTTAAGTACATTTTAACATTTCTCCCTGACGCAGATTTAAACACTAAATTCCCTGACATGTCAGGGAAAATCCTGACGTATGGCAACCCTATTCTAGTTAGCACATATTAAAAACATGATTGTAAAATAAACATGCCACCAATCTATACAAGAACGTCCTAAACCTAAACCAAAGGTGAAAAAGTATAAGTGGTGTTGTGGAGGTGGGCCGTAACGATAGTCATACAATAACATTCGAGTGTAGGCCAACTCAACTCGTATTTGAGTACAAAATTGCCGGCCAAACCAAAATGGCGGCGCCGACCTCGAGCCTTCCCGCGGTCATTAAACATACTAGGCCAGTGGTTCTTACCCTTTTTATCACGGCCGAACCCCTCCGATATTCCTTTGGTCGAAGCCCAAGAAGTTATATCCTAGGTTTTTAACCCATTTTGTTTTGTGTGTCATAATTAGCTTTTGACCAAACATAGTTGCAACAGTTACTGTTTGTAAATTTGTTAAATTGACATAATTAAGCAACCTGTTTCAGGATTGTTTTAATTCCGGCAATTTAGTTTTCATCGAAATGAAGCGTTGTATTTTTAGCGTCTGTACACAAACATGATCAAGATGAAGTAATAAGTTTTTGCTGCCAACAAAATTTCGTTGTTTTGCGGCCTACTAACAACGCGCACAATGCTCTTTGTTACACCAAAAAAACAAAAGACCTTCGTCGAACGCTGATTTCAGCGTCCCAATATATAGCAAAGTATTTTTGTCCAAATACAGGCAAATGTTTTTAAATCAATAAAACAAACAACTCCACACCAAATGGTGTTTGCAAAACAACTCCACACCAAATGGTGTTGACAATCATGAAGAAAATAAAAAAACATAAAATTTGTATAATGATAAAAATACTTCACATGGGGGTAGTCATAGCAAATGCATCACATGGGAGTAGTCATAGCAAATTCAGTGGATTTCTAAAAAAAAATACAATATAAATCATGACATTATAAAACAGACACCTTTTTTCCAATAAACTCCTAAGTTAGTTTCACATAAGGCAGGAAGAATAATTTAACACTCTCTTCCAAGTCGTGAAAGAAGAACATCTAAAGCTTGCAGTTTTGCAGTCACATCGTGCATTTGTGCATAACATTGAACTGAATCTGTTAAGTAACATCTGATGTCATCAATGACAGGTATTGAATCAACTTCTTCCCTTCGACTAATCGACATTGCATCTTCTTCCACCAAAGCAGCAAAATCATCATTGAGCAAAAGTTTTTCCAAATTCTACAAAAAACATGAGCATTGCTACAGTTTAACGCGTGTGGGTTTAGGCCATATGAAGTGCGCTTGAATGGAACAATTCATAGCAAGTTTTGTACTATTTTTATGGCATTAATTACCAGTAATCCCCATACTAATGGTTAGTTTTGGTGATGGTCCATAGATTTGGGCCAAGCCGAATACTAGGGTTGTGTTTGATATGAATCAATAAGTTTGATTAGGGCATTTGTATTAGGTGAAAAAAACACAAAACAATATTGCAGACAATTTGACTCATATTTTGTAGATATAATGATTAGTTAATTCACCACATTTTTGGGTCGATCTTAACACTTTGGATAATAATTCCTTAAAAGTTAATTTACAAAGTTTTGGCTTCCTAACAGAAACATCATCAAAACAGCATAATGGAGCAAAATATTTTGGCAAACAGGTACTTTTTGAAATTTTTACCTGGCCCATGAACCTAATGCATGAAGTTTCCAACCTTGGCAATTCAAGACTTCTTGACATCTTGTAATATTGTGTGACATTGTTATCACTCAAAAATGATTCCAACATTTGACCACATTTACGGCTTAAATCATGAAAAAGCAGCATATGGGAAGTACATAAGGTTTCACAAATTATAGCTTCATTTGAAGTCTGTCAAATATTGTAAACATTACAACAGTGAGTGAAAACATTAATATTAGAACATTGAATTTACTTCTAAGCATCCTGTATAAATAAATATCACAATTATACGAAAGATTTCATGACTCATATTGTTTAAGGTAAAGTTTCTGCAGTCCTCAAGTACATTGTCCACATTTTCTTTAAAATGATCTTCTAAAATTGCTCGAAAATATTCACTGCTAGAACATAAAAAAGCCTGAAACACATAACAAGGAATTAGAAAGAAAACAAGAAAAGTTATTGTTAAGTAGATGCATATTTTTAGCATTGTTATGTTACAATGATGGACTTTTTTTAGCTACAAGGCATTTTTGTGTCAGCACATAAAAAATCACAAATTAAAAAAAAGTTTAGATGCAATTAAACAAAGAATTAAATTTACCTTGTGGGACAAAAATAGGTGACCGTTGACACTAAAACTAACATCTGGGTGCAAACCAACCATCCTCCACATTTTAGTAAAAGGTAAAACCCCCTCAGGTAACCAGTTGTGTAATGAAGGAGGAATTACATGATCAACTAATTTTTTAAAATCACACAATAATTTTTTTCTGCCTTGACTGCTATCCACTGCTAACATTTTTAAACGTGTTTCCATTACTGGCTTGATCTGAACTGTTAAATGAAGAGAAAAGTGGTCACCTTGAGAAAATTTTTTGCAAATATAATAAAAAACCTAATTCTTGAATCTTTAAATCAGCTTCATCAATATCTTCAACAAAATCAATTAGTTGACAGTTTCGAGCAATACGTTTTACATCAGTTATGTCATCCCTGTGCATGATGACCCTTCCTGTGTACAAATATTGAACAACTAAAGAAAAGGCAGTTGCTGATATCTGTAGAAAGAAAAACTAGGTTTAATATCATTTAAATTTATCAAAACATTTAAAATACAGGGTTGCAAGGGTTGTACATTTTAAAACATATTTAATTTCCTGTTGTACACAACACAACTCCCTGTAAAGTTATAATGCTGCCCAAAATTTTTGAAACAACTTACTAGTTTGTTTGTGACAACAATAACATTTTTGTTTTTCCACTTTTTGGAGAATGCATTGGCAAAGTACATTGATCTGGCAGACAAAATAACTTTGTGCAACAGGAAATCTTTTCCATGAACAATAAACTTTACATCAGTGTATGGACCCTTGTGCAGCAACCTAAACACAAAAAAAACATCATTAATTTGTTTTTATGCTTAACAGTGTCAGTAAAAAACGGCACCTATGCAAAAAAACTTTTTTAAAATTTAAAAAATGTGAGGTGTAAACTGTCGATAACCTGGGTTGGTCGGCTTTTTTAGGTGTGTCATTTCCTAATGTCATGCTTAATACTTACAAATTAAGCATATCATAATGTCTGTTTCTTTGGACTCCTGTGACATGGACTTGTTTCCAACTTTTCAAAAGACATTTGATGTCATTTGTCAATGCTCCATACAAACACCTTTCACCATCAAAAGTATTTTCAACACATTTCGCCCCTAAACATATTAAAGCACCACAAACAATTTAAGTGTGAAATGTTATGACAAAAAAACTTTTTATTTGGCACTTGTGTATCAACATGTTTAGATTTATATCAACATTGGGTGCAAAGTGCCCAATTTTTGCTTCAAACTGAGGTTGATGTCCACACATTGCTATTCGACAATTACAGTTTTACAACTTACTCAACAAAAAAAGTACATTACAATGAGTTCAACAGATATACATTCGATAAAGCAAAATTTACTAAATTTTTATCCAGCCTTAATTATGATTACTTTGTAAGATCTGTATCTACCCAAAAGTAAGAAATGGTACAGAAAGGTATTTTTCTTGAAAAGTTATATTTGAAACAATAAAAACGGGAAGTAGTTTACAAATTACCTTTGTTTAATAAAAACTCCACAATCTCAATATGTCCACATAAACAAGCATAATATCTAAAAATACATTCAGAATCATTATTTTTTATGGACCTGGTTCATATTTACTTAAGAATGGATGTTAGATTGCAATCTTTGTAAATCAAAATGTACCATATCAGTATGTGTTTCATTATAATCAAACAATACCAGTATTTCTTACAGTGGTGTGCTATCCCAACAGTCCCGAATGTTTAAATCCACTTCTTCCTCACAAAGGTACCTGGAAGCAAAGTCTAAAACTGTACATACCACATAACACAATTTCCACTACATACCACAGTTTTTACTATATTTATTGTTCATTTTTACAACAAAATGCCCACATAGAGCGAGATACAATTGTCCAATAAATAAAACCCACATTTTTAACAGTTCAAATCTCACCTTAATTGCTTGAGATCTCCCGTTTTACAACAAGTAAATAAATGCCATTGACTAGTCATTTTCATCAGCTAAAAAGAGAAATTAGATGTAGTTTGTCAATTTAAATTATATTTCTGCAACTGCAGTCAAAGACAAGTATCAACAACCCATCAAATTGTGTTGGTAGTGGACATGCGTTTGCAACATCTTAACAAAAATTGTTACACAAGCATTGCTAACAAAAAATAGCAAAGCGCTGCCTACCTCGGACGACGAACCAATGACATTTCTCGATTGCTGATTTGCTACAAACTTTGTTGTTTACCAAAATCAGCTGATGCGATAATGTCACGTGATTTAAGTGAAGTCAACCATGTCCCACGGATTCCACGGTCGATCGTACAATTAAAGGTCGAACTTTTTCAAGCTGCATTTAAGTTCGGTGAATCGGTGTAATTTAAGTATTGGTTCGCATTCTGTTCGTTAGAAGTACATTATTTGAAGGTCGTAACTTCATAAGGTCTGTCTGATGTTTTTTCATTGATGGCCGGCGCAATTGGCAACCGTTTCTTTGTCTGGGATAGCTCAGCAGGTCGGAATTTTCTTGTTGATACTGGCGCAGAGATAAGCGTCATACCTCCCACGGGATTAGAGCGCCGCACCAATCCTCCCGGCAAAACCCTCGTTGCTGCTAATGGCACCCATATCCCGACGTACGGTTCACGTCTGGTACCCATGCATTTACCTTCCGGCAAATTTCAATGGAAATTTGTACTTGCCGAAGTTTCTCGACCGCTGCTCGGCGCCGACTTTCTGAGGGTGGCGCCCCTGCGGCGATTACCGCCGTCTTAACGTAGCTACCCAGCCTGATCGTTACGCCATTCCTCACATTCAAGACTTTTCGGCTCGGTTGGCAGGTTCTAGCGTTTTTTCCAAAATTTACCTTGTTCGCGGCTACCACCAGGTTCCTGTGGCACCTGATGACATCGCGAAAACCGCGGTCATTACCCCTTTTGGCCTTTTTGAATTCCTTCGCATGCCCTTCGGCCTTAAAATGCGGCACAGGCCTTTCAGCGACTGATGGACACGGTATGTCAATCTTTAGACTTTGTGTTCGTCTATCTTGATGACATCCTCGTCGCAAGCAAGTCTCTTTCCGAGCACTACGACCATTTAAAGCGTCTTTTCAAACAGCTTTCCGATCATGGCCTTGTCATCAACCTGGGAAAGTGCAAGTTTGGAGTTTCCCAAATCGATTTTCTGGGGCATCGCGTTGACCGTACCGGCGCCCGGCCCCTTCCCAACAAAGTCGAGGCTATTCAAACTTTTCCGCGCCCCACTACTGTCAAAGGCCTTCAGGAGTTTGCAGATATGGTAAACTTTTACCACCGTTTTATTCCTGGCGCTGCACGCATTAGGACTCCTATTTACGAGGCACTCAAGGGCAATCCTACAACGTTGCTTTGGAGTGACAGCTTAGATTTGGCTTTCTCGGAGGCAAAAACCGCCCTAGCGAACGCCACGCTGTTGCACCATCCCTTGCCTGATGCACCGACTGCTGTGACTAGCGATGCTTCACAGCATTCCATCGGGGCTGTTCTCCAGCAATTTATCAATAATGCCTGGCGACCATTGGCATTTTTTAGCAAACGCCTGCGATCACCGGACCTCAAATACAGCGCTTTTGACAGGGAACTGCTCGCCTTGCATCTCGCCATTCGTCATTTTCGCTATTTTTTGGAAGGTCGCGTGTTTAATTTGAAACGCTTTTGACTGGCTACTGAATGATTGACAACCACCTTTGTTGCCAGACTGAAATGTTAATTTGGTCAAATTGGCTCCTGATCAAACTAAAAATAGAGAGCAATAGATACACAGGACAAATTTTTAATCAAAGCAACTTGTTTATTTCAATAATTATTAAACACAATTGATTTTTGGAAATATATATTGTACATTTGGTTTTATTGAGAAAACAAAAATGCAACACAATCAAGTTACAAGAAAAAATCTGAATAACAAATACTAAAATGACCCCAAAATCAAACCACAAAACGGTTGTTGATGAGCACTTTACATGAAAATACAACTACCAAAGTGTAGGAAGCTCCAAAACCCGCTCCTTAAACAGAAATCACTATATGACCAGTGAGTATTTTGAAAAAAAAAATCGTTCATTGTATCAGGCCCTAGGCAAGTGAGAGTTTGGCTGAAACGCTAAATAATTATTAAAACTATTTTCGAAGCCTAAAGTGCAATACACAAAAGTTTTAGAAAAGTTAAGTTGAAAAATTTGCACAATACATTACATATCCAAACAGTGTCATTCATTCAGCTGGCTGGGAATCACTGATGCTGTATCAGACATGTCATATTTCAGGTCCATCGTGTTGCAAATCCATTCAGCAAACTCAAATTGTGTTAAGTTTGATTGCTTGATAAAAGGTTTGTCTCCAAGGGTGTAAAGATCAGCACGATCCTTTGGGTCTTTCATCAAACAATTTTCCACAAAATCACAAAAAGCATCAGTAAAAATCACACCCCTGGGTAGTTTGGGAGGTTGCTAAAAATCAATAAAAACATAAAATTCAAACAAATAGCCACAAATCACAATACCACAGGTTTAATTGAGTGCATTAACAAAAGATCTGGGTATATTTGATTTTGCCATTGCTGCTTCTGGGATTTTAAAAATTTGTATGGAATTCATTTGAAAGGGTATATATCTAACTAAAGTTTATTTGCTTACCTCATTTACAATGTAATCAAGGAGTTCAAAAATAGCCATTGGACGGGGCCCTGCATCTGGGTGTAGGTTAGATGGTTTATCTTTGTTTGACATTCCCCCTTTTCCATCACCACCAAAAATAGCTTGAATTTGCTTGGGCGTAAGCTGTGGGATAGGATACCTTCCAATAGCCATTTCAATTAAGGACAGACCAAGTGACCAAATATCTGACAAAACTGTGTAACGAGAACCCTGTAATCTCTCAGGTGCCATGTACGACCGAGTTCCCACAAAAGAATTTGCCATGGAGTCAATCAGTTGACCGCTGACACCAAAATCACACAATTTTATTTCTCCTCTTGAATTAACAAGAATATTTGATGGTTTGACATCTCTGTGGATAATTTTGTGTTTTTCGCGCAAATACTGTAGCCCCAAAATTACTGCTTTGCTAACACGGCCAAGTATTTGCTCCGGTATTCTACCTGCCTTCTTAAGCACTAGATCAAGAGACCCAGCATCCATATTTTCCATGCAAATATTAATCTCACCATCACTGCAAAACACTCCATAAAAGCCAACAATGTAAGGGCTGCTGCAATCATGCAGAACTTTTAATTCCCGCATTATTTGTATTTGAATTGCAGGTTTCACTTCCAAGTGAATCAACTTTCTAGCCATTTCATATCCAGATGGTTTATGCTTCACAAGATGAACAACACCACCGTTGCCAGCTCCTAATTCACCCCTTTTGGTAAAATCTGTTTTTTGGGCATTCTCTAGCATTCCGACTTTTTGTTTTTGCTTGATAAAATCATCCAGTCGCTTTCTCTGAGCATCATCCACTTTTTGTATCTTAACCTCATCATCAACCTCGGCAGGATTTAGTTTTGCTTGCAGTGGGGCGCTAGCAGAAGGATTAAGAACTAAGTTAGGAGGCTTTCTTGGCATTTTTAATATGGACTAAAACAAATGGCAGTTTCACAATTTTTTATACCTGTTATTAACAAAGACACCAATAATTTGCCTGCAACAAAATGAAGAATAAACCAGAGTGATGGCTGGCTTATATGCTGCCACTAGTTAACTATTTCATACATTGGGGGGGGGTGTTCCCCCTGCAAAAAAAACGCCACCAAGCAAATGCATTTCCCCATCTTGAAGTTGTTTAACCTGATTACAAAACAATGCATTCTATCACATATTAACATCAGACTGACTGTTTATAACAGGGGTGGGCAACCTACGGCCCGCAGGCCGGAGTAAGTTTTGAGCGGCCCACGACTGGTATTTTATTTTGATTGGTCAGACAGAATGTATGTGTTAAATTCCATTTTTTACCAAGAAGTTGTTACTTTAAACGTTAATAGTTTTTAGTTTATTACTAAGAATAGGCATCATTACGTACAAAGACAAAATCATTGTGTGTTTAAATTTGCCTAGCACTGCTATGTTGTTGCATAACCACCGTTGCGGCCCGCCTCCACAATATATCACTATATTTTGGCCCGCGCATGCAAAAAGGTTGCCCACCTTTGGTTTATAATAACCAATGTACTGAAAAGAACATTATTGTACAGAAGCGTGTTAGCTTGTGCCATGGGCGCCGGCAGAAAATTTTGCAAGAGGGGGCAAATTTTGGCTCATACTTACGGCTCATACGCATCAAGAATGTTTTACATATGAAGGTATAAATCGTGTACTTCACAATTGAGTTGCTTAAAAGTTAAAGCATTAAACCAGGGGTGGGCAACCTTTTTCACTGTGGGGCCAGATACAATTGCCATGATTGGATCGCGGGCCGCACCTTCATATAACACAAGGCGATTTTACTTCGTTGCATACCAAAATTGCCTTACTACAAGTAAAATTCGCGTTTGATTTTAGCAGCATATTGTCAGGTTGCAGAAAAACAGCATCAGGCGCACTAATCTGCTCAAAAAAATATAATAATTGCACTTGTTTGCCAGTACATTTTAAATCCAAGTGTCTCTGCGGCTGCACAACTTTAATCAAAGGGTTGCAGGTTGCCCACCCCTGCATTAAACGATGTCATGAATCCTCGCGCTGCCACTTTAATTAGGTTTGCTGCAAAATATGTTAAATTGAGGTACACTGAAATTCCAAGGGGGGTCAAGTGCCCCCTCTTGCTCCTACGTGCCCGCGCCCATGGCTTGTGCATTGTAGTTAAATATATTGTCAGATTGAAGCTGTAAGTCAAGGCTGACATTAAAAGCATTTTACATTTGCATTGCGCCTTATAGTAGCATTAACTGCAAAGTTTAGCGAAAAAATGTTGTCGAAAAATAATTGCAAAAAAGAAACATAAACAGGAAAATATAACTTTTCAAACAGAATGTGAGGAGCAGTTTGCATTCATTGATAATGGAGGTAAACCTGTGTGTCTTATCTGTCAAGCTTCGCTCAATCATTACAAAACTAGTAACATAAAACGACATTACAAATCTAAACACAAAAACTTTCCCATCAAATCAGCCTAATTTCAAACACCTTGCAGCCCAGGTGGAGACTTACAGTATCATTTCATTGTGAGTGAATAAATTTGTTTTTGATTTTTTGTGTTGCGGCTCTTTAAAACTAAGTTTTGTGATATGCAGCTCGAGCACGATGCACGTCTGGCCACCTCTGCTATATACCATATGTGAAAATATTATCCAAATCCATCAAACATTTCATTGTAAAAGAGGGTGGACAAACTTCAGGGAAAAAATGATTACCATTAATCACATGGTGACACATGACAACTCAATCTGTATTCTATGACAGGGGTGTCAAACTCGCCCATGCGGCCCACGAAGCCCTCCAATGCGGCCCACGAACACTTAACAACAATTGTTGTTTTTTTGTAATTTTTTTCACTTTTCGAAGTGAAAGCTGTTATTTAAACAGACATTTACAGAAATTCAACTTATAAATAAAAATTCATGTGGCATCAACAGTGCCGGATTAAGGGTCTGCTGGCCTGTAGGCACATTTCATAAGTGGCCCGAAAATCAGGGTTGCCAACTAAAAAATTAGAATTATCAGTGTTGCCAAATCATTGTCACAAAGATCGTAGTTGAAAAGTGGCCTGGATTTTAGACTGGCCTGTAGGCACGTGCCTACTAATGGTTAATCCAGCACTAGGCATGAATAGAAACGATAGTAGTCAAACCGTTCCTCAAAGCGCCAAGTTTCAGTCAAGGGTGTACAACCTGCGGCCGCAGAGAGGATTTGTGCGACCATGAACATGTTCATTAAAATATATGTACTGGCGGCCGTGATGTAATTCTGAATCAACTGCTCTAAACATATTTTGTGTTGCTGGAAAGAGTATTACTAGCCTAGCAGCCGTATGTGTCAGACTTTTTGTACAATAATGGTGTGCAAACAATATGAACAAAACAGGTACCAAAAGCGTCACAATATAGATTATGACATAATAAACAGTTAAAACTGATCTTCACACTGTGCAGTTCAATCTGTGCATCATGTTAGACATTAATCAGGGCTTTTGGGGCATCAATAGATGGAAATAAGGATCTGCAATACGGCCGTCGTAGCAAAAAGGTTGTTTAAGCGTATAAAACTGGATAAAAAATCACATGCGGCCCTCGGCATAATTTCCAAACTGCAATGTGGCCCCCGAACCCAACGAGCTTGACACCCCTGTTCTATGACATTTCCACAGAAACACATTACAATAGCAGTAGCACCAATCTAAATGATCAAACTCTGCTTAAACCGAGCAATAACATCAAAAACACAATATTAGGCCATTGCATACACTTGTTAGAAAGCAATCATGAAATTACAAAAGGGAAGAAAAAACAATCGATAAAAGCAAATTCTTAACTGGTACAAGGCACAAATCTTTTTTTTCAATTAAATGGAAATATGTATTTTGCTGTAGAAAAACAGGCATCATCAGTTTCCGTCCCAAAAACAAACATGTATCAGAATGCCAAAATATGTAGTTAAATGTAAAAATAGGTAAAAACGGTGAAATGTATATTTCTGTTAAATACTTAATTTTAATAAAATATTTATGCTCTGTCTGTAGTGTACTGTGTAGCCAGTCCAGTACGTGTTTTTTATTAAGCAGTCTGTTACTGATTCAAAGCAAGGATCTTTATTCCACATTCTACTGTCTGCGGGAGATTCCTAAATGGCTAACATCAAAGTGTTTCAGATAAAAGCTATGCCAATTATTTCAAAATCGTGAAGTGCAGAAAAAAACATTACCGTCCAATTTTCGGTTCTTCAGCTGTAGAATCATGACGATTGTAATCGTACCCTAAGTGACAAACATACCAAATTCTAGCATAGTTTTCCTGTATTTTACAGCGTGAATTAAGTTTAAAAACCAAACCTATTTGGAAACTAAAACTCAATTGAGCGGTTGTTTGTTTGTTGAAGTGTTTGTGCACGGCGCCCTCCATTACATAGAGGGCGCCATGCATGTGTTTCTTTTTCCACTTGCTTTTTAACGGGGGCGACTGACAATCGAGGGCGGCTTACATTTTAATTTTATACCGATATTATTTCTACACTTTTATTTGGGATTCAAAACTTGTATGCATGTACATATTATACGTCTGTATACGTTCCGTTGAGGCGTTGAGCACAATTATCAACGTAACTATAAGGTGTGGGCAAATAGTTATACCCAGGGTTGCCAGGTACTGTCGGCTGGATTCGGACAGTATTTGTCTGAAAATCGGACATTTTAGGACAAAAAAACAAGAGCGTATAATTGCTAACAAGGTATCAATATCGCAAGGTACCAACTGCCATTTTTGTGCGCTTACCTTCCCTATAAACGTCGAGTTTTACAAAAATGCAAAGTGGCGGACGTAAAATATGACGTCACTTATGCGTGCAACCACAAGAACTGAAATCCAAACTCAAATCCCAACAAACTTCCCATGTTCGAAAAAAACGACATGTTTGAATTTTTGAAATAATATTTAGTTGGCAATTGCAACACGTCGCTGTAGCGTTTATCGCAACGTTTAAAAATGTTTCGTCAAGTTGTTGCTTCATATCACCTTAGATCAGTGCTTTTCTACCGGGTGTATTGTACACCCCAGGGTGTACCATAATTTTTAAAGGGTGTACCACTTTGATGGGGTGTACTGGGGTGTACCAGTTACAAAATATAATATACCTATGCCTAGGCATCACAATAGGCAGGTTTCAGTTTTAGAACAGACTGACTGGAGTGTAGCCTACAATATATGGCACAACATGCATCTCAAGTGTACGTAGATTTTAAGCTGCAAAACTCTATTTGAGACGTCATAGTTTAATATTTCACTTCATAATCGTTGTTAATGGTAGTTCTTTTTGAAGTAGAAAGTGGATTATGGCTTGTTGGTATTTTGCTCATCATTATTTCTGTTAGGACCACAGAATCACTGTGTTACAGGGTTGAATACATTTTTCACTGGGGTGTACAAATTTTGAGTGAACGTTAAAAGGGTTTACCGCTCCAAAAAAGATTGACAAGCACTGCCTTAGATAACCATTTATTACAATACAATTACATTGTACACAACAAAGGCCAACATTCACTGGCAGACAATTACCGTATTTACTCGATTGTAAGCCGCGGCTTATATTGTTTTTTAGCTGCCGTTTGTGCGGCTTATAATCGAGGGCGGCTTATATTTTAATTTTATACCGAAGTTATTTCAGCACCTCAACATTTTAAATTATTTGGGGTTCAAAACATGTATGCGTGTACAGATTATGCGTCGATATACGTTCTGTTGGGTACAATTATCAACGTAACTAACAGATATGGACAAATAGTCATACCATATAACAACAGAAAGATGTATTAAGAAACAATCGTATCTAAAATTCCAGCGTGCGGCTTACAATCGAGGGCGGCTTACATTATTTTTTTAACACCTCAACATGCGGCTTACAGTCGAGGGCGGCTTATAAACGAGGGCGGCTTGCAATCAGGTAAATACGGTACGTGTTTAAAGTCATAAACAAGGTACTAACCAAAACAAGTTGCAGTTTCAAACCACGTTTTGTCGTAAAAAAAGGTTTGCAACCTTAAAAAATAGGAAAAAGACAAAAAGTTATTCAATCAGCAAAATTCGGACATATTAGGACAAAAAACTAAATGTCCTAATGATTTTTAGGCGTCGGACACAGCATTTGAAATTAGGCCAATTTATCGTTTTTTGTCCGATTTTTAGGCCACCTGGCAACCCTGGTTATACCAGAGACTACTAAGCAGAGACTGCACACTGCCCATTTAGCGACGACATAAATGGGGCGATATCTTTGCCAATACACAACGGAACGAACTAAAATTTTGTATAGTTTGAATTAATTATTCAGATTTTTAGGAATTTTAATCTGATACTTATTAAACTTAATTTGTGTTTTAAAAATAAAAATGTTCTCTGCAAGTATTAAGATCGGTTCCGCTTGAACGCGACCACTGAGATTTCAGCGTTTACAATGGAAAAGGATAGGAAAAAGTGGTGTTGTCGTCTGTTTTTTCGTGTTTTTGTAAAGCGTAGGCTTTTAAATCGGATATTAATGGTTGTTAAAAAACTAGAATACTTTTTAAAAGATATAAAGGTAAAACACCCATCCAGCCCATGGAAATACAGGCCCAAGGTAGTGATAGAAAGCGAGATTTCTGATATGACCACATGTGTTCAGTCAAAATTGGCTATAGGTTAGTTTAAATTTGTGCTGCAGGTTTTTGTCGACAGCTCTCTCCTATACTAAGAATGTATTGACTGAAATACACTACTCCCAAATGATTTATTTGTCTTAATATTGTTGAACTGAACTTTAAAGGGCTGTGGTAAAACTTTTCTTTTGAAACTAATGTTGTGGTGATTTTTTTCTAGAATACAGTGACTCTAGAATGATAATAAGTTGTTGATAGGCTCTGACTTAAGAAGATGGAGTTGTGTCACCACAGCAACATGCTTAAACTCGTCAAATGTGAAACCAAAACACAAGTTTTTTGTTACTATTAAATCAGCAGTTTCTGTTATGTTTTGTAACAGACTAGAATTGTATGCACCTTGCTACCTCAAAGTTCAGATATAGACAATTCCAAAGTGTATCTTTTATCCTTTTTTTATTTTTGCTGCTAAACAATACATTTGTTTACTAAGTTGTATTTGTGTGAAGGCTTAACAGAGGAAGATTTTAGCTGGTAGAGAAAATAAAATTACATGCAGATGCAGTGGTTGCTTAAAAAAATGATATTGACTCATGCAAATGAAAATGTCACAACTCAAAGATAAACAATAGATGAAATATATGACTCAACAATGTACAAAAATTAAAAAGTTTGCTTTAATGATTGAATAAATAAAAAACACATAAAAAAGTAGGCAGTTGATTTGAAAACAGTCCAGCCTTAATTGTATTTTAAATGCAATACCATAAAGCTTGTCAAATGCCTCAAATATTATATATTAAAATTAATGGCAATATCGATTAAATAATGCATGATACTATTTCCAGTTTCATCCTGATCATCAAACTAAAATATCAGGGATCAACACCTATGAGATTGGATAGTTTAAGCTGCAAAAACAACATCTAAAATCACTTTTGTGTAAAAATGTTAAATTGATAAAACAACACAACTACCAGAACAAAAGCGAAATGACAAAATTGATTGCATTTTAAATGTGTAAGGCCTGACATGGTCTTTATTTGATGATGACCGATTTTAAAATTTTGTGCCATTCCTTTGAGAACATATGCTGTTTCCAGTTTCATCCTGATAATCATCAAAATAATATATCTGGAATTAACACCTATAAGGTTGGTTAGTTTCAGCTGCTTGAATTGATATTTAAAAAAAACACAAGTACCAGAACAAAAGGCAATGTGATAAAATTTATTGCAGTTTAAATGTGTTGGGCATAGCATGGTCTTTAATTATACATGACAGATTTTAAAATTTACTTACATTCTTTTGAGAACATTTGTAACTCCCAGCAATTCGTATTACATCTCTTTTCGCAAATATAATCTACAGATGTTGGCAATAGTTCATTTTTGTCATACATGGACATCCGAAAATTTGGTAGCAAATTTCGTACATTCATTCGCCACCTGTGTCGTTTTTTTCCGCCTTCGGAAAGTTTCTTTGTTCAATATGTTTTCAGAAGTAGTCAAGTTGATGTAGCAATCAATAAAATTTATTTCAAAAGCCTACGCTTCACGTAAACACGAAAAAACGGACGACAACACAACTTGTTCCTATCCTTTTCCATTGTAAACGTCGCAATCTTACTGGTCGCGTTCAAGCGGAACGGATCTTAATAAAAATCACAGTGTGCATGTGCAGTATTCTATGGTTATACCATAGTATACTAACATGGTAGTCCAGCTATTGTTACCAGGGTTGCCAGGTAGTGTGGACTGGATTCGGACAACATTTGCCAAAAAATCGGACATTTTAGGACAAAAAAAACTAGAGCGTATAATTGCAAATAAGGTATCAATTTCGAGGTGTCAACAGCCATTTTTGTGCGCTTACGTTCCCCACACTCATAAGAGCGAGTTTTACAAAAATACAAAGTGGTGGACGTAAAACATAACAAACTTCCTATGTTTGACAAAAAAACGACATGTTTAAAATAATATTTAGTCGGCAATTGCAACACGTTGCTCTAGCGCAGGGGTTTTTAACCTGGGGTGCACGCACCCCCAAGGGGTGCGAGAACTGTTCCTAGGGGGTGCGGGGAAGCTGAATCATTAACGTTGGTTAGGTTTATTCTATTTAGGCAATTACAAAAGGGGGAGCGAAAATTGGTTAGTGATTTGAAAGGGGGTGCGAAAATTGGTTGGTGATTTGAAAGGGGTGCAGCAAGGAAAAAAGGTTAAGAACCACTGCTCTAGCGTTTATCATTGATTTAGCAACGTTAAAAAATGTTTCGTTTGCATTGTACACAACAATGGCCAGACATTCACTGGCAGACAATTATGTGTTTGACGTCATAAACAAGGCACTAACCAAAACAAGTTGCAGTTTTAAGCCACGTTTTGTCGTAAAAAAGGTTTGCAACCTTCAAAAAATGGGATTTTCGGACATATAGCAAAATTCGGACATATTAGGACAAAAAACTAAATGTCCTAATGATTTTTAGGCGTCGGACACAGCATGTGAAATTAGGCCAATTTATCGTTTTTTGTCCGAATTTTAGGCCACCTGGCAACCCTGATTGTTACCGTCACGCTTGATTAACACTGCACGCTTGTCGGATACTTGCATTGAGTTGGGTGCTTGAAGAGCAGGAAAATGACAAAACTAAGCGTGTGTGGTCGGTTTTATGCATCTACCATGTGTAATATTACTACGTTTGGTTGAAATTGTGCTGTTGGAGAGTTTTTGTTGCCTTTCAGTCCTTCTTTAAACGCGTTGAAGTGATTTCAGCGTGGTTTTACTTAACATATTCAAGGGTTACTGATTTAATTAAAGTCTGGTGAAAATGGAACTTTCTGACTGCATTTTTAATGAACAGATGTTTAACGACATTGACCCCGACCAGGATTTCCGGACAGACGAAAAGTCAAGCTTAAACGAAGACCCTATTTTTCCAAAGTTAATCATTTTAAACCGTTAACAAAGGGTAGATTTTTAATAAAAGACCGGATTAGATGAGAGACTATGCAAAAGAGTGCTGTGAAATAAATTATGGCACGCTATTTGCCTTCAGTTTAAGTGTTTATTACATGGTTATGATTGCATGTGGTGTTTTATTATGTTTAATATTGTAATTAATTGCATTTAAAATGTACATTTACCCTGGCACAGCGGACTACATGTTATAGAAACATGGAAGTGAGATAAACATGCCATAGATCTTTGCAACAACATCCAGAACAATCTTGTACGATTACCAAGATGCAAAATCATGTTTACTAACAAATCATGGTTTAATTTAGATTGAAACAAAGCTTTTTCGATCTAAAATAGGGAACAATAAATTTATGTGCTGGTTAATGGTCATCGACAGTTGGTGTGAGCTAAAAAGACGTACAGTATATTATTTAGTACGCTTAGGTACGCACCGATAATCGCAGTGTAAACGGAAGGGGTCGCAAGATAAGGTTTGGTTAGGCGCCGCTAAGCATAGTGTAAACGGGATAAACCACAGAAAAAAACTGCGTTTTAAATGTCCAAGCAACTGCTGGGGAACCAAAGTGATGGCAATATGATTAATAAGCCAATAGATAGATATGCTGCAAATACTGCACACTGTTTTGACCTGTAAGGTCTAATCAGTGCACGTGATGACAAGACACAGGCCATGTTGGCTAGTTATGTAACAGACTGAAAAACCTTGCCTCGCCATTTCGGTTCATTGCCGCAATTTTAAAGCAATTCCTACAAAAAATGCCTGTTTATAAGTTTTTAAAAATACACTACAAAGAGTTCATACAATTGAAAGCTAAAAACGTTTTAATACCTCTACATACATTAAACAATAAACCCGATAACTAAAAAACTTCAAAACAGACACAGATTTGTCGCCAGCGGCTTTTAAAAACTAGCTATTTACCACGTACCTCATACAAAACTGCAGGCGACGTGCAGTGTTAGTCATGCGTAACCGAAATGCGCAGGATAATAAAAGAAACGAGAGGAAAAGAGGAGCTGGACTACCATGTTAGTATACTATGGTCATACCATAGAATTCTAAAAACAATTGTACATTAAATTCCATCACTCGTGGGCGGCTTACAATCGAGAGCGGCTAACAATCGAGGGCGGCTTACATTATTTTTTAACACCTCAACATGCGGCTATAAACGAGGGCGGTTTACAATCGAGTAAATACGGTATTCCATTTGCCACTTCGGCGAAATGAAGTCAGAAAACATTAAAAGAATTCACACTGCTCGATTTTCCCACTAAAATGTGCCTACATAGGATGTTCACTAACTTTTTGTTATTTATGGCCGCATCTAACCAAATCAGATTTAAGACCATTTTGTCTGCCAGTTTATGGTGGCCAGTAGGCCTATATGTTTCATCAGGCAGGCTTGCCATCCACATGAACCCCAAAATAAGGACAACCGAAAAATAAATTTCATACCAAACGAAACAACCGTTTTTGCAACAATTTTTTGCTAGAAACTCCTTGTTCGTAGTAAATACTTCGTGCATCACACGTGAAATTTTAATTGTTGAAAATCAGACAAAATGCGGACTTAAACAAGAAACAAGAAGATTTATAAAAAATAAGGACATTAAATTTTTCTAGGACATTGCCGTTAAAAGTAAGGCCAAATCTTAAAAATAAGGACGGTATGGCGGCTGCATCGCAGATCTTTATTTAATCACCGGCCGCCAATCACACGCTTTTTTGTTTTAAAATCACTGATGTAAAGAAATACACATATGTGGTATGTACCATTTAATAGACAGATTGAGCTGCACAGTGTGAAGATGTTTATGACGTCATACTGTGGTATCTGTTTTTGCATTGTTTGCACACAATAGGCATACAAAGTATGTGATCAGTCCCAACAAATCTGTTTAGAGCAGTTTGAAAATGTCAATATTTAGCAAAAGAGTTTTATTTACGTCACAACCGCCAGTACATATATTTTAATAAACATGTTCACGGCCGCACAAACTCGACTTTGCGGCTGCATGTGCATGTGGCGTTACGGCCGCAGGTTGTGCACCCCTGGCCTACAGTACACCTTTAGGTGTATATATAGGTGTCAAAGTTAAGTATATATATCGGCATTATTCACACTTCACAGCTTGCTTAAAAGTTAAATTTCGAAGCTTTGCTTGTAATTTAAAACTTTTTCAACAATGTGTTACGCATGGAAGTTAGTGTGGGGGGCGGTCGTTAGTTTGATGACGTCATGGCATTGTAGAGGCCAGTGGGTTCACGCTTTCCAGTGTGTTCCCAGTCCAGACTCCAGAGCAGAGCTTTTCAACCGGGGTTCCGCGAAGTTTAAGGGTTGCACGGGGAGTAGCAATTCGAACACGAATGATTCATAGTATCATTGTTTCGAACAACAATGCTCACCTGTGCAATATTGTTAACCTTTGTTATACCATTGATCAATTGTGACGTAATAAATACAATCTTGTTACACTGTAGCTAAGTTGCGAGATTAATGTAGAAACGACCGATCCAAATAACACGGCAATGCGTTTCAGTTAACCGTTTAATTCAAGTCAACCTTTATGATGTGCTTTGGATGTGTATGCATATTTTTTCTTTGATGTATAGCCTACTTGTATTACATTCATTAAAATAATTTATGGGGGTTCCGCAAAGTTTGACAAAATACCTTAAGAGTTCCGCATCACTAAAAAGGTTGAAGAGCAGTGCTCTTCAACCGGTGTGCAGTCCTGTGCACGGTCATGGGTGCCGGCACATAGGGGCAAGAGAGGGCACTTTTCCCTGCAAGTGTGTATTTGTCAAAATTTGTCAGCTGACAATGAAGAGCAAATGATATCAATTTTAAGCAGTTTTTTGTAGATTGTTTCTGTTGTTGTTGTTGTTGTATTGTAATATAATTGATGGAAAAAGACTCTTTACCCCAGACCAAAAAAAGGCGTCGAACAAAAAACTTGTCCAGAAAGATTAAAGAACAGGTAAACATTTTTTTTTAAATTTACTATTTGTTGTTTGCACAAACATTTATTAATTATTATTATGATTTAGGTGGAATTTTTCTTCAGCGATGCCAATTTATGCCGTGACAAGTATCTGCTGGAAAAAACGGGACCTGTTGGAACAAACTGTAAACTGAGTTGCATCTAAAATATACAGGATCGCTTGGATCACTTGGATCGCTTGGTGCATTATTAACACAGCTTGGCACACCTTTATAACACTTGGTGCACCTTTATATCGCTTAATTCACATTTATATCGCTTGGTGCACCTTTATATCGCTTGATTCACATTTATATCGCTTGGTGCACATTTATATCACTTGGTTCACCCTTATATCGCTTGGTGCACCTTTATGACACTTGGCGTACCTTTATATCGCTAGGTAAAGGTGCGCGTAGCATTATACAGGTGCATCAAGCAAAAAAAAGTTGCACCGGCCAAAATAAAGGTCCACCAAGTGGAATATACGTGCACAAAGCAACATTAAGTTGCATCAAGTGATATAAAGGCGCATCATGCGATATAAGGGTGAACCAAGGGATATAAATGTGCACCATGCTATATTAAGATGCACCAAGTAATATCAATTTGCACCAAGTAATATCAAGGTGCACCAAAGGATATAAAGGTGCACCAAGTGATAAAAAGATGCACCAAGCGATCCAAGTGACCCAAGCGATCCCTTATATTTTAGATGCACCTTGTAAATTGTGCTACCATCTATTGGTCCCTATTTGTAAACGGGAAACAAACTTCAATATGTTTCCCCTTTATGGATGGGAAACGAATAAAATATTCTTTTTTTATGTGATTGTGGGTTTGTTTTAAATGTTTGGTCAATAAATAATGCTTTAAACTGATTTTAAATTTCAGTTGGTCCTCCAAAAAACTACTGACCAAGACATTTAATTTTCAAAATGATTATTCTTGCTAATGTACATTACCCAGAATGTTCAGACTTTGTTGATTGGTACATTGCGAAGTATTTTTGAACATTCATAACTTTTGGTTTAATTAACCCAACCTTTTATCCCCAAATATTATTTTTATGTTTATAACTATAAAACCAAACGTGCTATGATTCAAACCACTGTTAATCGGGTGTTTGCATGCTTTTCATAATCCTATACAAAACAACTGGAAAATGACCTTTAAGCATGACCAGGCCTGCTACTTGTTATACAATTGCTTTTGTGATTAGAATCAGCTGGTTTTTTTGGCGCAGTGCTGTGGTTTTTAGCCATTAGTTAGCAAGTGTGTTTTCAATTTTAAGTTATTGCACCATAGTAGTATTGTTACAAATAAAATTGATGTATGTTGGTAAACATCAAATATGATGTGGTACAGACAAATTCAATTATATCACAACCTATTTTAACTACTTTTTGTGGTAAACTGACTATTACCAAGCTATTGTAAACTGCTGTTTTTATCACATTAAACAACGTTTTTGTGGTTTATTTTGATAGATGTTTCAATTATTCTTCTTTTGGAATTCAACTCAATGAAAAAACTTGAAGCAACATCTTCTTTGATTGCAAAGTCAATAAAAGAATCTAATTGGTTGCAGGTAATAATAATGTAGTGAGCAAATTTTCTTTCTGTGATTCGTTTTTTGCTTGTTAAAGAAGACTAAGAAAATGCCAATAATAAATAGGTATCTAAAGTTATGCATTGAGCCTTTAGAAAGATACCAGTTCACCCACAAGAGTATTTCATTGGTTTTGCCATAAAATTCCCCTAAGCTTCTATAAATTGAACTAAAAAATGCTCAGTCCAAAGCTCCACAGCCCAAGTGAAACATAAATGGAATGTTTATTTAACATGAAAAGTATGGGTCTAATTATACCACTATGTTCATATTTCCCATACATCGGTTTCTGTTTGACCCTACGCTCTTTTCAATTGCTCGTTTTACATAATTTTCTATGTGTAGGGACCAATGATTTTCTGCCTGCAGAATTAATCAGTACAAAAAATAGTCAGTATAATGTAATGCAGCATTTTAAAATGAGTGTTAGTATATATATATTCGTATTTTTTATGAATTTTTATACCGACACATTTGCCAAATAGTTTGGTATACTGACACATTGCATAATAGTTAACTTTATTGTAGTTGGATGAAGATGGTAAACATGTACGACGAAGAGTGGGCATAGGAACTTCTGTGAAGAATGACCAGTGTACAGTATATATTGTAAGTGTATATATTGATCATGTTTGTTTGTGTTGTTTAAACTTGTTAGTTTCTCTTGTCTTGTTACATGTCTAATAAGCCATCAAAGACTATATAATTTGACTTTTATTTATCACTATCACTAAAAAGCAATGAATGCTGTACTTTTGTACAATGTATTCCCTTGCAACAGTTAAATAATAGGAAACACTACAAAAAAACTAAGGCAAATGTATCATGGTTGAAAAAAAAACACTGCTATTTATGGGTCCCCTTTCCTAAAGGGGACTTATATTGTTTTTGTCTATATTTTTTTCTGTCTAACGCGGATTTGTTACCACGTTTTGGTCAAGAAAGAATGGTTCAAACTTTTTCAAATTTGCACACATTATAGATATTGGTCTAAAGATGGTCCATGTGAATTTTGACCCCGTTTGATCCCTCGGTTCACCCACAGCCCCCCAAAACGGGAATTTTTTAAAACGGCTATACTTGCTAAAGCAGATGAGTCTCGAGTTTCATACTTTTTTCATTGGTACATTGCAGCGTATTTTAAAGTGTTTTGTAACTTGAAGTTGTATATATCTACTTTCACGCCTTTACCCCCAAATATTTGTTTGTTTGTTCACATGTTAATGAGGTCAGAAATACAAGACTTAACCTGCTGAAATTTTAAACAGCTGTGGATAGGGTGCTCCTTGTTGGCTCTTAAAAATTTCAGTGGAATCAGCTCAGTAATTACTCTTTACAGCCCCAAATATGTTTTTACATGCTGTCTTTTGTCAAATTTGTGCTCGTTCAGTGCACAGCTGACGCAATGGGATTGATTGACGATAGTGGCACATGGAAAAAATGCCTCTGCTTCACGCTGAATACAGGCGTCACTTGGCCATTTTCTCACTGGTTGGAATTAAGATGTTACAATGTTTGTTGTTTAGCGCTGTAAACATTAGCGACAGCGCAGCATGATTTGTTACACCTGTGTAACATGACTTTTCAAACTGAAAGCGTTAATAAAACTGTTTCAGAAAAGGTTTTGGACATAAAAAGCCCAGCTAAGCAATCAGATTGTTGGTATGTAAAAACTTATCGGCGCCAGGGAACACTATGTGAGGATTAAAAATCATAATTCTATTCCAGTTTAACAATGATTGTGTCCTATTTTTACTGTTACCAAATCGCATATGCATATGTGTGGGAACCCATTAGATTATGCTTGCAGAAACAATTATGTTATAAAGTGCCAGGAAAAAGATAGGGACCCAATGAAATGTAGGTGCCAAATATATATCCATTATAAATATAGTAAGTGGTATATGTGATACATCGTTAAATATGATGTAGTATATATAAACTGGCAATATATAGGAAAACCACTATTCTAGTTAACATTATAAAGTGCTTGCATAGCAGCAGTAGTTGCTGATTTATAATACTATGTTATTAGGAAGGTTTACCTGCTGATGCAACAATCAGTTGGATGAAGCAAGTTTGTGTAAAACTGGGAAAAGTGAAACATATTTATCTTCCCAAGTTTAAAAACTGTGGTATGTAAGTGTCTTTGTTAAGGAATGGTTAGGTGCAATATAATCAATCGAAATGTGCTTTTGTAAAATGCCTTTTATAGTTTATAAGAACATGCAGATAATGGTAAATTTAAAACTAAACGAAGGGGGAATTGAACCCATCCAAAAACCACAAACTGGTGCACACCAGGTAATTTGACTTAACATAACCTAAACCCTAAAACAAGCAGTTCGACTCCCTAATGTATATGCAAACACTTCAGTCAATTTTCTACCACTAAATGGCACTCTATTTTTGCTACAATAAATAAAAAAGTATAAGTAGTCAGAAAATGTATTTAAGTATTTATTTACAAAGAAAGCTGCCTGGACACTGTTATATAAATTTTCTGAGAACATGAGACTACATTTGCTTTTGGAAATGCTGCTGTTGTTTTGTAATTGGGTATTTAAAACAAATAAAGTTTTGTATTTATAACAACTATTTAAAATAAACAAGTTTAAACTTTTTGATGAAGTTATACACAAACAACTTTAAAGCTTTAGACTTTGTTTTATCAGATCTTTTTTTGTACAGATGTGCTCAAAGGATTTGCCTTTGTAGAATTTGAACAGAAAGAAGAAGCTTACAGAGCTTGTAATATTTTAAATTCACCTCCCCCTAATTTTTTTCCTAATCGAACAAGCAGTTACCTTTCAAGTCTGGCTTTGAGAAACCATGTCGCTGACAACTTTCCGGACAAACAGGTACTGTATATCACTCTGTTAATATAACACAGAAATATGTGTAATGTGGAAGCACAGTATTTGGAACTTTATAGCTTGTTGTTTTGAAAGGTGGCATTGGAAGATTGTTTTAGAGCCTCTCATCAGTTTTATTGTTTAATGTTTTTGTGGTATCGTAAGCATCAATGTTTTCTCAAGTAAGAGTGTTGAGTCATTGGTAAATTTGACAATTCTTAGGTTGTTCAAAGCCTTTGACAACTCCTCATAAGAATGTGCAGGGTTCCCACGGGTATGGAAAACCTGGAAAGGTTATGGAATTTAAATTTGTATTTTTAAGGCAAAAGTTTTTTCAAAATTCCTTTTAAAAATTATGGAATTTGGCGCCTGTTTTTCACTGAAAATGCCAGATGGAGATGGGGAATTTCAAATTATGTAATGTTTGTATATTTGTTGCAAGCAGGGTTTTTTTAAGGTTTGGTTTGGGTGACCGCTAAGTAGTTTTAAGAGACCGCAAGTGTTTCATTATGGGTCCCCTTCTATGAAGGGGACACATATTGTTTTTGTCCGTATTTTTTTTTCTTTTTTCTGTCTAACGCTGGTTTGTTAAACGCGTTTGGTCAAGAAAGAGTGCTCCAAATTTAATAAA
Source organism: Phallusia mammillata (assembly GCF_965637545.1). Classification (NCBI taxonomy): domain Eukaryota; kingdom Metazoa; phylum Chordata; class Ascidiacea; order Phlebobranchia; family Ascidiidae; genus Phallusia; species Phallusia mammillata. The sequence continues at coordinate 14,390,107 of NC_137256.1, read as the reverse complement.
ATTTACAGAGATGTTAGTTTTAATCCAAATTTGAACCTCCTGAAGTTTGACCCCAAATGACCCAGCGGTTCACCCGCAGGCCCCCAAAACGTATTTTTTTAAAACGGCTGTACTGACTAAAGTACAGCATCTCTGAGTGATGCTGTGTTGTTTGGTGCAATATAAGATATGTCAAAGAATTTTGTATCTTTTTTTTCGATTCACCCATTTTCACCCCTTAAACCCCCAAATATTCATTTCTGTCTAACGCTGGTTTGTTAAATGCGTTTGGTCAAGAAAGAGTGCTTCAAATTTATTCAAATTTGCACAGATGTTAGTTATTGTTCCAAATTTGATCCTTCTGAAGTTTGACCCCAAACGACCCAGTGGTTCACCCACAGCCCACCCCCCCACCCCCCAAAAAAATAAATTAAAAACGGCTGTACTGACTAAAGTACATAATCTGAGAGTTTCATGGTTTGTTGGTTAGTGCAATGTAAGGTATTCTAAAGAATTTTGTAACTTTTTATTGGATTCACCCATTTTACCTCTTAAACCCCCAAATAATAAGTTAGTTACTTTTACAGCACATATTAGGGGCACAATGTCAGTCAGATAGAAGTCTCAACTCTCAAGGGAGTAATTCACTTGTTTACGATTAAGGCGGGTGAATGCAGCAGGATTGCTCAGCTTGACGTCCGGACAGACGTTTTACGAGACAGTCGTTTCGGTGATTAGAAATCAGCTGTTTTTGCGCAGCAATGCTATGTCATTTTATTAAGTATTAAGCACATATTCAGTTGTGGCAAATTGTGTTAAAAACTGACCTTGAACGACAATATCAAGGTCAAAGCATGAGATTAAATTAAAAGTATTTTTCCCGTTCTTATGTACTGTTTTTTGTGTGTAATTATATGACATTAATGATGCAAAAAGAATACGGACTAACTTTTAAAGCTGGGGTATTGCTAAAGTTGGTTAAGTTTTTTCTTAAGAATCTAAAAATAACCAGGACGTTAAATTCGCACAAACGCGCATGTGGGGACCCATGTGTTTTTGCTTGCAAAAACAATCATATATGTAAATCAAATGATGTGTATAGTAAATTGGTAAATATCGTATAGAATATATAAAATGGAAGTATATCAGAAAGCCACCTTTCTAGTTTAAATACCAAAAAATAACCATATTTGCTTAAACGAATTATATAAAATAATTTTGGGAAACCGCTGGAGAAATTTGACACCTTAAAAAACAAAACACCTTAAAAAACACTGGTTGCAAGTATGGTAAATTGGCTACATATACCAAAGCCTCTTTTCTAGTTTTACTATGGGAATTGCTCGATTTTTTTCGATTAAGGTTATGGAAATTTGTTTTGTTTTTCTTCAAAAGTTTTGGAAAAGTGGAATTTATTAACGAAAATTGCGCAGGAACCCTGAATGTGTTTTATTGAATTGCAAAATGTGGTACACCTGCTTTATTTGTGCATAAAAATAGTTCTAGCATTTCTAAAACTTTATTCTGGAAACATTTTTCTCACTTGAGAACCATTGTCCTGTTTCCCAACAATGGTGAATATAGGTTGGTACGTGTTTCACACATTGAAATTTGTCCAACGCTTACTGCAAAGGTTATTTGCAAAATACTAGACCAGGGGTAGGCAAACTTTTCAGTGCAAGGGCTGCATTCAAAAGTTCTTAATCTCAAGGGGGTGCATAGTATTTCACCAACGGCCGCCAATTGCTTGCTTGTTATGGGTCCCCTTCCCTGAAGGGGACACATATTGATTTTACTCAAATTGTTTGTTTTTTTCTTCTTTTTTTTCTTTCATTTTTCTTCTCCCCAAAGTTTGTCTGACTCGTTTTTCCATCAAATGTTTGATGGATTTGGCTGAAATTTACACAGATGGTAGATATAGTTATGTAGATGTGCATCCCACTTTGTTTTTGTTGATAACCCCAGTATTTACCCCGCTAGTCCCCTAAAATGGGTTATTTTCTTCCCAAAGTTTGTCTGACTTGTTTTTCCATCAAATGTTAGATGGATTTGGATGAAATTTACACAGATGGTAGATATAGTTATGTAGATGTGCATCCCACTTTGTTTTTGTTGATAACCCCAGTATTTACCCCGCTAGCCCCCTAAAATGGGTTAATTTCTTCCCAAAGTTTGTCTGACTCGTTTTTCCATCAAATGTTTTATGGATGTGGCTGAAACTTATACAGATGTCAGATAAAGTTATGAAGATGTGCATCCCACTTTGTTTGTCCAAATAACCCTAATATTTACCCCGCTACCCCCAAAATGGGTGAGTTTGTGAACAGTGTCAGAATTGGCTGAAATTTGGATAGCTTATAGAGTATGCCATTTATAGATGTCGATTGGTGTGTTCAACCCTGTAGCCCCAACATTTACCCCACAAGCCCCAAAAGTGTAAAACGTACTTGTATGATACTGGCATAGGCGGTGGCGGGGTAGCGCCACCAACTTGGGTTTTTAAAGCACGGTGGCGGCCACCTTGGATATTGTGGTTAGTAACGTACAAAATATCATCAAATCAGAAGAAAAATTGGGACAATTTTGCTTTCAACAAACATGCTGGCGATACAGCAACAAAACGTGCCTCAAAACTGCAAAAAGTTTTGGTTAGTGTCTTGTTTATGACGTCAAACACACAATTGCCAGTGAATGTTGGGCCATTTTTGTGAGCAAATGTGTTGTAATAAATGGTTAACCTTGACGAAACATTTTGCTAAGCCAATGATATTACTAAACATTATTTCAAATATCTTCTTTTCTGATTTTGACGGACGTTTCATTCTATGGAAAGTTTGTTTGGCTTAGAATTTGAGTTCTTGTAGTTGCACGCATTAGTGACGTCACATTAAGTGACGTCATATTTTATGTCCGCCACTTTGCATTTTTGTAAAACTCGGCGCCTATGGTTACTGGGCACCACAGATGAAAGATTTCTGTTGCTCAATAGTGTTACAAGGGCAAGCAGTTGTATGTTACTCGTTTTGACTTTGTGGATTGCTTGGTGAACATTTTTGTGCCATGGCAGTTAGGGGGTTGTTAACAGCCCTATGACGTAAGAAACATTAACAGTTGTTGCTCAAAACACCTCTAGTGGTCGAAATTTTAAACATTGGCGGATTGGGCTGAAATTTTGCAGTACTATTGATTGAGTCATTGAGGTTTCATATTTTTTTAGTTTGTGTGTCGGACCCCTTTAGTTACCCTACTAACCCCCTAAAATGGGTCAATTTTTTAAACACTGTCGGGATTGGATAAAATTTGGGTAGTATGTGCTATTTGTAGGTTTCAATTGATGTGTTTTACCTTGTAGCCCCAACATTTACTTCACTAGCCCCCTAAAATAAATGAACTTTTAAAAAATGTCCTAATTATATCAAATTTGCAAAGTTTATTAAACATACTAAGTCCTCAAATGTTATGTTTTGCCCTGTAGCACCACAACTTAACCAACTAATCTCTAAAATGTGTAACCCTTTTCAGAATGTTCGAATTGAATGAAAATTGGACAGCTTGTAGAATTTGCTATTTATTTGTTGTTTTACCCCATTATGCCACTACTTACTCCTTTGTTTGAAAGAATGTTAAATAGGACATACTTCAAAGAATACCTGGGTTGAATCTAAATTTATATAGTTTGTACTCTACATAGTATTAATATTTAAGCCCAGTCCCGATCACTGTGTTTTACCTTACAACACTAAACTTTCACATGGTTATCTCTTGAAATGCATTATGTACAACTTTGCATGTGTGGGGACCCATGAGTTTCTGCTTGCAGAAACAACTATGGTTATGAAAGACAGTGGATGGTATGGGACCCAATCAGGTTTTTTTTTAAGGTTTGGTTTGGGTGACCGCTAAGTAGTTATAAGAGACCGCAAGTGTTTCATTTAAATACCAAAAAATAGCCAGTCCAAATTTTGGGAAACTGCTGGAGAAATTTGGGGGACTGTTTCGGTCCCCCAAAACACCTTAAAAAAACACTGGACCCAATATAAAATAAGCATAGGAAATATATCAATGTTTTAAAATAGGTTATAGTGTATATGCAAGGGCAATATGTGCTAAGCCACCCTTCTAGTTTTTTTTTGTTTTAAAATAACTGGGGTAAGGAATTAGGTTTATATCCTATATATACCATTTAAGGTCGCCTAAAATGCTCAGATTAAAAATTTCGTACTTGATGCATAAGTTTAGGTAAACGGGGCTCATTGTTTATGACGTCATAATCTGTATTGTGACAATTGCGGTGCCTGTTCTTTCGCATTGTTTGCACACAATAAGCGGATAAAAAGCCTGGCGCATATGGTTACTAGGCTGGTAATCTTTTTTTCCAGTCTCACGAAATCTGTTTTTAGCAGTTTCAAAATCAAAATATTTGGCAAAATAATTTTAGATACGTTACCGCTGCCAGCACGTGTACTTTAACATACATGGTCACAGCCGCACAAACTCGTCTCCGCGGCTGCAGGTAGTGCACCCCTGATTTTGCCCAAAATATTAACAGAGTATATTTTCAGATATGTGCAAATATGTTTGTTGTCACTGAAATTATTGGACAAACATTGGTTGAAACGCTACAATTGCAATTGTTTCAAAATAAACAAGCATTTGTTGCAACATAGGCTACACCACGTCTTTTTGTTAATAAATTCTTGTGCCAACATTAAACAAAGCGAGCCGCTTTTAGTATCCATTTTTAGGTGTTGTGCAGGTCTGTGTTAACGATTCTAAAGCCGTGTTTAATGTCCATATTGCAACGACCTAAACTTGATCCAATGTGAACAAAGTTTTGGCTTCAACAGTGCAAAGTGGGCTGTATTTGAAAACGTGAATCGCTTTTACTTTTATTTATCTTTATCGAATGAAGAAATTGTGTCAAGTGACAATTTGCAAAATACCGTGGCAGAAACAACAGACTAAAGCGTGTAAAAAGTATCTGTGTTTAGTTTCAAAGTAAGTATGGCACGGGCACGGGTACAGATACTGCACATGGTATAGGTTGGCAAATCGCACCCCCGGTATTTTTTAAAACTCTGCGGCTGTGCTCATAATACTATTCAGCGTTACTAATTACATTTGGCGGGCCGTAGTTTGCCCACCCCTGTACTAGACTCTACCACGAAAAATTAAGGTTGGCAGCAAAGTTGTTTACACACTATCTCACTTCATGTTTTTTTTATTCATAGAAGGATATTGTGAACAGTGATGAGAAAGATAATAATTTATCCAAAACTTCTAGCAGACTGACAAATGTTGTTCCCAACCTTCAAAAACTTGATGTACACGCTCAAAAAACAAAGTTTGTTTGTGTGAATTGCTTAAATGTAAAACTTGATACATTTATGTAGTTATTTTTTTACAGCAGTGAGGAATCCGATGCTATGGATATAAATAAACAAGGTAAGTAGGCTGATTTAATGACCTTGCCCAACAATTTTGTTCATGTGAACAACAAAAATCATGTAAAATGTGTGCATACAAATTCTGATCAAATATGAATAAGTGGCATAATTTGAGAAGGACATTTTGTAAAGGTAACATAAATTTTACTCAGACATTCTGAAAGAACCTGGTGACAATAACACGGAACCAAGTAATTACAAGGACATTGCTGCTGAAAAATTGGTGATTGCTAATCATTCAAAATATAGCAAAGGAAGATTAGCTAGTGTGGTCACCCAAAACAGCAGAAAAAGGTGTATGAGTGAGCCATCAAATAACCACATCCAACCAAAATTGAAAAAACTGGATGAAAATGGGTCAACATGTAAACCCAATCATATTTTGGACAACAATCATATAACATCAGGAAAAGACTTCACCCTTAACGCTTCCACAAATCAGTGTGTTCAATCCCAGTTGTTGGATGTGGATAATGCTGTTACATATGGACGGTTTTTAGCAAGCAAAGCAATTACACAGACAGAATCAAAACTCCGGCATTGTTCTTCACACCCAGATTTTGCAGCTTTGCGACAGGATCAACCCACTGTGCTATCATCTGTTGTAACGGTGCCAAAAAATGGAAAAGGGGCATCTAAAAAAACTCGAAGAAAAAAGAACAAAACAGTAAAACAGCCAAAGACTAATCAATGCCCTCCAAACATAAAAGCAATGCCGAAAGTGTGTGTACTCAAATATCTTAGATATGTAATTTACCAAGGTATTTATAAGCCTTCTGCAATTTGTATTAAACAGATAGCCTGGCTGGAATTAAAGAAGAGTTACCAACACAAACAAAGGGAGGAAATGGGAAAAATTAAAAGCATTTTGCAACATAATTCATTTAAAGGTCAATATGTGAAGATTGATACTAACTACACACAGGTTTTTTTTTAAGGTTTGGTTTGGGTGACCGCTAAGTAGTTTTAAGAGACCGTGTTTCATTTAAATAGCAAAAAATAGTTGCAAGTAGTTGCAAGTCCAAATTTTGGGAAACCACTGGAGAAATTTGGAACACCTTAAAAAAATTTTTTTCAAAACACCTTAAAAAAACACTGTTCTACACATACTATTTATGAGAAATGTATTTTATTGAATATACAGATGGAAACACTCAATCTACATTCATTAAACGCCATTTGGTATTGGAAGAACATGTTTCATTTGAAGAAATGAGTCCTTGTAATGAAGTAATTAATACCTCTCTGGAAAGTGCTGGAGAATCACCAGGTCAACATAATGGTAATTAATTGTACCAAAACTTATTTTGTTGTTGGTTAGTTTATAAATGAAAAACTTATTATTGTTTTTGTCTAAATATGTTTTTTTCTTTTTTCCGTCTAACACGGATTTGTTCCCACGTTTTGGTCAAGAAAGAATGGTTCAAACTTTTTCAAATTTACACACATTATAGATATTGGTCTAAAGAGGGTCCAAGTGAATTTTGACCCCGTTTAATCCCTCGGTTCAATGGCTATATGGCTGTACTTGCTAAAATGGCTATACTTGCTAAAGTACCTCATTTAGGAGATATGTGCTTTGTTGTTTGGTGCAATATAAGGTATTTCAAAGAATTTTGTACCTTAAAGAAAGATTTACCCATTTTCACCCCTTAAACCCCAAAATATTCGTTTCTGTCTAACGGTGGTTTGTTAAATGCGTTTGGTCAAGAAAGAGTGCTTTCAATTTATATAAATTACCAATATAAAAATTGTGCGAGAACCCTGACTATAGCGTACAATAGTGTTGTAATAAAAAGATAAAGTGTTGCTGCCAGGCTCATTGTATTAACATCCTTTGTGCTTCCAACAGTTTTATTGCAAAAAATTCACACCTTGACCTTCTATTCAAACATAAAAATGTCAGTTACTTTGTAATAAAACTGCTGGAGAAGAAACTATTGATTTGAAGGAAAATACATTTTTATACTTGTTATCTTTAAGGTAAGCGCGGTCAGACATCTTTTCAACCAGGAGTGATAATTCAAGTTCAGAACTACAAACTTGACCCTTTACAAAATATTTCTGCCAGTGTAAAGTTGTTGAAACAACATTTTTCTTTGTATGGACCAGTTGCTTATGTTGACATCCAACAAGACCTGCCATGCTATGTTCGGTAACATTTTTTGAAACTTGCAGCCTAAATGTGTTAATCCCAATCAACCGCAGTGTTGTTGTGATATTATTTTTAGTACAGATATATCTATTAAACCAAAAATGTGCATATTTTGCAGATTTGGAAATGCGAAGGCAGCCCAACAAGCAGTGTTAGAAGAACAAGATTACAGCTTGTGTCTTTTAACAGGTAATGTAATAAATGTGCACACAGCGGCAGTTGGTTAGTTTACATCAACTTACCATTAAAAAGGCAATCCCAAAGGGTAATGGATAGAGTGCTGCTTGTCAGTTATTTTAAATTTCATTGAATTTATTAATATGTAGAAAGTACTTTCTAATACTGAATGTTTTTGTGGATTGGATTGAGTTGAGTTAATTTTGCTTGGAAAAAGCAGATTGGCATACTTTGCTGGTGGTTGCAAGAATCAAGCTGTAATTGACTATGTTTTTCAATGTGTTTTTTTGCATTAACATGAATGATGGTAATTCCTATATTCACACTCACATTTCATGTAAATTGATAAAAAGAAGTGAGAAAAACTGGTTCCTTTCATCTAAAGACTCAAAATGCGTTTTAGGTGCTGTTGAAGAGTCTTATTGGGACAGTTTACTTGCTTCCAGGCAACTTAAAAGAAGTCGTGAACGCCCAAAAGTCAGAGGGCGGGAAAAAATTGCAATGAAAGCGGTTCAATTAACCTGTCAAAACAGCAAACAACACATTAAGTTTAACCACAATTACTAGCGTTTCAATTAAAAGGTGGTTTGAGTTTAAACTTACAAGTTATTTATTTTTTATTGTTTTTTTTGCCTTACAACATGAGACGAAAATTTTGTTGTGAATGGGTTTACCCTGCAGACTTCCTTTGAGATCAAACCAATTAAATTTACAGGTCTTATTTACTAAACTTCATAAAAATGTCTGTTGTGATTTTAAAAAAGCAAGAGTTGTGTCCAAGATTCATTCGGGTTATTTACATTTTGCCACATTTGAGTTTCGATTTTACGTTGCTAAATCTTAGTGGTCGAAAGGCCTTGTAAAATTAAATTCAGGATTTAGGGATTTTAGGCAGACCTGGATAGCCACCCTGTCCGTAGTGAAACCAATAAAAAAAACGTTTCAGCTGCAAAAGAATACAACAAAAGTGCCATTATAAAAGATGTGTAATGAACATAATTTTTGTGGGTCCCGTTCTCTGAAGGGGACACATATTGTTTTTCTCCGTTTTTTGTGTCTAACGCTGGTTTGTTATACACATTTGGTCAAGAAAGAGTGCTTTCAATTTATATAAATTAACACAGATGTTAGTGATTAATCCAAGTTTGACCCCCAATGACCCAGCGGTTTACCCACATGCCCCCAAAACCTAAAGTTTTTGAAACGGTTGTACTGACTAAAGTACATGATTTAGGAGTTTGGTGTAGCGAATTTTGTAACTTTTTATTGGATTTGCCCTTTACACCCGGAAATAATCGGATTTAGCTTTTCCAGTCCTTTAGGTCAGAAATACAAGCCCAAATGTGCTGAAATTTTAAACAATTGTTTGTAGTGGTTACTCGACTAGTATTTACAATTTTGGCTCAATCGGCCGAATGGTAGCCTACCTTTACAGCGCATAATATGTGTACCGGTAAACTGGAAAGCACAAAGGAGTGATTCACGTCATTGTCAGTTGGCCTCCCTACGACGAGAGGTCACTGAAAGTCAACTTGTAGGTATCGCATCGCAGAACACAGTTGAGAATGATTTTTTGTTGCAACGTAGCCTATTTGTTTTTGACACATATACTCCGGAAACAATACGTAAGTTATGTATAAATTAAGAAAAACGTTATTGTTGAATACTAAGTGCCATTAAAAACCATGTCAGAAGGTCATTTTAAATGATCGTTCGGCGATTACACGGCCATAGGGTACTAAAGAACAAGTAGTTATCAATACCTCCTCAAAATGTCCATACTCCATAAAGAATTGGTAAATTCTGCAAAATATCTTCCTAATTTGTCACTGTTTTAAAACTAGTTCTCGATTGGGAGTATTTTTATGTTTTTTCCCTACTTTGTAAATATATGACAATATAATGTACCGTAAGCAGGATATGTACAAAACCTTTTGAAAGTTGGGTTGATGCTTTCTACTAATTTGTCCTAAAAAAGAATCTATGAAGAAAATCTCCAAAGAAGAATTTGAAAACCTTTTCACCATGGCTTATTCGCATAAACACGTGTCCGGGGAAAATCATGATTGTAGATCACATGGTGTGTATAGTAAATTGATAAATAGGATGCACACAAAAAAAACGAAAATTTGTAGGAAATCCACCTTTCTATTTCTATTTGGTAATTGTCTCCAGAACAGCTGGTTTTAACCTTTTTATCACGGCCGAACCCCAACGATATTCTTCAGCCTTTGGTCGAACCCCAACAAGCTGCATCCTGGATTTTTAAACCATTTTGTTTTGTGTGTCACAATTAGCTTTTGACCAAACATAGTGGCAACAGTTACTTTTTGTCATTTTGTTAAATTCTGACATAATAATACAAGCAACTTGCTTCAGGATTGCTTTAATTCCGGCAATGTTTAGTTTTTTTTCAAAATGAAGCATTGTATTTTTATCAAGTGTACAAACATGACAAAAGTGAAGTAATAAGTTTTTGCTGCCAACAAAATTTCGTTGTTTTGCTGCTTGCGAACAACGCTCACAATGCTTATTGTTACGTCACAAAAAAAGACAAAACCTTAGTGTAACCTTCCAGTGTTTTGAAATTTAGCAAATAATTTTTTTTAGCGACCACAGAACCCTAAAGTTTGACTAAAACGAGTATTTGTATTGTACTCCCAAAGACCTTCGTCGAACCCCTGGGGTTTGGATTGAACCCCGGTTAAGAACCACTGCACCAGAGCAATCGTCTCGCTTTGTGTTCTTTCATCAAGCCAAATAAACCCAACCCAACAAATAAATCCTAATCGAAATTCGTAGCTTACTCGGGAGCCTATTGGATTCTAACCCCGTGAAATATGCTGAAAAGCGGTACAACTTCCAAGCTCTTTGTGTGAAGGGCAGTTATATGGTACCAGCGCGGTTCTTAACCGTGAGTCGTAGCCCCTAGTGAGCGTAAGCTCACCACAAACATTTCTGCAAAAAAACAACGACAGTCCGGGGCGCAAATGCAAATGGTGGGGGCGGGAGTTTACTTTAGTCATTTGTGTTGATAAAATCCAGGTTTTACTACTCACCACTATATCAAAGACAAGAAACTGTAAGAGCTATGGATGTCACTCATTCCATGGTTGATTACCATTGACACAAAAGTCGTTTGATAGTAAACTGTTTTGTGTCCACTTTCCAAACCTGTTGACCAGTTTATTTTTTTTCAAAAAAACAACAACAACAACATGGCATTATGTGACATACCTACTGTAACGTCCCGTGAACGCGCCCCGGTTACAGCGCGGAACGTCACACGAGGGGGGATTGAAACGCGATTCCTAAAGGTCTCCAACACGCAGTCCACACAGATAGGGTGTTTTGTAGATCTTATATTCAAACACTTTCAACGAAGAATGAAGAGGACGGTGGGAGGCGATAGAAACGATCGGAAACGAATAGAAAACGGTTTCTACATAAAGCATGACATTAACATTGCGCTTTAAATGTAGAAATATAACTCAAAGCTTACCAACTGTTATGGTAACCGGAAGAAAATATATAACATGGGCAATCCCAGAAATCACTGTCACACACCTAAATACACAATAAAGCATGAGACCACAATATGACATTATGACGTCATATACACAATGCTTACCAAGCTATGTAGAGCGACAGTGTGGAAAGGTCACGCTTCACGTGAATATCGTACAAGAACGCTGCGTAAACAAATACAACTTAAATAAACCCAACTACACGTACAGTACGACTATTAAAAAAGGGAAATGACATTTTAGGTCATTGCAGTTTAGGTCAAGTTCACAGCGGTTAGCATTCATTATGGTAATTCACAATAATGAGTCATTAAACACACATATACAAAGTGACTCACCAATAATCGTCAACACTACAATAAACAGCTTTTTTACAACAACCGACGCAGCACCGTGCTCCACGGAAGTCAGCAACGAAAAGAACTAAACCACATTGCGTTATAACACAAAACTGGCAGTCGATTGTTACGTCACACAACGCACTAGGTTACAACACAAGTTGTACTAAGGAAATGCGGGAATCTATAGAAATCGGCAATTACTGGCAAATAAGATGTAACATACCCCCCCACAATGTACGAATCCAAGGAGGACATTTACAACACAACACACAAACATCGGCAGTAATTGCGAACAAAGAAACACACAACTAATCACGCATCGCGTCGTCGCGGCATAGCAAGCACAATTTTGCAATTGAGCGTCTCAAGGCACCAGTGTGAGTCTTGACCACCACCTGGCGCACTACTCCCTTTCGATCAGGAAGCACATCGGTCACGCGACCCAAAAGCCATTTGCTCCTGGGCTGATTATCATCCGCTACAAGCACAACGTCACCGACTGCGAAATTAGAATGTCCATTTGCCCACTTCGATCTGGGCATTAGCGTCGGCAGGTACTCGCGCGACCATCGCCGCCAAAATTGGTCGGCCAAGTATTGTACTTGGCGCCAACGGTTACGATGGAAACAGTCCTTCCCCGTAAACAGTCCAGGGGGCATATTCGGCGCTGCACGTGGCAGCAGTAGGTGATTGGGTGTAAGGGGCTCCTCATCCTTCGAATCGAACGTCACAGGAACCAAGGGACGGGAATTCAGGATGGCCTCGACCTCCACCATCAGAGTCATTAGTTTCTCATCGGACAATGTCTGCTCCGAAAGCAGAGCGTTGAGAATTTTGCGCACAGAGCGTATCATTCGCTCCCAAACCCCACCCAAGTGGCTGGCAGAGGGAGGATTGAAGCTCCACGCAATATCACGTTGTTGCAGATATTTGTAGATCTGCCTTTGATTACACTGGTTCAGTTCTTCGCGCAGGATGCGCTCAGCTCCAACGAAGTTTGTGCCGTTGTCGCTAAATATCTGGTCTGGCCGTCCTCGACGACCGATAAAACGTCGGAGAGCTCCAATAAAGGAGTCCGTAGACAGTGAATGCGCTATTTCGATATGCGCGGCTCTGGTGGAAAAACAGGTAAAGATGCACCCGTACCTTTTTACCTCACTTCGTCCTTGCTTCACAAGGAAAGGTCCAAAGTAGTCGACACCGACCACTGAGAACTGCGGCTTATTGGCCTGAAGTCTCGCAGCAGGAAGGTCTGCCATCATCTGTTTGCCAAGGGAGCCATTTCTTCGGCGACAGGAAACACACTTGCCTAGAACACGACGAACCGCTACCCCTCATTTGATGATCCAGTAGCGTTCCCTGAGAGACGACCACGTGTGTCCCATTCCAGAATGGCCAACCTCGTCGTGCTGCTGCATAATCACTAGGTCTGTAAATCGATGGTCGTATGGAAGAATCATCGGATGCTTCACATCAAACTCGACACATGCACGCTCGAGCCTTCCACCAACTCTCATAACTCCATCGACTAGAATTGGATTGAGCTTTCCAAGAGCTCTCTTTTTCTTTGGTAAACGAATGGCTTCGCCTTTTGCCTTCGACATCGCAGCGATAACGTCCGGAAAACTTCGTTTTTGTATATACTTGACGATCTCAAGCTCGGCAGCCCTGAGTTCAACAACGGTCAGTTGCCCAGTAGTTACTTTGTATTTGGCAGGAAACCTCCTTGACATCAACATCGATTTGAATCTGAGCAACCAGCTTACAGCCCTTTTCAGCCGATTGAGTGATGAGTATCTGGCTATGAGTCGATCCGTAGCGGACTCGCTGGCGACCAGACAAACGGTTTGAGTTTCTTTCTTTACCAAAAGAAATTCGATTGGCAATGACGACAAGTCTGGGCAGGAAGGCCATGTATCTTCTTGCTCCCAAAGAAACTGGGGTCCAGTAAGCCATCGGTCCGGACAAAAAAAAATGTTGTGCCTAATTTAAATAGGCTCAAATCGTTCCGTTACCGTTGCGTGATAACAGGGAGTCGTTATCTCAAAGCCGTGACCTTTCAATCTCTTGTATTCGCTTGTTATCTAATCGCCAATTGTGACGTAACAAGGGTTTAACAAGGAGTTTTATGCGCTAACAAGCGGAAAGTTACGTTCCGGTTAGAACGCTGGTTTTAATTTGTTTTTGTTAGTGTTAAATGTACTAAATGCAACTGTTTTTGTAGTAAAACAATGTAAACTGAGTAAAACTGGTTAAATACGTTTAATGTTGTATTGTTTCTGTTAACTTTGTCAATAATAAAAGAACTTAACAGTTTTGACCTGACAAACACATATTAGTTTGCCACACACAGGTAAACGTAATTTGTTACTCGCCAGGCCAAATTTTTGCCTTCTGCAGTTACCAACTTTAGTGCATCCGTGACATTGCGCAACTTAACAGTAGGATCGCCGCTTCAGAAAGGCGTTCAGTTCTTTAGAAATTGCTGCCCGTTTTTTTAAGCAACGATTTTGATTGCCTGACTGCAGTTTTGCTGAGTAAGCTAAATAACAGCGGCGGGATCAGAAAACTACAAAGCTTTTTCTAAAATAATTTGTCGTTTTGTCAATTGGACAGGTAGAAAAACCGCCAAAGTCGAAAGTTGGACCGGGTTTCGGTTTTGGACCTGCTTACAATTTTGGACAAAGCGTTTTGCCGCTTAACGCGTCGTTTTGAACCAGGAAACGAAATGAGCGACAATTTAGTGGCATTTTGACATGTCAATTACGTATTCAGTCTCGTGCGGTTTAGCACTTTTGTGTGGAAATTTTTTCAAAACGATCTAATGACGTATAATGACGTCATTGGGGAATTTCCCAAAATAAAACGTTGGACCCCCCCCCCCCTTTAAAAATTTCTGGATACGCCCCTGGCCTTGCCTATTACAAACGAGCAGTGAATGCGTCCTCGCTCGTCTACCAGCCTCAGATAGGTCACCGCGCCGTAAGCTGTAGATGACGCATCTGCAAAATGGTGCAATTCCGTTTTTCGCACCTTACCAAAATCGTGGGGCTTCAGGCATCTAGGCAGAACGACCTCTCCTAACCGCGGTAGTTGCTGCAACCATTTTGCCCACGATTCGGAGTCTTCATCGGAAAGAACGTCATCCCATCCCAGCTGCTTTCTGCAGAGATCTCTTTGCATCGTCTTGGCCACCACGATCACAGGCGCTGCAAAGCCAAGAGGATCGTATAAGGAACTTACCACCGACAGGATTGACCTTCTGGTGTAAGCTGTAGGCTGCTTTACATCGACATTGAAACCGAACTCGTCCGACGAAACGTTCCATCGAACACCAAGTACCCTCTCGCACGAAGAACCATCCTCGTCCAGCTCCTTCACCGATTTAGCCCGTTCCTCTTCATCAATGGAAGCGAGAACTCGCTCGCTGTTACTAAGCCACTTGGTTAGCCGAAGTCCCTTCTTCTTAAGAAGTGCACAGATGCCTTTGACCAACTGAACTGCTTCTGCTTCAGTGGACACGGACTATAAACAGTCGTCGACATAGAAATTCTTTTCTACCGTCTCGACGACTTCATTAGGAAATTCGCTTCGCAAATCATCAGCGGCTTGTTTGAGACAAAAACTCGCACAGGAAGGCGAAGAAGTTGCTCCAAACAAATGAACAAGCATCCTGTGTGAGGTGGGCTTCTTCGACACATCGCCATCGGGCCACCACAAGAACCGAAGTGCATCGCAATCTGCTGGCTTCACGCGTATCTGATGAAACATGGCCTCCACGTCGGCCACAAGAGCTACCTTTTCCATTCGGAACCTTGAAAGAACTCCGACTAACGAATTGGTTAGATCTGGACCCTGGAGTAAAGCATCATTCAAGGACTGGTCGCGGTATTTGGCGGCACAGTCAAAAACCACCCGAACTTTACCGGGCTTGTGTGGATTTGTAACAGGGTGATGCGGCAGGTACCATACTACCTCTGCAGACTGTTCCTCATCTGGAACTTCTTCGGCATAGCCTTTAGCTATGTAACCCTGTACCGTCTTTGTATACGCATCGCGTAGCACGGCGTCGCGTCTCAGGCGACGTCCCAAAGAACCCAAACGGTTTAGCGCCATGTCCCGGTTGCACCGAAGCGGTTGTGCGTTCGGGCGCCATGGTAGCGGCAACTCATAATGACCTTGCTTGAATTGCACACTTGTTTTCATTTTATCTAAGACGTACCGGTCTTCACGCGACATAGGCATCGCGTCGGCGTTGGTATCTTGAAAATCGGTCTTCCACATTCGCTCTAACTTCTCGTGCAGCGAATCATCGGCAACTTGGGTAAAGTTGACGGAAAACAAATCAGTTGACTTCTTAGAGACAGGTCCTGCCAATGCCCATCCAAGTGGAACCCTGAATGCAATAGGTTGCTTCGGTTTTCCCTTCCGTACCTCTTGCACGAGAAAGGCCTCTGGAACGTCCAGCCCGATTAGCAACAAAGCCTCGCTGCAATCTACCTGTGGGAATGACAGGTCTCTAATATGTGGCAGTGCATCCAATTCCGCGTTTCTCGGAAACTTGTTGGCAGTAATAGGCAGACAATCAACCGCGAACACCTCAGGAAGTTCCACAGTTGTGGAGCCATCGAGCGAAGCAACAGATAAATTTACTCTTTTGCCCTCGCGCTTGCGACTGTCCCCGTTGACCGTTTTAAGCGTCACGTTGCTAGGTTCACCTCGCAGTCCTAGCTAGTCCGTCAGTTTCTTGTCGCACAAAGTAATGCCCGAGCCAGTATCTAAAAGAGCGTACGTATCAACAGCCCTACCGTTAGCACGGACTTTGACCGCAACCATCATCAAGTTGACGCTCTGTCTACCAGAAGAAGCATGACAGTCCTTTCCAATCGCCGACGCAACCGAACAAACAGTCCGTTCCGGCGCAGGTCCTGTGACAGGATACTCGTCCTCTCTCTTCTCTGGCGGATGCAACAAGGTGTGATGAGCTTCATTGCAGTCCCTCACGGTACACGCCTTTGGGCTGTTGCACTTAGTGGCAAAGTGTCCAAATCTGAAACAGTTATCACAGAGTCTGCGGCGCCGGGTGACGCGCAGACGATCACGGTAACACCGGGATTTAAATTCTTCACACTTAGCAAGCACGTGGTTTCCCGAACAGCACTGACACAGCGGGGCAGTGGGAAAATGGGAAGGTCCGGCACGAGCCTTAGGCCTAGATTCTTGTTCGCTTACAACGGCATGACTGGAAGCCTTTACGTGACTACCTTTACCTTTCGCCCTTTTGGCTTCGTTACGATGCTCATCCAGAATGCGGCTAAACAACGAGTTTGCAATCTGGTCCTCGGTTTCCACGAAATTAACGAGATGCTCGAACAGAGGTTCACGGCCAGTCTCTCTGATTATTGTTGCGACACGCCGTTTCCAAGCCTCCTGCATCTTAAACGGTAGACGATTTACGACAGCAATCAACGTAGGATAGTTATTCATCTTGGAATGCTCGTCAATGTCTGAAAGTGTAAGTAAACAATCGCGCAGCGACTGTGCAAACTCGCTCAAGCCAGCAGCATCGTTCGGTCGCAATTCTGGACCGTTAACAACACACCTTACACATGCATGAGCGATTATATGTGACTTGCCAAAGCGGTCGTACAGTAACTGTCTCGCTTGTTTGTACCCGTTTTCTCTAAAGCAGTGTTCAATCAGTTTACGGGCCTTGCCATCACAATGCTGCGCCAAATACGACAATTTGGCACCATCGTCATCGACCTTGTTGTCGATACGAGAATCGAAATTGCGAATAAACTTCCAATAGTCCATTGGATTGCCGTCAAAAACGAGAACTTTAGGCTTTGGTCTGTTTATGTGCTTCACAAGTGATGCAATCTCATTGTCATGCACGCCAGTTGGCTTGACTGAATCATATGTGCAAGAATTATTTACAATTGGGTTTGCTGCGGCGAAAGAACTTTTCTCATCAAACGAAGATTTAAATTTAGGCGCATATTGGGACAGGGACTTCGACGGAGCAACATAGTCAACCACATACCGTTGGTCAGGAGGGCTTTGCTGCGACGTGACAGGCGGTGACGTAAACAATACGTTGATCCCCGAGCGGCTTCTCCAGGGGAGGCGTGGTCGATTCACCAGAACCTTCCTTCACCGTTACGTACTCCGTGTTTCCTGACATCTCGTCCCAAACCTTCTCCTCAAAAGCAGTTCCAGCATTTCCATTTTGTCCCTTTGGCGCTGTTCTTCTTCAGCACGACGGATTTCTTCTTCGGCACGTCGTCTGTCTTCTTCGGCGCGTCGTCTGTCTTCTTCTGCGCGTCGCATGTTTTCTTCTGCTCTCTTCTGTATGTCGGTTTGTCTTTTTATTACTTCGTGCTGTCTGGCGAGTTCCTGCTTCTGCGCTGTTTGTTGAATAGCAAGACGCGCGAGCTGCGTAGTTACTTTAACTCTAGTTCTACTGTTAGTCGAAGAACTAGATCGTCTACTTCGTCCGCAGAAGGAGTCGTTGTCCCTGGGACTGTTTTCACCGCTTCCATCCGGACTAGCCATGTTAACAGGTAAAGCACTCCTAGATGGAGAATTTACCTCACGAATCCAGTGGGAAACTCGGTCATCGAATTCGGCTTTGTTTTTCCTCACGCTTGCTAGTTCGTCGGCAAGATCGGGATGCGCCTCGTAGACAGCAACAGTATCCACAAAAAGGTGTTCAAGCGCAACCAAGATCGTCTCGAGCACCTGCTTGTTGCGGTGGTCCTTCATCAGACACTCGGCGGCTAGATATTGATCACTTAGACGTCGACGGCAGTCAGCGACCGCTTCAGGGGTTGTAACGTTTGATTGGCTCATCTTCGACCGCCTAATTATTCAATAAACAGGTAAACTTGTTTTTGCAAGCAGTTGAAACTTTCATGTAACGTCCCGTGAACGCGCCCCGGTTACAGCGCGGAACGTCACACGAGGGGGGATTAAAACGCGATTCCTAAAGGTCTCCAACACGCAGTCCACACAGATAGGGTGTTTTGTAGATCTTATATTCAAACACTTTCAACGAAGAATGAAGAGGACGGTGGGAGGCGATAGAAACGATCGGAAACGAATAGAAAACGGTTTCTACATAAAGCATGACATTAACATTGCGCTTTAAATCACTGTCACACACCTAAATACACAATAAAGCATGAGACCACAATATGACATTATGACGTCATATACACAATGCTTACCAAGCTATGTAGAGCGACAGTGTGGAAAGGTCACGCTTCACGTGAATATCGTACAAGAACGCTGCGTAAACAAATACAACTTAAATAAACCCAACTACACGTACAGTACGACTATTAAAAAAGGGAAATGACATTTTAGGTCAAGTTCACAGCGGTTAGCATTCATTATGGTAATTCACAATATTGAGTCATTAAACACACATATACAAAGTGACTCACCAATAATCGTCAACACGACAATAAACAGCTTTTCTACAACAACCGACGCAGCACCGTGCTCCACGGAAGTCAGCAACGAAAAGAACTAAACCACATTGCGTTATTACACAAAACTGGCAGTCGATTGTTACGTCACACAACGCACTAGGTTACAACCACCCGATCCGTCTGGAAGTCCCCGATTAAAATCGGCTGTGTTACGCAGAATAATGCGTTTCTTATCGGGCGGGATTAGAATCTTTAGAACCTGTGTTATAACACAGCCCGATTGCGGATAGTTTTATCGGTAATGGCAGTGGAGCATTAAATTTGTTTTTTATTGGCAAATATTATTTTTGCTGTGATAATAATCGCAGGTAAATTGGGTTTTATATCAAAATGGCAGTTAATTGTAAAACAGCAAGACAAAAACAAATGCATTCTAAGCTGTGAAATGAATATGTTAAACACTAAAATGAGCCAAGAATCAAGATTGAAGTGCCTGATTGGCATCAAGGTTCTGGCAATAAAGCAATGCAAAGAGACCTTTCAGTGAGAAGATTTTCAAGTTCTTACCTTTATATGAAGCAAAGTGAGGACCAGCACACTGTCATGTGAGGGCTTGTAGATTGGATTTGAATTGAAATGATTCACAGTAAGTGGCTGCCTTGTTACTGCCCTTCTAAACTCAACTCTTTCTGTATTTGTGGCTGATGTTATTTTGAATTTTAGCACAGTTAAAACCCCCAATATTGAATATTAACTCTTGCTTATTGGTGACTAAACTCAAGCCTCTTTTGTTTAACCCATAATTGTCAAGTCAAATGAGCATACACTTTATCTTTATTTTTTTAATGCAGTTCATTCCATATCAAAAAAATTGAAGAAAGTCTTTCATTGCGGAAGAATTTTGTCGACAAAAACAGCTCTCTCTTAAAGTGTCAGCAAAATCATTGATGTATACGATCTGTTACTTGCCTCACAGGAGAAAATTGTATGTCGAGATATGCACCACATACTTTAGTTTTACATGAATCAAATCGGAATATGTGTTATTTCTTTTCCACTGTTTTACCTGCCTGCAAGTTTATTTATTAGTTCTTATACCCAAATTAAGAATTTGTATTCAAACATTTGTAGGCGTTGATATTATTATGATTATGGTCTCATGTAAATTCTGAGAATGTTTTGCACTCTGATGTAGAATCGGACAGTAAACCTGATTCATCAGACATAAATTGAGAACCTCTAGTTTTGACCAGTAGTCTGCATGATAGCATGTTGTAACAATTGGGTGGTTCAACCTCATTTTTCACATGATATCCGGTTTAATTTTCTTGATAATTCAGCAAATCATTACATTTTCAGCTGTACAATATTGTTTCACCTTTTTGTTTTATTTTAGTCTGTTTACTTAAAGATCCTTGTTTAGTATGTACTATGTACTTGCAAATGCAGGTTTTTAACTGACCAATCAACCAATTGCTGTGAATGTAATTATTTATTCTCTTCCCATTTATTTCTGCTTTCATATAACTATGGGACTCAACTTGAATATGTTGAAGTGTGGAAATTGGGTTCATAAGGTGCTTTTTCCATCAATAAAGTGTTGTCCTCACTGTGCATTTGGTGTTTCATCATTTTCATTAGTACAGGCTTTAACGTGTGTAGCGTTTACGACACTATTGTGCAATGTTTATGGAAACTATTGCATGTTATTTCGCAATAACGTTTCACACCACGAAATGGAAATGTTTACCCTCATTTCTGCATAGACTAATGTTTATAGTTCCGGTTCTATGGTAGTCATAAGCTATTTCCAGCCATTTTCGGGTTCCAGAAAGATCTAACAGTAAACATAGTGTTTCTTCCATTGTGACACATATTTCCGTCGATATTTGCAATGTTTCCGCAGTTGTGTTTTGTATTAGAACGCGTCGTTTCCACCCTGTGAAAAAGCACACGGTGTTCACCAAGAGGCGCTATGGCACTATAAATTATATGGCTACCTTAAAATAAATAATATAAATAATATGAGAAAAAGAATTCGTACACCGGCCAATGTTTCACATTGTTATATAAGTGTAGACTTTGATGTTTTCGCCGTTCTATTTGTGGATGCTAAATTTGGTTTTTATCTCACTGCTGTTGTTAG
Organism: Phallusia mammillata; assembly: GCF_965637545.1. Classification (NCBI taxonomy): domain Eukaryota; kingdom Metazoa; phylum Chordata; class Ascidiacea; order Phlebobranchia; family Ascidiidae; genus Phallusia; species Phallusia mammillata. The sequence continues at coordinate 14,368,896 of NC_137256.1, read as the reverse complement.
CTGGTCAAGAGCTAATCAGACGATATCGCTTAAAGCAAATATTCAAGAATACAGAGTGTTAAGCAACTCTGGGTGTGCTTACTATTTGAGACAGTGATGAATCGTGCGAATTTTAGAGGCTCATTCCGACGTAGATCCTTTCGGTTCGCAAGACTCTTTAACCATTCCAGACAGTACAGACAATCCAGAAATCGTGAAGAAGAAGAAGAACAAATAAATCGTGTCCGTAATCATACATTGCAACTTTCTACTGTCGCTAAGCGTGAGATAAATCGTTTAACTGTGGTCCAGAACATAGTTCCAACTTTCGTCTGGAATTCTAATTTCAGAGAGTTTGATTTGAAGTTCAAGCCTTGTGCTTTGGAGGAAGAGATTTCTCTAACCGAATTCATAAGAGACAGTGATCAATTTCTAGCTGAAGGTCTACGACGACGTTTGCAGGAGATAAGGTGTGAAATCTTCCAAGGTTTAATTGCTAGCACAGATCCGGACCAGATTAGTTTCGGCAACAACCCAGACGAAATAAGTAAAGCCGTGAGACTCTATCAACGGGTCAATCGTGAGCAATTAGAGTGGATCACGCTAACGCACGCAGCACCTGCCAGGCCTTTGTGGTCGCGTTCTAACGAAGAGGAATCTTGTGTTATCAATCTATCCATTCCCTTGAGACACCATACCTGCCGCCCAACAGGCTCTAAGGAGGTTGGTGCTTCAAACTGGTGCCCCGAGTGAGGACCGAACTCACGACCACTAACGACTTGAGGTATATGGAAACGGTTTTTACACGCCAACTCTAAACAACATTCAGTTAACGCTTGCAAAATATCGTTAAAATCTTATCATAACGTCGAAAATGAGAGGCGTACATCGTAAGCGAATACATGACATAACCGCTTTAAAAATGATTTTTGCGCTGTCGAATTATGTAGCCTATAAAAGCTCCAGATGACAAACGGTTTAAGGTAAACGCAAACGGTTTTCACAGGTCAACTCTAAAATACATCCAGTAAAGCCATACAAAATATCGTTTAAATCTAATCATAACCTCGAAAATGAGAGGCGTGCATCATAAGCGAACGCAGGACATGACCGCTTTAAAAATGATTTTTGCGCTGTCGAATTATGTAGCCTGTAAAAGCTCCAGATTTTAAACGGTTAAAGATAAACACAAACGGTTTTCACAGGTCAACTCTAAAATACATCCAGTAAAGGCATACAAAATGCCGTTTGAATATGATCATAACCTCGTAAATGAGAGGCGTGCATCATAAGCGAACACAGGGCATGACCGCTTCAAAAATGATTTTTGGGCAGTCGACCAATCTAGCCTATACAAGCTCCAGATTTTAAACGGTTTAAGATAAACACAAACGGTTTTCACAGGTCAACTCCAAAATGCAGCTAGTAAACGCATACAAAGCATCGTTTAAATGTGATAATAACTTTAAACCGTTTAAAATCTGGAGCCTGTGCATGCTATATGGGTAGACCGCGCAAAAATCATTTTACAGCGGTCATGCCCTGCGTTCGCTTATGATGCACGCCTCTCATTTACGAGGTTAAGATCAGATTCAAACGACATTTTGTATGCCTTTACTGGATGTATTTTAGAGTTGACCTGTGAAAACCGTTTGTGTTTATCTTAAACCGTTTAACATCTGGAGCTTGTATACCATTGGTTGACTGCGCAAAAATCATATTTAAAGCGGCCACGCCCTGCATTCGCTTATGATGCACGTCTCTCATTTACGAGGTTATGATCAGATTTTAACGATATTTTGCAAGCGTTTACTGAATGTTGTTTAGAGTTGGCGTGTAAAAACCGTTTACATATACCTCAAGCCGTTAGTGGTCTCAAACACGTTAAAGCCTGTACTAATGAAAATGATGAAACACCAAATGCACAGTGAGGACAACACTTTATTGATGGAAAAAGCACCTTATGAACCCAATTTCCACACTTCAACATTTTCAAGTTGAGTCCCATAGTTATATGAAAGCAGAAATAAATGGGAAGAGAATAAATAATTACATTCACAGCAATTGGTTGATTGGTCAGTTAAAACCTGCATTTACAAGTACATAGTACATACTAAACAAGGATCTTTAAGTAAACAGACTAAAATAAAACAAAAAGGTGAAACAATATTGTACAGCTGAAAATGTAATGATTTTCTAAATTATCAAGAAAATTAAACCGGATATCATGTGAAAGATGAGGTTGAACCGCCCAATTGTTACAACATGCTATCATGCAGACTACTGGTCAAAACTAGAGGTTCTCAATTTATGTCTGATGAATCACTTCACTGTCCGATTCTACATCAGAGTGCAAAACATTTTCAGAATTTACATGAAACCATAATCACCATGGAGGTAAAATAATATCAACACCTACAAATGTTTGAATACAAATTCTTAATTTGGGTATAAGAACTAATAAATAAACTTGCAGGCAGGTAGAACAGTGGAAAAGAAATAACACATATTCCGATTTGATTCATGTAAAACTAAAGTATGTGGTGCATATCTCGACATACAATTTTCTCCTGTGAGGCAAGTAACAGGTCGTATACATCAATGATTTTGCTGACACTTTAAGAGAGAGCTGTTTTTGTCGACAAAATTCTTCCGCAATGAAAGACTTTCTTGAATTTTTTTGATATGGAATGTTTCTGTTGATTTTTTCAAGCTTTAAGCATTTTTCCCGGATGGTGAACTGCAATAAAAAAATAAAGATAAAGTGTATGCTCATTTGACTTGACAATTATGGGTTAAACAAAAGAGGCTTGAGTTTAGTCACCAATAAGCAGTCTAAGTGTTATAAAACAGAGTTAATATTCAATATTGGGGGTTTTACCTGTGCTAAAACTCAAAATAACATCAGCCACAAATACAGAAAGAGTTGAGTTTAGAAAGGCAGTAACAAGGCAGCCACTTACTGTGAATCATTTCAATTCAAATCCAATCTACAAGCCCTCATATGACAGTGTGCTGGTCCTCACTTTGCTTCATACAAAGGTAAGAACTTGAAATTCTTCTCACTGAAGGGTCTCTTTGCATAGCTTCATTGCCAGAACCTTGATGCCAATCAGGTACTTCAATCTTGATTCTTGGCTCATTTTAGTGTTTAACATATTCATTTCACAGCTTAGAATGCATTTGTTTTTGTCTTGCTGTTTTACAATTAACTGCCATTTTGATATAAAACCCAATTTACCTGCGATTATTATCACAGCAAAAATAATATTTGCCAATAAAAAACAAATTTAATGCTTCACTGCCATTACCGATAAAACCGTCCGCAATCGGGCTGTGTTATAACACAGGTTCTAAAGATTCTAATCCCGCCCGACAAGAAACGCATTATTCTGCGTAACACAGCCGATTTTAATCGGGGACTTCCAGACGGATCGGGTGTTACAACACAAGTTGTACTAAGGAAATGCGGGAATCTATAGAAATCGGCAATTACTGGCAAATAAGATGTAACACCTACAGTGATACTTTTGGTAACATTTACTCAGATTGTACATCCCAAACTGTACTTTTCCTAAAAACTTTCCTGTCTTTAAGTTTGGTTAGCTTGCCATCTGCAATTTAGGGAGTAGGGCCAGCAGGGCAAAAGATAGATAGACTTTGCAGCAGGGAGCGTCCGAACAAGTTACCAAAAAGGAGCTGTATTATACCGCAACACCAATTCCGTTAATTTTTAATTCCTCTAGTCTAGTGCACCCAAAAAAAATGTATCTTTTTATCACACTCAAAAATACTTTGTTACAATGGCAGCAACGACCTTTATCAAACCTTAAGTAGTTGTTCAATAAATTGCACCCCAATGAAAATAATAAAAAAGGTGTTTCGTTTTCTTGACTGGTCACACGTGACGACTCACGATTTTGGCTCCAGCTCGAGAATTTTTTGACTTAAATGGGTATCGTGATATCGTCGCTAACTCGCTGTCCTGCTTTTCTGTTGGATTTGTGGGGTCGAATTTTTCTTTGTCAATGGTCTGTACTGATTAAACAATCAACGTAATAGGAAAACTTGTTTTTTGAAAGGATGTGGTTTGCCAACAAATTAACTGTTCTGTTTATTTGAGTAAAACATTTTTTAGGATAAAAAAATTAGTTAGGAACGCTATACACGTACTTAAAGAGTAATTTAATCATAAACATAACTCTCGTACACAAGTTCTTTGGCAGTTATGTTTATGAATAAAGAAATTAGTATTTGGGAGGTTTGTTTGTCATTTGTGAAAAAAAAAAGTTTGGTGTAAGTGAGTAAAGTTTGCATGTCATTTATTTCTGTTCAAATTGTTAATCAAATAAGAAACAAAAAATTGCATTCCTTTTTATGGCTCGATTAGATAATTTATTTTTTTTGTTGACCATTTTTTAACTAAAGAAATTGTAGATAATTGAATCATTTTTATGCACAGTATTTTTCACCAAGCAATATAAAACAACATCAAGTGAGTTAAGAAGGCACAAAACAATATAAAGCTACACCAAATGTTGTTAAGGTCCCCCAAGTGATTTAAAGGTAAACCAAGTGATGGGGCATCAAACAGAGGTAATAATGCGTGAAGTGGTTTTGTATGTTTTTGATACACAACTAAGTTTTTGAAAGTTGCAAGGGGTTACGCAAAAAAATTTGGTCATAATCTCCCGCAGACAATAAAATGTAAAAAAGAAACGATTTATGCTTATTATCTGTTTTTAAGAAACGATTTATGCTTATTATCTGTTTTTATGAAATAGTCCAATATTATTATTGGTCATAATCTGGTCTCAATTGTCATGCAATAAAGGAAATTATGCTTGTCAAATATAAAAACTCAGTGGACAGGCAGCCTTTTTTCTTTCATCACAAATTTGTGACTTTCAATTAGCAACACAAACTGTTTTTATACTGGCTAAGGAAATGGAGAAACCTTAGTTTAATACTTTTTAAATCTTGTGATATTTTCTGACAATTGTTTGGTAAAATATTTGAATTAGGTGTTTTTGTGATTATTCCTAATCAAAATGTCCATAAATATACTAAATTATGTGAAATTGTAAATAAAAATGGAGTCTGGTGGTGGAAAGATACGAATAAAAAAGCAGACGCAGTCAAGAAAGCCTTATACTCGTCCTGTTGGCAAGGTAAATCATACTAATCCTATGAGTTTATATTGTTCGGAGATAACTTAAAGAGAATACCAAATCCTAAAAATTGAAAACAAAATCTTTTTGCTTAGATAATGATACATTTAGTTTTATGTCATCTATGACAGTGCTTTTCAACCGGGTGTATTGTACACCCCAGGGTGTACCATAATTTTTAAAGGGTGTACCACTTTGATGGGGTGTACTGGGGTGTACCAGACACAAAATATAATATACCTATGACTAGGTATCACAATAGGCAGGTTTCAGTTTTAGAACAGACTGACTGGAGTGTACAATATATGGCACAACATGCATCTCAAGTGTACGTAGATTTTAAGCTGCAAAACTCTTTTTGTGACGTCATAGTTTAATATTTCACTTCATAATCGTTGTTAATGGTAGTTCTTTTTGAAGTAGAAAGTGGATTATGGCTTGTTGGTATTTTGCTCATCATTATTTCTGTTAGGACCACAGAATCAGTGTGTTACAGGGTTGAATAAATTTTTCACTGGGGTGTACAAATTTTGAGTTAACGTTAAAAGGGTGTACCGCTTCAAAAAAGGTTGACAAGCACTGATCTATGACACTCTTTTAATTAGTGGTAACATTTATCTAGGCTTTTTTTGTTACGAATATTTCCAACTTGGCTGCTTCACTTCTATTATGCATACTTTGTACAGAAAAAAACATTTTGTTTTTCAGTCGCTGTTTTCAAGAGTCAGTGATTCTGTTAAAAGTCTACTTACACCCATTACACCACATTGGTTAACTAAAAAAAGCTCATCACGGTCAGGTATTGTTTGCAAAAATGTTGAACCAGGAGTTTTTGTTGCATTTGTTATAACATGGAGAATTGCAACGTGCTTTAAATCAGTTTGTAACAAGTCTTTGGCATCACTTTTTGATTCTTATACTCCCAAATATATATTTTTGGAGGCTGCTTGAGTTAAATGTATAATTTCCTTTGTTTATGCAAATGTTGCATAACAATTTCATAATATGTATATTATATATATATATATTACAAATTTAGATGATGGTGTTTCTGTTGAAAGATCTGAGCTAACTTCTAGCAGACAACAAAATGCATATTCTCCCTTTGTGACACCACCAGAGGTTAGTGTTGGTCTAGGTTACTTGCATAGTTGTTTGAACCCAGTTAGCTGTTAAGTTTGGTTTGAGATTAATGTCTGACCCTATAAACCTACTTGTTAACTCGTAAGTTTTTATGGGTCCCCTTCCCTGAAGGGGACACATATATATTGATTTTACTCGATTTGTTTTTTTCTTGTTTTTTTTCTTCCCAAAGTTTGTCCATCTCGTTTTGCCTTGAAATGTTTGATGGATTTGGATGAAATTTTCACAGATGGAAGATATAATGATGTAGATGTGCCATTTGTTTTGTTTGACTCAATAGCCCCGGTATTTACCCCACTAGCCCCCTAAAATGGGTAAATTTTAAACAATGTCTGATTTGGATGAAATTTGGACAATTTGTTCATTGTTCCATTTTAGGGTGTCGATTGTTGTGTTTTACCCTGTAGCCCCAATATTTACCCCACTAGCCCCCTAAAATGGGTAAAATTTTAAACAATGTCCGATTTGGATGAAATTTGGACAGTTTGTTCATTGTTCTACTTTAGGGCGTTGATTGTTGTGTTTCACCCTGTAGCCCCAATATTTACCCCACTAACCCCCTAAAATGGGTAAAATTTTAAACAATGTCCGATTTGGATGAAATTTGGACAGTTTGTTCATTGTTCCATTTTAGGGTGTCCATTGTTGTGTTTCACCCTGTAGTCCCAATATTTACCCCACTAACCCCCGAAAAAGGGTAAAATTTTAAACAATGTCTGATTTGGATGAAATTTGGATAGCTTGTTGAGTTGGCAATTTTAAGGTGTCGATTGTTGTGTTTCACCCTGCTGCCCCAATATTTACCCCACTAAACTGGGTGATTTTATTCAAACAATCTCCGATTTGGATGAAATTTGGACAGTGTGTTCATTGTGCCTTTTTAACGTGTTAATTGTTGTGTTTCACTCTGTAGCCCCAATATTTACTCCATTAGCCCCCTAAAATGGGTGAAATTTTTAAACCATGTCCGAATTGGATGATTTTTTGACAGTTTGTAGAATTTGGCATTTATAGCTGTCGATTATTGTGTTTCACCCTGCTGCCCTAACATTTACCCTACTATCCCTCCAAAATGGGTGAATTTTTTAACAATATTTGAGTGAAACGACATTTTGACAGTTTGTATAATATGACATTTGAGATGTCAGTGCACGCTATTTAGGCCAACAAACTATAAAAATATCTGAATTGCACGAGATTAGGACAGTTTGTACTTTACATACATGTTTATTTAGGGAACACTACCAATCACTGTGTTTGACTTTACAACACCCTTTCTTATGGTTATCTGTTTACAACTTTGCGGTATCGGGGACCCATGAGTTTCTGCCTGCAGAAACAATCAAGGTTATAAAAGATGTTGGATGATATGGGACCCAGTGTATAATAAGCATAGGGAATATATTACAGTTGCAAAATAGGTTGTAGTGTATATGCTGTAGTAAAATGTGCTAAGCCACCCTTCTAGTTTAAAATGGATACATTTTCAAAACTATTTCCAGTACATAGATTGTTGGCGTTGTGGAACAGCGATTTTTTTGTCAGATTTTCATTTATAGCCAAACACTTTAACTGCTTGTATCACTATATGAAAATTAAATGCCAACCAAAATGTAACTTTGCTCGTGTTTTGGTTTTTCTGCTTCAAAAAAAGCATCTACTCCTGTGATTGGCAAACTTAATACACCGAATTTATTTTAGTGATATTTAAACCCACACAGCGTAATATTTCGAACAAGCATCACAAGAAAAACTTAATTGCTGAATCAACTTTTGTCCCTAAAACTACACTTTAAAATTTGTTTAATTTAGTTACTTTTTTGTGCATAAAATGCATTTCCCTTTGCGATCTTAGAAATTTATTTGTTAAATATATGTAAGTTTTTTGGTATTAAATGAAACAATAATATTCTTCTCTGTTTATCAATAAAAGGTATTTTTTGTGCTCAATCACAATCCATTGTTACAAACAAGAAATTGTGTAGGTGTAAAAATACTGTTTTTTTCTCAGAAATCTGTTTTTAGACAAAGCCCTGTTTTGTTTTACATTGACATTATAGCATGTTTACATTGACATTATAGCATGTAGTGTCTATATTGACAGAATGTAGACAATCTAACTTTGTAATTGTATGAGTAACATTGGATACCCAATCAACTTCAAATTGCTGTTTAAGCCAAAAGAGTTCACTGAACAGAATGTTTCAAACATTTTTAGCGGTTAATGAATATTTTACCTTATTTCAACAATGTTTACAAATTTTAATTACAGACACCAAATTTTGTACTAAACTCTAAATCATCTATTGGAGAATCAACCAGTGTTTCAAACGATGCCCCACTTTTTATACATCAACAATCTGTTAAAGGTAAAGTTGATTGGAACACTTGCATGCATCATTGAGAGCATTACATTAAAATTCATCAAACAAATAATGTATATATATATATCATGTTTATCTAATCGCATGGTTCATGATGCTTTTCTCTGATAGACAAATTACCAAGTTTAATATATTTTATCACTTGCTTACGATACTGTTAGTAGAGAACTGTCTTAACATACAGTCCAGTGGTCTAGCACATTGTTTTGGTCCACAAAAAGTAATGCTTTATTCTATGCTTTTGAGCAAATTTTCTGATCGGGTAAAATATATTTTCTTTTCTATTTTTGGCAGGTATAAGTCAGTTGGATTCTTCATCTGGAAGTTCAGAAGACACCCTCAAGTTGTGGTCAAATACAACTCTCAGTAATCCACAATCAGCGATGACCAGCATTTTACACCCAAAATTTAACTCAAACTTGCAATCACCATGCAAAATAAATTCTGCACAATCACCATTAAAAGTATCCAAAATTGCTTACAAAAGGGAAAAAGTTCAATATGGGGGTGCAATGGCAGGTATCAAGACCAGCTCTTCTGCAACACCATACAGGGTATGTGAGTTTGCTTCCCATAGTTTACATAAAACAAGTCAGTTAAAATGAATACATCTAGATCCAGAACTAAAATATTAGAAAGCAATAAAAGTAAATCTTTCATGTAAATTAATTGTAAAAGTATTCTGTCCACACTATCAAGTACATGTTCATGTTCCCTAAGGATGACAGCAGTAAATATCGAAACATTATGACTTTTCATAAAATTTTGAACATCATCCTTGCATACAGTTCATAGAAGCATGTCTTGAGTTACCTTTTTTGTCCAGATTCCACATGTTCGTAAAGTGCGCGTTAGAGCACCAAATACCAAGTATTCTCTTCCAACTGAATCAAGTAATGAAACCAGTTCACCTGATAATGTTAACTCAGCAATGAGTTCAACTGCGAAGAAGATTTTGCAAACTCTAGAAAAAATGTCAACCCCTTTGCATGTAAGAATATGCTTTAGCTTACTAAATATTGTACTTTTGTTTCTTGTAGGGAATATATCTATTGTTTGTTCAAACTTTTTTTTAGCAGACTTGTCAATGCACTTTAACCGAAATTACTTTTCTAAATTGATTTGGTCTCTGTAGTCTGTGGTCAAATGTTTCTGGAACACATTTTGTTTTTGCTCAATTTTGAATTCAATCATGTCATTCACATTCTTCCCTTCAATTAATATTGTTTTTGTTTATTTTTTTCAGCCTAATGCGGCATATTTTCCACATTTTAGTGCAGCAAAAGTGGTTAAAATATATTTTTTATGGACCCCTTTCCTAAAGTGTCCAACCCTTGTTTGTTCCAAATGTTTGGTCAAGAAAGAGTGCTTCAAACTCATTCAAATCTGCACTACACACATGTTAGTTAGTTGTCCAAAGTTGAAAATTATTTTGGAGTTTGGACTGATGCTTTATACTAATTTGTCCTATTGGATCTAAAAACATTCACACCAGATTACCACTGTTACAATTTGCATAGGTGTGGAGACCTATTTGTATTTGCTTGCAAAATCAAATAGTGTATTTATTATGTATTGTTAGTCATTAAATTGGACATACAACATAAAAATGGTGATATATAGAGCCATGTTTCTAGTTTAATTTCAAACAATAGATTGTTCATAAATTCTGTACAGTTCAAGTAAACTCGGTAGCTACATTATTATGGGTCCCCTTCCCTGAAGGGGACACATATTGATTTTACTCAAAATGTTTGTTTGTTTTTTCTTTGTTTTTCTTTCATTTTTCTTCTCCCCAAAGTTTGTCCGACTCGTTTTTCCATCAAATCCTTGATGGATTTGGATAAAATTTACACAGATGGTAGATGTAGATGTGCATCCCACTTTGGTTTTGTTGATAACCCCAGTATTTACCCCGCTAGCCCCCTAAAATGGGTATTTTTTCCCCGAAGTTTGTCCGACTTGTTTTTCCATCAAATGTTTGATGGATTTGGCTGAAACTTATACAGATGGTAGATGTAGTTATGTAGATGTGCATCCCACTTTGTTTTTGTTGATAACCCCAGTATTCACCCCGCTAGCCCCCTAAAATGGGTATTTTCCCCCGAAGTTTGTCCGACACGTTTTTCTATCAAATGTTTGATGGATTCGGCTGAAATTTACACAGATGGTAGATGTAGTTATGTAGATGTGCATCCCACTTTGTTTTTGTTGATAACCCCAGTATTTACCCCGCTAGCCCCCTAAAATGTTTTTTCCCCTGAAGTTTGTCTGACTCGTTTTGCCATTAAATGCTTGATGAATGTGGCTGAAACTTATGCAGATGGTAGATATAGTTATGTAGATGTGCATCCCACTTTGTTTGTCCGGATAACCCTAGTATTTACCCCACTAGCCCCCTAAAAGGGGTGAGTTTGTAAACAATGTCAGAATTGGCTAAAATTTAGATAGCTTGTAAAGTATGCCAATTATCGTTATTGCGCCATTGCAGTTCGGGGGTTGTTAACAGCCCTTTGACGTCAGAAACATTAATGGTTGTTGCTCAAAACACCTCTAGTGGTTGAAATTTTAAACGTTGGCAGATTGGACTGAAATTTTGCAGTACTATTGATTGAGTCATTGTGGTTTCCTACTTTTAAGTTTGTGTGTGTTGAACCTCAATTAGTTATCCTACTTACTCATTGTTATCTATTGAAATGCAATATCTACAACTTTGCATGTGTGGGGACCCATGAGTTTTTGCTTGCAGAAACAACCAAGGTTATAAAAGACGATGGCTAATATGGGACCCAATATAAATAAGTGTAGGAAATATATTAATGTTTCAAAATATGCTATATTGTATGTGCAAGGGCAATATGTGTTAAGCCACCCTTCTAGTTTCTCTTTGTATTTTTTAGGATACCAAGAAAATCCCTGTACCCAAGCATCATTTGTCCTACAGTGTAAGTATCACTTGTTTAAGATTTTAATGTTGTTTGCTTAGTTAAGGGATCCTTTGGTGGATTTTATTTATGCCCTTATGGCACCTTTTTTGTTCCAGTTTGTAGATATAGTCGTTTACAGGTGCTATCTGTCTTGTTTAACAGGCCCACTAACCCCCAAAGTGTAAATCATTATTTTAACAAATTATGTGGTGCTGGCAAAGTTCCTGTGGTGTAATAGTCTTAGAAAGGCAACTGGACATGTATTACTTGTGTTCGTGGCAGTAATTATGGGTCCCCTTCCCTGAAGGGGGCACATATTGATTTTACTCAAATTGTTTTTGTTTTTTTCTTTATTTTTTTTTCTTCCCAAAGTTTGTCCGACTCGTTTTTCCAAAATTCACACTGATGGTAGATACAGTTATGTAGATGTGCATTCCACTTTGTTTTTGTTGATAACCCCAGTATTTACCCCGCTAGCCCCCAAAAATGGATTATTTTTTCCCCAAAGTTTGTCTGACTCGTTTTTCCATCAAATGTTTGATGGATTTGGGTGAAATTTACACAGATGGTAGATATAGTTATGTAGATGTGCATCCCACTTTGTTTGTCGTGATAACCCCAGTATTTACCCTGCTAGCCCCCTAAAATGGGTGAGTTTTTAAACAGTGTCAGAATTGGCTGAAAAGCTTGTAGAGCAGTGGTTCTCAAACTTACACTGATTGCGTACCACCTTTTTTACCACCTTCCCGAGTTTTTCTGTCGCCCTGTACCACCTAAATCTTGTTTGAATGGGTAGACTAAGAGATCTTCTTGACTACACTAGCTAATTTATGACACCAGCATGTTATCAATTCCTAAAAAACGTTCTTGACATTGGTTCTGCAAAAAAACAGGGCTGATCAGTTGGGTCAGTTGAGCAGCAATTCTTGATGTGCCTTGAATTAAGTATAGCGGAAAGCTACTCGCGTACCACCTAAATAGCCCTGACGTACCACTAGTGGTATGTGTACCACAGTTTGAGAACCACTGTTGTAGAGTATGCCATTTATAGGTGTCGATTGTTGTGTTCAACCCTGTAGCCCTAACATTTACCCCACAAGCCCCCAAAGTGTAAAACGTATTTGTATGTTACTGGACACCCCAAAGAAAGATTTATGTGGTGCAATAGTGTTACAAGGGCAACCAGTTGTATGTTATTCGTTTGTGACTTTATGGGTTGCTTGGTGGATGTTTTGCGCCATGGCAGTTAGCGGGTTGTTAACAGCCCTATGACGTCAGAAACATTAACAATTGTTGCTTAAAACACCTAGTGGTCGAAATTTTAAACATTGGTGGATTGGGCTGAAATTGTGCAGAACTATTGATTGAGTCATTGAGGTTTCATATTTTTTAGTTTGTTTGTACCCTATTAGTTATCCCACTAGCCCCCTAAAATGTGTGAGTTTATTAAACAGTGTCAGAATAGGCAAAATTTGGGTAGCATGTGGACTATGCTATTTGTAGGTTTTTGATTGATTTGTTTTACTTGGTAGCCCCAACATTTACTCAATTAGCCCCCTAAAATAAGTGAATTTTTTAAAAAACGTCCCAATAAAATTTGCAAAGTTTATTGAACATACTATTTTAAGTCCTCAATTATCGTGTTTTGCCCTGTAGCACGACAATTTAACCAACTGGTCCCTAAAATGGGTGACCCTTTTAACAATGTTCAAATTGAATGAAAATTGGACAGCTTGTAGAATTTGCTGTTCATAGGTGTCTATTTTTTGTTTTACACCATTACGCCACTATTTACTCATTCTTTTCTTTTAAAAAGAATGTTAAATAGGACATACTTCAAAAATATATTATAATTTAAGCCCAGTGCCGATTACTCTGTTTTGCTTTACAACACCCAACTTTATAATGGTTATCTCTTGAAATGTATTATTTTCAACTTTGCATGTGTGGGAACCTACGAGTTTCTGCTTGCAGAAACAACTAATGTTATAAACAGGGTTGCCATCGTCATGGAGCTGAAACTAAGGACAACCGAAAAACTAACTTTCCATAAGAAACGATACAAACGTTTTCGAATAGATGTTTGCATTTATACGAACCATGACATATCACATGCGAAATGTTTGGCCAGAAACAGTTTGTTCCAGCAACTCCTTGTTTGTTAAAAAAAAATTTGTGCATCTCACGGCAGCTCTGGTCTAGGTTTACTTTTACTTGTAGCAGGGATTTGACTTGTGATTGTTAAAAATAAGACAAAATAAGTATGTAAGTCAAAAAGAAGGACATTTCTTAGAAATAAGGACAATACATTTTTCTAAGACATTGCCCTTCAAAATAAGGACAAATCTTAGAAATAAGGACGGTATGGCAACCCTGGTTATAAAAGACTATAGCTAATGTGGGATCATAAACAAAATAAGCGTAGGAAATATATTAATGTTTTAAAATAGGTTATACTGTACGTGCAACGACAAAATGTGCTAAGCCACCCTTCAAGTTGGTCTTTACTTTTGCAGATGGCAGTTAGTGGGTGTTACAGTTACTCAAATAATCTCTAGTCAATATTTAGAACAGTGGCTGATTATGACCATTTTTTATAGGACTGTGGGTCATTGTGTTTGATATTTGTTTAGTTTGGTTAATTTTTTGAACAATGTTCATGCTGAATAAAACTTTGACAGTTTTAAGAAAAAGGCATTTTGAGTTGTCCACTGTTGCATTTTGATTTGTCGTCATATCTTTCCCTAGCACAGTGGTTCTCAAACTGTGGTACGCGTACCACTAGTGGTACGCTGGAACTTTTTAGGTGGTACGCGAGTAGTTTTCTGCTATAGCTATTAAGTCCGATCTAAAATTGCAACTCAACTGACCCAACTGATCAGCCCTGGTTTGGGCGATACTCTTGTTTTGGACATTCTTTAAAATTGCAAAATATGCTAGCCAGGTTGAGAAAAGGGGCCTATTTCGTGGTCTATCCATTCAAACAGGGTTTAGTGGTACGCAGCGATAGAAAAATTTGCCAGGTGGTACGCGATCCATATAAGTTTGAGAATCACTGCCCTAGCATAATCACAGCAGGATATCACTGTGTTTGACCTAATAACACTATTTACAAGTTTATGTACTGTCTTCCAAAAAACAATGACTAATATAGGATAAAATAAAATAGTTTCAGGAATATACATATAAAAAAGGTCATAGTATATGTGCAATGGCAATATGTGATAAGCCACCCAGTTTTAAAATAAAAAAAATTACAATCCCTTACTTTTGGCCTGCTTGATGGCTTCACTCTAAGTTTATGTATGTATCAAATTTTAGTTCAAATATACATGCAAAGATAAAAACGATTTTGTGGTACAATATACTTTTTTTGTATTTTTCAAACCGAAGTTCAAGAGCGATTATAACAACTAAATGTGAATTTGGAAAATAGTTTGCACAATCACTTTTTTGTAACATAAAACCATGGGAAATTGTAGGAAAAATATTTTTGCTCTTTTTGTGTACAGTTCAACAAAGCAATGAGTTTTTTTTTTCAGGTAATGCGCCAACGACGGACTTTAGATGGTTCCCTTTCTGCTACAAAAACAAACTTATCAGTATGTCTTTTTAAAGCACTACTGTACAAATATTGTTGTGTGAGATATGCATTATGCTTTTTTGTAAGGTTTCGTCAATGCAAAACTACTGTGTGGCTAAAATTTGTGACAACTTTTTTGTTTCTAGCTTCCACCCACCGAAGGCCTAACAGCATTGAGTCCAGTGTCAATTCATAAAACTGCAAATATTCCTCTGGAAAATAGCATAACTTCCCAAGGAGTTTTAAAGCATATGTTTAATAAACAGTCTGGGTAGGTACAGCCAATCCACTTTATGTCTTGAGTATGCAAATGTGAATCTTTTTTGTTTCTTTGTAGGAGTATAACATCAATGCCTAGTACGAGTAAAATGTTAGGCACTAATGTTACAATGTCATCTTCAACGGGTAAGTTGTCACATACAAGTAAAGTTATTCATGCTTGTCATTTGATAAAAATAGTGTTTTCTTTACAGTAATGAACAGCGTGTTTGGTGCTACCTTTGTTATTAAAATGTTTAAAATTTTCAGGGGTGGGCGGTAAAATAAAAACTCATCGAAGAACTGCACATTATACTGCTGCTCAACACTCTGACGAAATACAACCAGTAAGTTAGCAAAGATGCATGACTTTTACAAAAGTCAGACTAACCAATATATATGCCGTATTTTTAATGCGACCCATATAGTTTTCAATTTAAGTTGAATGAAAACCATGCCAGCTGATAAAACAAGAGTTTATTATTGGTTTCCTTTCCTGAATAGGACACATTCTTTATTATTATGTGTCTCCTTCCATAAAGATAGAGATATATGTTTGTTTTTTCAGAGTGGATATATTTAATGTTGTATTAACCAGCGTTTCCGGAACAGAACATTATACCCGAACAATATAAATAATTTTTGGCTCAAATACCTGAACGAAATAGCGAAATAAAAAATATGGAAAAAACGGAACGAAATACTGGTATTTCGTTATTGACATTTGACATGAAACAATGGCTGAAAATTTCACGCAGTTAAGCTATAAGAAAAATTAAAGCACCTACAATTTACATCAGTTTGACCATCATTGACAAATGTTACCTGATGTAACAACTATCGACAATAGTCCTTGTGTGTTTGCAACTCTTTTTTCGCTTAATAGTTGCAAAAACCACAGGAAATGTTCTTTTTTAAGAATGAAATACCGAAAATACTTTTATAAATTTATTTGGGTCAGACCGGAACGAAATGAAAATATCGGTCTGGAACAAAATAACAAAATAAATAATTTGCTCGGAACGAATAATGTTATTTGGTTTCGTTCCATTCCGGTATGAAACACTGATATTAACGAATTTCTAGCTCTTTCAGCAGTTTTTATTATAATGTACCAAATTCGCTATCCCATCAGTTTGCCGACATTTCGATATCCCTCCATCAGCAGCACCAGTTTATTTATATTTATTGTTGGTTTGAAATAACATTGTTAACACAGATATGTCCCATGCACAGGCAAATCACATATGCATTAGTGATTTTTAAGAAAAAAAACACTGTGTGATGGACTGTGTGACTTTCACATAGAAACCAACAATCCATTTCATCATAATATTCATTTGGATGGTCCCATTTATTAGGAATTATTTTTTTTGACAATAATTATGGATCCCCTTCCCTGAAGGGGACACATATTGTTTTTGTCTATATATATTTTTCTTTTTTTCCGTCTAACGCGGATTTGTTCCCACCTTTTGGTCAAGAAAGAATGGTTCAAACTTTTTCAAATTTGCACACATTATAGATATTGGTCTAAAGATGGTCCATGTGAATAAGCAGAGATTCTGGAGTTTCATACTTTTTTGATTGGTACATTGCAGCGTATTTTAAAGTATTTTGTAACTTGAAGTTGTATATATCCATTTTCACCTCTTCACCCCCACCCAAATATTTGTTTGTTTCTTCACATGTTAATGAGGTCAGAAATACAAGACTTAACCTGCTGAAATTTTAAACAGCTGTGGATAGGGTGCTCCTTGTTGGCTCTTAAATATTTTAGTGCAATTGGCTCAGTAATTACTCTTACAGCCCCAAATATGTTTTTACATGCTGTCTTTTGTCAAATTTGTGCTCGCTCAGTGCACAGCTGACGTAATGGGAGTGATTGACGATAGTGGCGCATGGAAAAATGCCTCTGCTTCACACATGAACGCAGTCGACCATTTTCTCACTGGTTGGAATTAAGATTTTACGATGTTAGTTATATTGCGCTGTAAACGTTAATGTAGGTCAACTTATTCGTGTTTCGAAACGCAGAGCGACAACGCAGCACGATTTGTTACACCTGTGTAATGTGACTTCTCAAACTGAAAGCGTTAATAAAACTGTTTCAGAACAGGTTTTGGACATAAAAAGCCCAGCTAAGCAATCGTATTGTTGGTATGTAGAAACTTAACGGCGCCAGGGAACGCTATGTGCGGATTAAAAATCATAATTCAACAAACAAAGGGCTATTAAGGAAAAAAGTGTTGAAACTTTGTTAAAAGTTCAAATAGTTGGACTCATCCATTTTCCACCTCTTAAAAACAACGCGCAACTCCATGTCGAAAAAAGCCCAATTGGGCGGGAAAAGCGCAAACCTGCCCACTGAAAAGGCCTTGAGCATAACTGGACGTGCTATCAGGCAGTCTTTTTGCACTGTGCAATTAAGATATGTTTGGAGATCATTTAAAAACGTTAGTAATGCAATTGTTGTATCACACAGTTTTGCGTCTTATGGCGGTTAACGACAGGCACCTCCTGCCGCGGTCGGCGCCATATCTTTATCTAACAACATTCGCATGCCGCGAGACAATGATCGCTGACGGAAATGAAACTGTGAAAAATTGACGCTAACCCCTGTTGTCCGGAGCTTTGCATTGACCCCAAATTCTTGCCTACCATATGCATGCATCATTCATCCTGTTACGAATTCAAAATATATGTGTGTCGTGTGTGTGTGAGGACCCATTGGTTTTTGCTTGCAAAAACGTGTGAGGACCCATTGGTTTTTCCTCCCCTGAAGGGGATCTTGATGTCATTCAGTTTTTCCGTTTTTATCTTTTTTCCCCCTTGAAGTTTGTCCATGCACTTCTGGCAACAAATCTTCGATGGATTTGGATGAAACTTTCACAAATGGTAGATATGGTTATGTAGTTGGACCCTCTGCTTCATTTGCCTTGATAACCCCAGTATTTACCACACTAGCCCCCCAAAATGGGTGAATTTTAGAACATGGTCCAAATTGGATGAATTTCATTTTGCCATAAATAGGTGTTAATTGTTGTGTTTCACCCTGCATATTTATTTATATAATGTTAAAAAAAGGTCACAAAAACATCAAAAATTTGTTTCTTCGAGATCTAGAATTTGAGATGTAAGTCAGTGGCAGTTATGTAGAAACAATAGCGTATGTGCAAAATGTGTTTTAGTTAGTTCTATATGGTTAGTTGTAGTGGACAGACTGTGGAACATACATCAAATTGTTTTGATGTGGGAGAGAAGTCAGTCGGGTAGGTAAAGTGCATGAAATAACCTTTCTTCTGTTGTCTATGTCACTGTAAATAAAAGTAAATACTGGAATGCCAGGAAAATTGTAATGTTTGTTCATCTGCTATTATTTGTTTTACCGGTCAGGTTTTTTTTTGTGAATATGTGTGTAACTTGTGGTTTGCTGCTGCACATTTTAAGTCCTGTCAAAAATTGTGTTAAATAAAGTTAAAAATAAATTGTTGTATTATTTAGGAATCACCACCTTTGCCATCTGTTCCTCTGCCCATTTCTGCAGCATTGCCATCTTTCAACTTTGGTCGGCCAGGAAGTACATCCACTCCTGCTGTTTCCAAACTTCAACCTACACAACAACTAAGCTTGGTGTGTACAACAGAAAAATTACCAAACAAAACTTATGTGGTTAAATGTTTTTTGGTAAAAGTGAATGTGGTTGACAAATTATCCTAAATTTTGCAAATACAATATTTTGTAGGGATGGGCCGAACCAGAACCTGAGTACTCGGTATCGAGCATCATATTTTTTGGGCTCGGTGCTTGACCGAACAGTTGCACAAACTGACCAGAGCATTAAATTTGCATATTCATGTCCTGCTAACATACGAAACTAGTGTTCGAAAGGGTAGCCAAAATCAAAATGGACTGTTTTATTAAATGTGTCAGATGTTGTAGTAACACATACTTCCGGGGTCTGTGCAGCTTAAAACACCACTGGTTATGTAAGAAACCCAGGAAAGCTATAAAACAAACGTAGAATTAGAAATGTTTGTGATGTCACAATGCACCGAGCGTTTTGGCACATCCCTAATGTTTTGTAATATTTTTTGCAGTTTCCGAGTAAAAAAAGGGAAGCAAGTGGACCTGAAAAGCCATTATTTAATTTTGCTGATCCAACGCCGAAACTTAAATCAAATCCCCAGTCATCAAATGCTACACCTTCTTCCCTGGTGTGTTTTTTAATTTTTTTTTTTTGGAATATACGAAAGCATTTTTTTAAGCTGCAGCTTGTTGATGTATAAAGTCATAGTGTTTATTTAACCATTATACAGAATTGCAAAAATTTGCAAGTTATTTTTTGTTCTGAATTGACTTTTTTCATTGAACTTTTGATTTTTCATTTCAGCCCCAGTTCCAGTTTAGTTTACCAGCTGAATCTGTTGGTGATACAAAAGTTGATGGTAAGGATTCTTTATGGCATGTCAACACCTAATTTATTAACAAATCTTAATTTCTTTATAGACACATCAAATTTAGAAACTGTGAAGGACAAACCTGTACAACTCACCTCCCCAGAAGTGGATAAGATAAAAAAGAAGACTGATGTAGAACCAAAATCTTTAAAGTCTACAAAAACTTTAGTTACTACTGGGAGTGTCATGGATGTGCTCGGTGTGTTTAGTGTCAAAATGGATATTACATCATTTAATTTCCAGTATTTTTTTATTTACTTGGCCTTTGACTATCAAGTCACCTGATTAATAGCAACATTTAATTGTGTGCATAAGTTTACAAAAACATGCAAGTTAGAAACCTTTTCTTTCGTTATCTAGTTTGCCACATTCAACTCTTAACCACATAGTTTTTCAAAAGTATGCTGACTACCATATTTGACCTTGCAGTCTAGGCATTCTCTTGCTTTAATTGCACAACTTTGTTTTTGTTGGGACTCTTGCATTTCTGCTTGAATACTATATAACCAAAAAACATTCGCAAATATATATTATTTTTAAAAATGAGGCCATAATAGGTCTTTAAAGATATTATACAGAAAGCTAATTTTCTACTTTCTACTTTTTTTATTCAAGGTGGTAAAGGTAAAACAGAAGTTCAAGAGACAAAAAATGAAAAACCCAATCCCCTTCCAATCAAGACTAATAAATGGGAATGTGGTACTTGTATGTTGATGAACACAATGGACAAGGAGTGTTGTGTGGCATGTCAATCTTCAAAGCCACAAAAAAATAGCTCCACTGGTTTTCCTTCATCTTTGTTGGCTGCTGACAAATGGCAGTGCACTGTCTGTCTGCTTATGAATAAGGATACAGCTGATAAATGTGTTGCTTGTCAATCACCGAAACTTAAAGAAAAACCAATGTTAAGCACACTTTTCAAAACTGATGATAAATGGGATTGTCCTGTCTGCATGGTGAAGAATAAAAAAGACGTTGCAACTTGTATTGCTTGTGAAACTGCTCAACCTGGTAGTAAACCAGAAGTTTTTGCAAAAAAATTGAGCACTGAAAAATGGGAGTGCAACTGCTGTATGTTGAGAATTGATGCAGATAAAACAACCTGCCCAGCTTGCCAAACACCAAAAACTGGTTCAACGACTTCAGTTTCTAGCAACGAACTCAAAAACCCTTTGCCAAAATCCATAGTGGATATTTCGGGAAGCAGAGGTGGTGAAAAATTCTCCTTCGGCGTCAAAAAACAACCAAGTAGCATAGAAAAATGGGAGTGTGGCACTTGTCTTCTTTGGAACAAACCATCATGCGACACTTGTCCTGCGTGTCAAACACCAAAACCTTCGTTGCAATCTTCGCAGTCTGATAAGAAACAGTTAAAGCCGAGTTCCGGTGAAAACGACACTGGAAAAAGGTTGGTTATTAAATACTTTTGTAAATACAGCCACACATGTGTTCAAGTTTTTAATAAATATTATTTCTTGTAGCTTTTCTGAATTTGCACCTGCTCGCAAATCCAAATGGGAGTGTAATGTGTGTTTAGTACACAATTCAATTGAGAAAAAAAATTGCGTTGCATGCCAAAGTCCAAGGCCAGGTAAAAGAGGATTTTCTTGTTGGCACCTACAACTTAACTTTAAAAAAGATATTCACTTCGTTATAAGACTCTTCAACATTCATTTCTCTATCATTTAGTATTTGTGGTGTAAAACATTGTTGAATATATTGCAGTTATCAATAATAGCAGTTTGTCACTTTATAAAGCTTGCATGTGAAAATATGTATATTTTTTATGTATGTTAGGTATGTCAAATGAAGAAAAACCTTCCCAGTTTTCATTTGGAAAAACATCAACGTCACTGTTCAAATTTGGGACTGCTGACAAATCATGCTTAGAAGGAAAAAGTTTTGTTTTGGCTAATGCTTCTAACACTCAATCTGGAAGTATGGCAAATGCAATAGATTTAATTTAATCCATATTGTCTTGTAACAAATCTATCAGGGGTGGGGAACCTTTATGTTAATAAAGGCCACCAAACGGTTTATCGACACTCGTTTAGGTCGCCTAGACTATTTCCCAGGCCAAGGACAGTGATGTCCAAACTTTTTGACTCACATAATGGTCGTTTTGCTATTTCCTCGTAGAGCTGTAGGACTTACGGTCCAATCTAATTAAACTTCCTCACTACATTTTCAACTTTAACTAAAACATTCAGGATATATTTAACCTGGAAACTCGCTTGTTTACAAATATCAATGATCTAAGAGCAGCTTGTGACATCACAGACGAGTTTCCATTATGCGCAAACAATTGTTCTATTGCAACACAAGTAAGATTGTGGAACCTTGGGCTCTTGGTAGTCCTACCGAAATCGCTTTGTGTACCACACCAGAACTAATCAAGTAGAAATGTGAAATAAAGGTGAAAAAATACGTTTCTGTCCATTTTTCAGCACCTGGTGCCGTAGTAATATCAACATCATCAAATGTATTTTGACTTCGAAGGCCGCACTTAGAGCCCTAAAAGGCCGCATGCGGCCTTTAGGCCGCAGGTTCCCCAGCCCTGGCATTGATTAATAACTGGTATTTCCATGTTTTATTTTGTCATTCCAAATATTTGAAACTGTTTTTAAGGTCAAACTTTCAAATTTGGTGCACCTAGCAGCAGCAAAGTCTCTGAAGTAACAAGTACTAGTGAATCTGATAAGTCATTTTCATTTGGCATTCCTGCCACAAACAAAAATGGGACCAACAAGAGAACTGCAGGTTTGTGATCGATAATATTCATTACAAGTCCATTTCCTAGAAGGGATACATTTTGATTTGATTTTTTGGTTTCTCAGCTTGTCCACTCATTTTACCTAATGTTAGAGATACAACTTTGACAGATGGTAGATGGCTGGGCTCACTATTTATTGGGTTCAGGCTGGATTCAAGTTTAAAAGTTTTAATATTTTCCTGTTTGTGTTTTTTTGTGGTTCAGGTGGATTATTCATTCCGTCCAGTTTGCTGTTTACAAGCCAATTTAAATACCCATTTGTATCATTTTGGTTTACCCGTTATGTACTTGGTCTCATTGAAGTCCAACCTGATTTTGACTGTGCACCATGCGGAACCTTCAGACACATACTTTTTATTATGGGTCCCCTTCCCTGAAGGGGACACATATTGATTTTACTCAAATTGTTTTTTTGTTTGTTTTTCTTCCCAAAGTTTGTCCGACTCGTTTTTCCATCAAATGTTTGATGGATTTGGGTGAAATTTACACAGATGGTAGATATAGTTATGTAGATGTGCATCCCCTTTTGTTTTTGTTGATAACTCCAGTATTTACCCCGCTAGCCCCCTAAAATGGGTATTTTGCTTCCCAAAGTTTGTCCGACTCATTTTTCCATAAAATGTTTGATGGATTTGGATGAAATTTACACAGATGGTAGATAAAGTTATGTAGATGTGCATCCCACTTTGTTTGTCCAAATAACCCTAGTATTTACCCCGCTTACCCCCTAAAATGGGTGAGTTTGTAAACAGTGTCAGAATTGGCTGAAATTTGGATAGCTTGTAGAGTATGCCATTTATAGTTGTCGATTGTTGTGTTCAACCCTGTAGCCCTAACATTTACCCCACAAGCCCCCAAAGTGTAAAACGTATTTGTATGTTACTGGACACCACAAACGAAAGATTTCTGTTGCTCAATAGTGTTACAAGGGCAAGCAGTTGTATGTTACTTGTTTGTGACTTTGTGGATTGCTTGGTGAACGTTTTTGTGCCATGGCAGTTGGGGGGTTGTTGCCTTATGACGGCCCTATGACGTCAGAAACATTAACGGTTGTTGCTCAAAATGCCTCTAGTGGTCAACATTTTAAACATTGGCGGATATGGCTGAAATTTTGCAGTACTATTGATTGAGTCATTGAGGTTTCCTATTTTTTTAGTTTGTGTGTCGGACCCCATTAGTTACCCTACTAGCCCCCTAAAACGGGTCAGTTTTTTAAACAGTGTCGGGATTGGATAAAATTTGGGTAGTATGTGGACTATGCTATTTGTAGGTTTCAATTGATGTGTTTTACCTTGTAGCCCCAACATTTACTCAACTAGTCCCCTAAAATAAATGAACTTTTAAAAAACGTCCTAATTATATGAAATTTTGCAAAGTTTATTAAACATACTAAGTCCTCAAATGTTATGTTTTGCCCTATAGCACCACAACTTAACCAACTAATTCCTAAAATAGGTGACCCTTTTCACAATGTTCGAATTGAATGAAAACCGGACAGCTTGTAGAATTTGCTATTTATTTGTTGTTTTACCCCATTATGCCACTACTTACTCCTTTGTTTCTTTGAAAAAGAACGTTAAATAGGACATACTTCAAACAATATCTGGGGTGAATCTAAATTTATATAGTTTGTACTCTACATAGTATTATTATTTAAGCCCAGTGCCGATCACTGCGTTTTACCTTACAACACTAAACGTTCACATGGTTATCTCTTGAAATGCATTATCTACAACTTTGCATGTGTGGGGACCCATGAGTTTCTGCTTGCAGAAACAACTAAGGTTATAAAAGACAGTATGGGACCCAATATAAAATAAGCATAGGAAATATATCAATGTTTTAAAATAGGTTATAGTGTATATGCAAGGGCAATATGTGCTAAGCCACCCTTCTAGTTTTACCTGAAATCCAGTTTTATGCGGTATGCCCTTTTCAAAAAAGACAGCTCTGTATGCAGCTTCCTATGTTTTTTAGTGGTATTTTTAAAGCACTGTCACCATTATTACTAAAAACACAGTTAATCAGTGATTGTGACATAGGATGCTTACTAAATGCGGAAAAGATCTCATAAAAAATACTAAATATGACCTCACTGTAATATTCAGACACTTTGGAAAACAAAGATGAACCATGTCCTTCTCAAAGTTCTAAGCCATTCACTGTTCAAACAGATGGTTCTCCTTGTAAGAAAATAAACTGTAAGTTTTGTTTAATGTCATTTTGCCTTTATATATTATAATTATTGCATGTATCACAGCTGAGGCAAGTACTTCCATAACCGAAACCAATAAAGTAGGAGTGGCATTTGATATGAAAACAAATGTTGTTCCACAAAGCAACCCCACAAATCATTTTGGTAAGAGTAATTAGAACAGTTTATGTTTTGTTTAACTTATTTATTGGTATACAGTTGCTTTTACAGATCCCGGTCAAAAACTTTCAATTCCACATGCCGCTACCCCCCAAACACTGCCCACTTTTGGGACAACTTCCACTTCTTTGACAAAGCAAACAACATCTTTCAAGTTTGGTTTGGCACCCCAAGCAAAACTGAATGATGCACCAATAGCCTCTTCTTTTCAGAGCTCCAAACCGTCTGTCCAGTTTGGTATTATGCAACAGAAGAATTCCAATTTCGAAACAACAGTTAGTTCTTCACAAAACCAACCATTACAGTTTGGTGTTCCATTACAATCCAAACCCATGGCTGAGACAATACCTGCTGGTGCATCGCAAGTACTTCCAACTTTTGGTGCTAGCAATGCAGATGTAAAAGCAAATTTTAATGATCCAAAATCTACCAGTTCATTTGGTTTCAGCAGTACACAAAATAAGTCCTCATTTTCATTTGGAGTAAAGAAATCTGATGATGGGGTCAAAACCCAAAGTATTTTTGGCCAATCGTCCACATCTGGGGATACAATTCAAAAAACCCAAGGTTTCACATTTTCTGGAACAAACCCTAAACCACAACAAAGTACGGAAATAGCCCCTAAGTCTTTTAGTTTTGCTTCAAGCAATCAAGCAACTGATACTAGTCAACCAGGTTTGTATTTGTTTTGTGTACATGTTCCACCCCATGCAAAATTTCTTTTTTGTTGCAAATAAAGGTTTTCAGTTTGGATCAGGAAGCAAAGGAGTCATGGAAAAACCTGCCGCAGGCTTTAACTTTTCTAAAAACCCAAATACAAGTGCAACTACTTTTGATCAAAGTACAGATATTTTGCGAAGAAGAAGTTAATTAAACAAAATAACCACTTTTTTTGTTTGGTTAGAACCCACCTTTCAGTTTGGTGCCAAGCCGGAGGGAAGCGGTGGTTTCAGTTTTGGTGGTCAGCAACAAACACAACCAGATTCAACCAGCAGCTTTCAATTTGGAGCATCAACTGCTACCTCAAACAGTTTTTTGTAAGTTACTTTCATTGTCCACAGCTTCCTTATTTTGGTCAGGATAGAGTGCTTCATACTTTTTCTTGTTCATACACATGATAACTTAGTTGTCGAAGTTGATCCTCTTGTGTAAAGTTTGACCTAGATTTACCAAGCAGTATTCCCACAGTCCCCTAAAGCGTGAAATATTTTGAACGGTTATTTTTACTTCAGTTCATAAACGAGCAGTTTTGTCCTTTCTTGATTGGTGCATTACAAACGGGCCTTGTTTGATTGGCCTGAGCGATTGCATTTACTTTTTCGCTCAATTACGTTGTCTCGATACTCTACTTAACGTGGTCTTGTTTAAGTAACTTCACACGCGTAGATTAAACTTTCGCTTTGCAGACCAAGTGCTTCATCCGCTCCACAGACAGGCGGATCAACAATGTTCAGTATTGGTCAGGCAAACGCCAATCCTGGCAGAGCGTCGACTCCTGTCGCTGGGCGCCAAATCAAACGCGCAACGAGGCGCTTCAAGAAATAATTGTTTACTGGATTTGTGAAGTTCAACGAATTTTGTGTTCGACACAATTTAAAAAAACTCTTCGTGCTTTTATTTGTATTTATTGGAAAAACAACGCATGATATAAAGTGTGCAGTCATGTTCACATATTTGTGCTTGGTTGTATTTTGGTGTTACGCTTTTCGCGGTAATACTTTGTATCTTGATTTGTGACCGACAAAATAAGAGAATACTAATTTGTAATTCATTGATCGTAGCAGATTGTAGTACTTCGAATACACGTGCTTTATTGGTCACTGCCTTGTTAGTTAATTCCATGACCCTATTGTTCAGCAGTTTTCGATCGCCCATGTTAATAAACTCCTTTTGCTGAAATGGCGCGAGACTTTTCTTAGCTTTCCTCTTCACATCACAACTAACGGCACACACATACAATTATATAACTACAACCAGGTTTGTTAACATATTTGCGCTAAATGACTAAAGTTATCCACTTGTTTTTTTTACCAACTTACAATGGAAATGGTGATTGACAAACAGTTGGTCTCGGGCAATAAAAAATATTGTAACATAAAAAGCCCAAATAATGCTTGCTATATTTTATTAAAACATTTATGAACGAAAAGCGTTTAACATCATGGTGACTAAAACTGTTGGGAATTAAAGCAAATGTTGTAAAAACGCTATCTGCTGCACTTATATCCTCTTCCCTTGAAAATATCACTTCGTTCTTTTAAGTGGCTTGAATTTCAAGAGTACGTTAAGAGGTTTTTAAAAATCGGCTTCAGTAAATATTACAATTGATAATGTTTTCTGAAGCTCCATTTATTCGCTACAAGAAAAATAAAGCATGGAACAAGAAAACTACCATCGAAGATCAAGTACGTTACAATACGTGTAGGCCTATGTTGTACTTATAGTAATGTACTTAATTACGTTTAATATGTGTGTGCTTGGTAGGCCTATATCAGCCAGCATATTAGGTTAATCTCGATTAATTGCTTCTAACAAACTCGAAGTCTGACTGAGTTTGCAGGCAAGTCATTAGATACACTTGCAGCTAATATTAGGCCTTCAACTCTACATTGTTGATTGAAATTAGCAATAGGCTACATAAGTAAGTTAAGCTTCGTCGAAATAGGGCTATTCCTATAGGCTATGTTAATTGACTGTATGGAAATCCTCGTTTCGGTAGGTCAATGCTATATCCAAGTTGGCGATTAGAACAAACTCGCGTTTCTGTCACGTTTGCTTTGATCAGGATTCGGAAACCTTTTGAATCATGCGCTTTTTGTTCATTTCTGATGTTGTTGTTTTATTCGATTTTAAGCAGTTCTAGACATATAGGACGTCAATTAGTACACATGACTAAATACGGCACAGCAGTAGCCTACTTGTTTAATGCTGATTGTGAAAGGAGGGTGACATATAAGTTACAACTTTTTTCAAACGTCGTCAAAACGACACAATATTACGAGACTTCAAACTTATACTTTTTTGTAGCCAACAACCACATTGTCCCCACCCCTTTAAACTTTTCCTGTCACAACTCAATTTTCAGCGATAAAAAGAAGAATTTTGATTGTACTAAGTTTTGAGGTCGCGTATAAACGTCCCGACCGTCGCTGCGTCACATATAGAAACCTGCGAATTATAGACACGTTCTATGTTTTAACTGAAAACGTTTTGGTAAAAATGTTCTACCGACTTTTCTTATACATGACTAGGAATACAGGACAAAACGGTCTGCTTCCATTTAACAAAAAAATCTCAGGCTGCGATTGCTTGGATCATTGGAATATTTTGTAGGGGTAACAGGGGAGTGTTGCCGAGTCATACAGTGGGTCGAAAAACTGATCAAATCGTGTCCGCAAATACAAGTTCGAAAATGCACCAACGGTCCTCATTTTTTTATTTTTACCACGAAAACATGATTTTATGCAGTTACGATTTATTTGCTGGTTACAATTAAGTACGCGTCTTTTTCAAAATAAGACTAGTTTGCAATTTTTTATGTATTCGCTCAGATACGCAGTTTCGTTAAAACGGAAGGTTTGAAAACGCCCACTCAAGTAGCGTTGAGAAGGATAAGATAATGGAACTCAAGGCATTGTCGCGTGTAGTATTTTCGAATTCCCTTCTCTGTCCCATTTCTCCAACTAATAGAGTCTCGTTGTCTTTAAGTGCCTTTTTCCTGAAAATTGCCAAAAGCATCAATTGCCACTTGTACGTGTGGATTCGTAATTACTGTTAGATATCACTGTTTTGCATTTGACAAATTTCCAGTCGTTGTTTTCCGTGCAGAAAAATCATGCATGGCCCAAAAGAAGCAGCGATTCATTTCGTCGGATGAGTCAGATACTGACCTACAACATTTGGGATCAACGCCGAATACGCTTAGGATACGTAGCAGAGAAAATTCAAAACAGGCAGTATGTTTTTTTGTAGCTGTTGTTACCAGACATATATTATTGAGACAAGTTTTTCTAGTTAATGCAGCGGTTCTTAAACTGGGGTCCGTCATCTCTTGAGCAAATCAAGATAGTTTAAGGACTGTATCCATTGCCGAACAACACACTTTACTCCACACAGGTAACAAAAAATGCAACAGTTTGCGCGCAATCTTGATGTGCGCTTTCTTGTCTGTGTGATGTCACAAACTGTCTATGGATGATTATTATGCGCAATTTTGCAAAACTTACTTAGGCTAATTCTGTACTTACTGTAAAAAATGGGAAAATTAGGTATCGTTTGCTATTTCGAGTTTCGTTGTTTCAAACGTAGCCTACATTCAACTTTATCTTCCGCGGGATCTCGAGATAATGTCAAGAGCCCTTTATGAAAATATAATTGAAAAGTTTGCGAACAAATTAATGGTCTAAAGCAGGGTGGGGAACCTGCGGCCCATTGGCGCCGAGTGGGCGGTGGCGGGGTGGCGCCGTCACCTTGGGTTTGCAAAGCACGGTGGCGGCCACCGTGGATATTTTTGATTCCTTGTACGAAAATATCGTAAAAACTGAAATATCGTAAAAACTGAAACAATTCAGCTTTTAAATGAATGTGCTGGCGAAAAAACAACAAAACGTGGCTTAAAACTGTAACCTGGTTTGGTTAGTGCCTTTTTTATGACGTCAAACACACAATTGTTGCCAGTGAATGTTTGGCTATTATAGTGTACAATTCAATTATTGTGTTGTAATAAATGGTTATTTTACGTGATACAAAGCAATAACAACGTGACTAAACACTTTTAAATATTGCCAAATCAATTTTAAACGGTACAACAGTGTGTTCCAAAATAAATAACATTATTTTTTTTAATTTTGAAGAACAGTCTATGGCAGGGGTGGTCAGACCTGCTTCTTGCTGGAGCCGCAAATCACAAAACTTAGTTTTAAAAGAGTCGCAACACAAAAAAAAATCGAATTTATTCACACACAATAAAGTGTACGCTCTACAAAATAATGATTATTGTTGTGTGGTGATACTGTAAGTCTAAATATTTTTGACTACAATGCACAAGCCAACACGCTTTTGTACAATAATGTTTTTTTCGTTTTTCGGAACGTGCTTTGGTTTTTACAAACAGTCAGTCTATTGTTAATTACGTGATAGAATGTTAATACACATTGTTTTCACAACTGGGCAATATGGGGAATATATGTGCAACATTAAAGAGCAGCAATTAAAGGCTCAAAGAGCCGCAGTTTGGCCACCCCTGGTCTATGGAAAGTTCTTGGGGGCTTTGAGTTTGAGTTCTTGCGGTTTCACGCATTTATGACGTCACATGAATTGACGTCACACTTTACGTCCGCCACCTAGCATTTTTGTAAAACTCGGCGCCTATGCTGCGGTCTAAAGGCCTCATGCGGCCTTTTAGGGCACGACGTACGGCCTTCGACGCAAAAAATACATTTTAGGATATTGATATTGCACGCTGCACCCGTCGAAGAAAAGCTTTGCAATATTTATTTCATAGGGATCTAATTGCAATTCCCGACAAGAACCGTATACGAAGCGTATGCGATAGTGCTGAATATTTGTCACTGTTAAACAACCAAATGGTATCATTAAATCACTTCTGCAGCAACAAGCAGAATTAATTTTACTCTGGATACCTTAAATGATTTTGATTTAATTTCGTCCAATTGCATTAATTTGCATAGGATAATCCAAAAGCAGTTTGTTTAATTACGGACAAGACTAAAGCGCGAAAATACCCGGCGTCGTTTGTAGCTTGTGAATTGTGATTATATACATTTCTCGAAACTGAAGACTGGCATCGTGGATCCCAGTTTAAGATCGCTGATTTAAAGGGTCAGTTAAGGTAAAGAACAACAAACGACTGAAATGATTGTGAAAGGTGGGCAGTAGGCTACAAACTTGGTCATGTAATACCACAGTAGAAGCTGTGCTAAGCAGTGCCATAAAAGGTTGAGAATTCATGTCGCCTGGCCTAGATCATAGTGAACCGCACTGCAACGTAGGCTCTGTTCAATCGCTTAATTGTAAGTTCAATATTGGCAAGCCTAATTATCTTAAAATAATTAAACATATCCGGTTATAGGCTAGTGTTTTTTAATTCAAAGCTGTTTTAAGCAAATCTATGGAAGACGCAAAAGCAGTACCAGCGGCAAACTATACGGTAAGCACGTGACCTTTATTCCTTGCCTGAATCAGAAAGAGGAACGTTTTAAAAGTTACACATCTTGTTTCTGAGTTTGTGTCGCTCATTCGCAACACATTTCAACGCATTTATGGGTTTGTTAACTTTAGAGGCAAAAAGAAGACCTTCATCAAATGCGGATAAGTTCACGTTGGAGGTCTTAGACTGCTTAGAAAAACTCGAAAGAAGTTCAAAAGTACCTCAGGTTTCAAATAGCCCTGGTTCATTCGACCGAACTGTTTCACGTCGCAGAAAACAAAAACGGAAAATAATGTCTTGCAAAGATTTTGAAATTCTCGAGGAAACTCGGATAGCCAGTGCCCCTGCAAATGGCTCACCACAAAAGGTATGATGATTTCATTATGTAGAATATAAACCAACATCCTTGTTACTTGTAAACAACGCAGAACTACACGCCAGATAATGTCTCCACATCATCGGTTGTTCGTTCTTCTCGTAATATAACCAGAAAAACGGAGCCGGATTACGATCGTTCAAGGTAAAAAGTCCTACTTTTTGTATCACGACGACAGGAATTTTTTTAGAATGCACGCTGTGTGCATGTGTATACCTACATAAGGTGTGTAGCGAGGTGTTTATTCGAGGTACATTGTCATAGAATAACACAATGAGCGAATACGACGCATAAGACGAGAGTCAGAGAAAGAAGGCAATCTGTCCGGTTCGCTGTAGTATGAAGGCACACGATAACGGAAGTGAGAGAGGCCGCTACAGGTGGCACATTATGCGACAAACCAACTTATGCTACAAATTTAGTAACACACCAACTTTGATTACGCTATTTTTTTAGCAGGGATTTAAAAAGTGACAAACCTGTGTTGCCAATTGGGAGTTTACGAATAGTGCTAGATTTTGAAAGAAAAAATGCTAAAATGATTTTATGTGCACCATAAAAGCCAAAAACACTCATTTTCCACACTTTTTCAACTACATTTAAAAAAATAATAATAATTTAAAATATACGGCATTTGGTAATTCAATGATTTTACAATATTATGGTTGTGACTTTTTTGAGCAATTTGTGCTTGTAAGAATGGGCTGTTTTGCTTTGCTTATTGTTTACTTCGACTGTGTAGATCTGGGGTTAATAAATAAAAGTATTGGCAAACCAAAACCTTTCGTACACATAAGCAAAGAGGAAATATATTTATAACATACTAAATCGGAGTTTAAGGAATGTGTATTTAGATCAACACTGCCCAAATGTTTTTAAATCTCAAGATATCTGTTTTAAAACAAAGAAAATGGAAACTTGTTTCTCAACTTTTCAAACTATACATATACTTTTCAAACAATATTGGCCTCCATAGATTTTAATACAAAATCTCCATTTTTTGAAAAATGTCGTAAATAAAAACAACGAATTCCAAAGGGTTAATAATTTTTTATGTAGTGTTGCATTATATGCCTTTTATGTGTAGTTTGTAAAAGTACGTTTGTTATTTTTGTTGCAGTTTGCAGAATAACGACGAGCAATGGCGCGCTATGAAATCACATGATGATGAGAAGATAGACAAGAGTCATATAAAACCCGCCGTGATACAAAACTTTATTGAAAAAAGAGACGACAATTGTTATAAGGAACCATCTGTAATGACTGAGGGAAGCTTAACAAGAGTGGAACAACATATGCTTTGCTCCTTGCCTTCTTTATCACCGCCCTTATCTCCAATACAAGATGATTATCAGAACAACTTAATATACACACACCCTGCAGAAGCAGGTGAAATTTCAGAAGCAGAACCGAAATCTGTAACTTCATTAGACAAACAAATCGCAGACAGAAACAATGTAACACTAACTGCAACCCCTGTGAACACCATTGACGAAACAAGTAAAAAAATTAACAAAGTAGAGTCTTGTTCCCGATACTTCAGTCATTTAACAAACAGCGAACTTATTGATGTCGAGTCCAAAAAAAGACAATCACCACAATCGTGTCAGGTTTGGGACGATAGCACAGTTGATGGCAACTTCGAATTGAAGCCAAATTCACCAAAGATTTTGAGTTCCTGTTTATCAATTGACCAACATCGTGGCAGAAAAACTCCAGCTGAGACAGTCCAGTTTTTCCAAAAGTTAACACCCGAATGTCATTTGTTTGACTCCAAGTGGGATTCAGAACCAAGCACTCCCACCAACAAGCCAAATTGTGTCATGGCAAATAAACGAGACAACTCTCATGCGAGCCACGATTTAAAAACTTTAAGTTGCAACGTGTCTATTTATCCTATTAACAAACCTCCTGTACCGACAATATTGAAAACAACCTGTAATCCCCGAGTTTTTACCAAACCTTCTGTTTTTGAAAATGAACATTTCACTCTCCCAAATCAAACAATCGACTTGGACATGAGAAAGACAGAGTGCGACATTGACCACTTGGACTTTAAACAGACAAACAACCATTACAAACTAGGGAGTCGTGAAAAAAACGTCACCAAAACTGTTCTCGAAAAATTGTCCTACTGTGATACAAATAAATGTAATTTTGACACTACATTTAGTGTGAGTTGTAATTCAGTTCGATCGCTCGAACTTCCTGTGTCACATGAAATATTTGCCATAGAAGCACCGTTGCAAGATGGGTTCACCGCACCCGACAAACAAAAACAGAATGAAAGCTTATTTTCGGATTGGTGGAAATATGATTCGTCCTATCCTTGGTACCAGTTCGATGGAAAAGGCATCGGTTGGAAGGTAAATTGTTTCGCACGTAGATAACGATATACTAATACAGAAATCGTCCTGATCCACGAGTGCTCAACAGATGATTCCAGTCACATATATAGGCATTAATTACCTGACAAATTCAGCACACATTTAAATCAGTCTGTATATTTCTTATTGCAAAACACTTCGGAAATCGGTTTCGCCCAAATATATGGCATCGTCAGTCCTAAACAGGAATTTATTTATTTATTTCCTGTTTAGGACTGACGATGCCATATATTTGGGCGAAATCGAATTCCGAAGTGTTTTGCAATTACACTTAAATTAAACTTTAAGGCATATTCGAGTTCCAAAATATAATTTTTCCTCCGAGTCACCTAGCAGTTACGACCAAGCTTATATGAAGTTTAAAAAGATAATATTCTTTCACATCAGATTAACATTAAATTGTTTGCAACTTTACGTACCACTTCTGGAGTTGTCCTTTTTACGCTAAGTTAGTTGCTTTCTTTAGATAATATTTTCACCGATTCTACTGTTTATTGGTCCGTTCCTATGGGTTTCAAACATTCTAAATTTGACCCCAAGAATTCGCTTTATGTGCAAGAATTGCTGGCGCTGCGACTTAAACGAATACTGGTTCAGCTGCAAGGTAATGAAATTATAGGCTTATTGGTTGTGAATAATTCTTGGGTGGATAATTAAACAAGATTGCATTCTTTTAAAGGCTTGTGACTGAATTCGTCTTTAATACGTCAGTGTTTTGCTTTAAAAAAATATAGACTAAGTTGTTCTAAAAGGTTTTCAAATGTAATATAGGCCAGGGCTTCCCAAACTGGGGGTCGGGTCGCAGAGAGCTGTACCAATTTTGAAGAAAATACTCCATACACTGGAGTAGAGTACGGGGATGCCGCATACCCCCGGCCTTGACCTTTGTGTAACGTCACAATGTCATTTTTGTTATGTCGGTTTTAAAACGTTTCCAGCTAAGCTCAAACGCGCTTGTAGTGACGCCATTGATCAAACAAACGTCAGTTAAAACGCAACAATTGCAATTGTTTTGAAATTCGCAGGCATTTTAATGCAACATAAAGATGACATATAGAGTTATAGACTAACGTTTAATTAAGTATTGTGTGGCGCAATAACTTTCTCCAATAAAAGTAGGCAATACATTTACGATTTCTACGCAATGTTTAATGTCCGTTTGCAAAGCACTGCAACGGCCAAAACTTGGTCCAAGGTGATAAGTGCCATTTGCAAAACAATGTGACAGAAACTAAAGGCTAAAGCACGTAAAAGGTATCGGTGTTTGGACGTGTAAAGTACTAGACTGCGAGTACCGGTTGTTTTTAGTTTTCGCTCGAATTAGCCTTTCAATAAATACATAAACGTATTTTTTGCATTGTTTATTATATTATCCGTGAAGGGTCGCGGAAAATTTATAGAGATTAAAAGGGTTCGCGATCAAAAAAGTTTGAGAAGCCCTGATATAGGCTATACAGGGGTTTATGACCACTTTTTCTGGAAAGTTAGTACGCTGTATTTACTGTGAATCACTGATAAAATCAAAATTGTAATAATTTTTCTTCAATTTTGTATTGAAATCAAGTGACATTTTTGAACCAAGCGTAGGTGTGCTATAAAAACATTGTGCTATAAAAATGTCAAAAATGCATGTATTTCAGGGCAAAGGAAGCGGAATTATTTGCCTACTTATTCCTGTATACGCCCTTCTTGGTCCATTGATCATCGCGTTCACAGTTTTGACGGTGATTTTGTTGGCATGCTGTGGCGATTCCAAGCCGAGTGACTCACAAACCTTACCAAACATTCATTCGTATTAGACGTCGAGTATGCGACATATTTTTCTTTACCACAACGGTTTGATTGCAAATTTTTGTCCATAGTGTTGCCTTTTATGTAAGTCTCTCAATTGACGACGTTTTAAAGTTTGTGTCAACAGTACAACGAAGAAAAAATTTGTCATCCGCTTCTTAGACTTCATAAAGTTTATAATTTACCTAAATTAGGAACACTCGTTACTTCATTGCACGGTCGGTAAAAGGTATTTTTTCCCCGACGGGGAATTAACTGTGATCTAGAAAGGCAAGCGTGAGTCTCTTATATCCATGGAATGTTTTTTTTGCAGACCAAAAAAACCAATTGCAACTTTTTTCTTTCTGGCACCATGTCACAATAAATGTGAAAGTCATGTATTACTTTTAAACGCGTTTATTAACATCTCTATTTTACATCCCTAAAGTCAGTTCACAACCTGGAAAATGGTTATTTTTTGCAATTTTTGGTTGTAGTTTGTCGCAAACCCAAAACCGAAATCTGCAAAGTCGGTCAATGTTTGCAACCGTTGCAACAAAAATGATAAATATTTAACAGACTGCTGGTTCAAATACGCTATTGAGTGCAACACGAAAAGAAGGATTAAGACCGAAGGATCGACACTAAAAGAATATTTGAATAAAATAACATTGGCAAATCTACACATACAACGTTACGATAAACGTACATAATCAACATTCATTGTCAATAAAGTAATGTCGTAATTCGCAACCCATGCTTATAATTTTTCCTTGTTCAAATTTTATTAATATCAATTTGTTGTACCACAATAAAAAGTTATTGATATTTGTTTGTCTTGATATCAAATAAACAGCGCCAGATTTTCGTAGTTTTAAAATCTTGTTTTAAACCAATACAAGCACCAATAAACACAGCAGTTTAAATACCACCACAAATAATAAGCGGAGGACAGCAATCATCACAGTAAGTCTTTAACACGTCAACCACATCAAGTGGTTTGTTAAATCTGTACAAAAATCGCATTGTTTTTTTTACAACAATTACCCATTTTGCCAGAGTATCATTAATTCTATTATTAATGGCGTTAATAATTATTTGTGCGGCTGGAGGTTTCAGTACAGCGTGAACATGAAAAAAATCAACAAAACAAAGATACAGCACTTCAGATCGAGGGTATTTCGGATTCCGCTGTTACATTCAAACGGAATTCGAAGATTCTGTGGTTCGCTTTTCCAGCAACGAAATATGCTAAACAACACATGTTTATGTGTTATAATATAAAACTCTGGGTTCCAAATTCTTTGTACCACTTACTTGTACGATACGTCACGTGCAATCTGGGGTTGTTTGTCACTTGCGGGCCAGAAAATATTGTTTTTCAAAAAATACGGAGACCCTGTACATGATATCAACTTGTTATTTTAAAGCCCACCGAAAGCAGTGTGTATGACATTTACCTTTATAGTTAAACACAGCATCGACATCACACGCATCGACACCAAGCCAATTCTTTATCGGCTTGGATCCAATCAAATCAAATTGTCGACCGACAACACCCGAGTATCTCGTTTTATACATCGAAAGTATACTTTCCTATTTCATACAGCAAGAATTTAAACTTATTTGCGCATAGGACACTCTCAGGAAGATATTCCTACCTTGTACTGCCAAATGCTTTGGTGATTAAACAGTGTAATCACATATTCTCCTGTAGTTCGATCGTACTCAGAGTAGGCTGTGTCCACTGTTGCAAACGGATGACCAATAAAAACGTCAGATAGTGCGTGGCTACTCACATGTACAGGATAAGGTCCATCATTTCTGTATTCATCCACTTGTCCATTTTCTGCAACAAATAAATCAACAGGTTGTACCTTGTCGCGTAATAAAGCTGCCTAAAATATCGAACTTACTTTGCACTATCAAGACCAGGGCTTGGGTCCGCAAAACAGCCTTTACATTGTCCGTTTTAAGGAACTTTCGTTGTGAGTTATATTTGTAATGAACAGCTGGGACCACTTTGGGGTCAAAAGCCCATTGAAGAAAATCCTCTATGACGCTTGTTTTGTCGAGCAAACTGAAGTAAGAAGTAAGTTGTACTTCCACAGGAAAGTAATAATCCTCCTTGAAACGTATAATCCAGTTAAATTAGTGGCTAAACGCAATAATATGAATCTTTACCTTTATAAAGTCAGCATAGAAATATTTCCCGTAATCGTTACGCACTGAAACGGCGTCAAACTTTTGAATGTCACAAACGGTTTTGGGCGTGATTGTGCGCTTTGCTGGTTTGTTTTCTACAACAACTGAAAAACATAAACGTTTTAAAAGTAAGTTTTATACATATTTAAAAAGTGTTATTTGGTTAAGTTGGTCCCGTCGAAGAAATCCTTCTTTCAAAACAGATATTTATCCAGATTTGAAGTTTAATTCTGATGTTCCATTTAATATTAGTAGTTTATATACATCACTTAAACATATTTGTTTGTTAAACCATTATAACCACTAATATTCTTACTGCCATATTAAATAGCTTGGCTAGCCTTTAAACCTTGTTTTAATCGACCTTCTGTTGTAAAATCTTTGTTCTATTTATTTCATAATAGCCAAAAAAATCATTTTGTAAAAATTAACTTCAAATTGTTTGAAGTCGACAGGATGATAATTGATAATATTCTTACCAGGACAGTATCCGCACGTGGATTGACAAAGGCGTACCATAGACTGAACACCATTCGACTTTGTACAGTATCCAGACTCTTTCCAAGAGGTACATTTCTTTAAAGAGTACTGGTCGAAGCAAGTGGCTGCCGAAAACAAGTTGTTGTGTTAGAAATCGAATAAAATAGATTTAATCTTTTCACATTCTTATTAGCAGGTCCGGATTTTCGTTATGATATAAAACAAATTGATGTATTTTTTTTTTGATGTGAGCAACACGATCACTTTTTAGAATTTTACGTTGCACCAACAGAATCGTTGAAATGTATGACGATCGAGAAAAGTGACCAAATTTGGTAAAAAAAAGTTTACTTTGGGAAATGCCCAGATCAATCTGGTGGTTTCGTATTTTCTTATCACAACAAAGCACTAATTGACCTGAACGG
The DNA here is from genome assembly GCF_965637545.1 of Phallusia mammillata. Classification (NCBI taxonomy): domain Eukaryota; kingdom Metazoa; phylum Chordata; class Ascidiacea; order Phlebobranchia; family Ascidiidae; genus Phallusia; species Phallusia mammillata. The sequence continues at coordinate 14,330,032 of NC_137256.1, read as the reverse complement.
TGCGACAGCATAGAAAAATTTAACGCGAAAATTCTGCGATACATAGAAGTATATTTTTAGTTTCATATGAAAGAAGATAGGGTGATTCTTCTTTATATTGCTTAACAGTTGTTGTTGTTTTTGAGGCCGTCCGCTATAAAATTTCAGTTCTGAAACCGTCCGCAGAGCAAGAAAGGTGGTCGACCCCTGGTTTGGAAACACTGACCTAGGGCATTGTTATCACCACCGTAAATATGAACTGAAACTATGTGTCATGGCATGCAAACGTTGAACCTGAGGACAAAGAATACATGCAGCAACACCCAACATATGCCACCGACTTTTAAAACTTCCCAACAACTTTAATACCTTTGTCATATTTGTTTGATTGTGATGTTTTGCCCAAAACTCCTAAATGCACTACTGTTATTGAGATCAAATATATTTATTGTTTATCATATTTTTTTAGTTTAAGGCAATGGTATATTTGATGTTTCTTTCATACATTTTTTGCTTCACCAAAACCCACCGATCACCATTTCATACCTATGTTGCAAAATGCGCATGTCAACGGGCACAACTGTTCCACAGCTTCGGGATATTGTTCGCAAAATTGACTCATTTTAAAGTTTTGGCAAGTTTGCTCAGGTGCTTTGTCCGAGCAATCAATCCCCCCTTATAAACAACAAAGGCCAACAAAAACACTTCAATAAATGCTGCCTTAGTGTACTGCTGCCTTTTCGCTTGGAGCTTGATTTAATCAGAAGCTCCTGTACCTGGTTTTGGAATTGTTGTAGGCTTGGGTTGTGTGGTTGGCCTTGGCGTAGGGGCTAACTTGGTTGGCGTTGCTCCTGTCCCATAATTTCTGCTGAATCGATAACAAGCTGAATTCGTTTCAGTGGCAACCGATCGTTCTACGAACAACAGGCGTAAAATTAAGAAATTAAACACAAAAATGCGAAAGGGAATAACAATGTTATGAAAAAAACGTATAAAACATTTTTAATGTTTTTTTTAACATTTAAAGGTCTACAATACCGGAAATACTTCCATAAAGTTCAATCATGCCTTCCTGTTCGTCGGTTGGAAGTGTATAATATTCCAAGGAGTTAATAAATCGGTAATATGGAGCCATCAAAGCACTGAAAAAAATAGCAAGGTAAAATAAGCAGAACAAACTCAAGGCACCTTAATATTTTACGTAATGTTTGTTAAATCACCGCTTTTGAATACAAATCAATACGCATACAAATCTGTGATATGACTGAAAAGTGTCAAAATCGGGATTAAAGCGCATGTGTGACAACTTTTTTTACATCAATGGAAAGCAGCACTGACAATCCTTTTAGGTTAAACTTACAGTCAGTACTGTTTTTACTATTACCGAGATGTCGTGCTGCGTATTTGTGCCCTGCTGCTGTTTTATACAGATAAAAGTACCACATATAGTCGTGCTAGGTTATGGTAATATACACGCACCTAGATACACCGGAGTGTTTCAAACCTAAGATGTGACCAAGCTCGTGTGCGCCAACTACAAAAATATCTTTTCCGTTTCGATTTTCTGTAAAAGCAATGTTGTTAATATCAGACAGTTTGTGTTCTACTTGTTTAAATAAAAACGCTTGCCGTTGTTGTTTGTTGATAGATACCAGTTTTCAGCCAGATCAAAATGTAATTTTCCACTTTCTGGGTAAAATGCGTGAGCAAGTGTCCCACCTTCCCCGTCAAATGGAAATCCATCTCCATGTGATGCTTTAAACAAAATAAACGTATTTTTTAGATTGATGGAAAAGGTTGTAATGCACTTGTTGTTAAAGTAAGCAGATTCGGTTGATCTTTCAATATAGGTTTGTTTCCTTTTTGAGTGAAGTAATCGAAACTAAACGCATTACAGTTTTCGAAAGGCAACAGTGCAAGTAAAATAAGTTACTGTAAAGAAAACTACTTGTGACTTTAGAAAAGTCTTACCTTGTCCAAACGAAATTGTCACATGTGCGGACGACACAGAACGGCCGAGATCCTCGGTAAACCGAATGTTGGAATTTTTTTCCCACAAACACATTGCTGCCAATATTCCTTTTTTAATGTCCGTAGTTAGACCTTCCGGAAAGGTCTCAGTGAAAAAACTGAAATTATGTGAACGTATTATATTCCTGCCTTGTTTAGCGCACATTGCATTACCCTGTCGCCATGTATGAACAGTTTCAGCAGATGACAATATGGTAAATGATGAACTACTAAACTTACTATGGCTATGCTTATGCTACATATTTTAAACTTCAGACCACTTCGAAACACGATTGTATATCTTACAATGTTACAATACATTTACTTTAAAAAGACAACGTAAAAGTAAAAATAATTATGTTTTTGTTTTATCTGCTGAAGACAAGCTGAAGGTGTGTTTAACACAGGGTTCGTGAAGTTTAAAACAGAAGTCAAATAAACAGAAGGCTTTCTATTTGATTGAGAAATATTGTGGAAACTGGTTTACTTACGAATATGTCAAGTGATATTTCCCCGTAGATCTTTTAAATGTGCTCATCCATCGGCTGTTTTCACTAAATTCAGCTATTCCACTTCCTGCAGGAGGAGGGTCGCTCATTCCGCAACGAGATTTACGAACTTGCTTCAGTAAGGCAGCATCTGGTACACCTGTTAAGTTAAAAATATAATTTGTAACTGGTTTCAAAGCCAGTTATGCCCAACATGATTTTGCTTTAACATGGCCAATTTCGCAACAATCAAAATGCGGGACATTGTGTTAGTAGGGACATTAGTTTAGTTTGAACATTGGTCGAGCGCTACTACCGTATCTTATAATCTATACTCTATACCAGGCCTGCACAACATACGGCCCGTGGACCACATGCAACCGTGTAAATATATTTTACACATGTACCGACTTTTCATTTTTGCTGCAATTATTGGCGAAAACAATCCAAGTTTTGTTGCATTATTAACTTACAGTAAGCGACGGCCTGTCTGGTCTGATATGTTAATTTATGGATATTTAGGAGTAAGTATTTCTAAAAATACTGTGATGACTATAAAATAAAAACAAATGAAGAAAGATTGAAAGCGAAGAAAGCGTGTTTAAGGCAGAATGGACCAGCAAATACCTATTTACAGTTATACACTCAAAATTTAAGACGATATTTTAAACTAATCCAAATCCAAATCTTGCTCTGTTAATGAAAAGAACCTTAAAGCAGAGAGGCTTAGTGTCAATCTTAGCTCCAAACCGTTTTTTAAGCTTTTATGCAATGGAAATAATAAAGCTACCATAGTTAGTTTCAAAATATCAAGGGAATTTATTCCTCCGACGGAGATTTTACGACAGTTGGTTTTTTACTGTCTTGACCAGGGGTGGGGAACCTGCGGCCTACAGGCCACATGCGGCCTACAGGCCACATGCGGCCTTTTAGAGCACTAAGTGCGGCCTACGATGCATAAATACATTTTAGGATCTTGATATTGCACGCTGCACCCATCGAAAATAATCAACGAAAATGTAATTTGTAGGGATTTTTTGTCTCCCATTACTATTTGATAAGTTCTAGAGCAGCGGTGTTTGCCTTAGATTGGTTCACAAATCGATTTCTGTAAGACAAGATCTCATGACAATCTTACTTGTGTAACAAACAAAGCAATTGTTTGCGCATAATCTAATGTCTGAGACTTGTCTGTGATGTCACAGGCTGCCCTTAGATCACTGATATACGTAAACAAGCGCATCTACAAGTGAAATAAATCCTGAATATTGTAGTGAAGGTGGAAATGTAGTGGCAAGTTTATTTACCTTTATTCAGATTGGACCGTAATTCCAACGACCCCGCTAGAGAAAATTACACAACTACCATTCCGTAATTCAAAAAGTTTGAACACCACTGTCCTAGGCCTAGGAAATAGTCTATGCGGCCTACACGAGTGTAGATCATACGTTAAGTGGCCTTTATGAACAAAAAGGTTCCCCACCCCTGGACTCGATACCTTTTATTAGGTAAGGGATTTGGAACAAACCTTAGCATGCGGGCCACGACAAACACTTTTTTGCTGTTCGGGCCCATTGAACCGTTTTAAGTTGTGCAGGCCTGCTCTATACCCTATTTTAGGGGTGTCCAACTCGAACACACCTCCGTGCCAATTTAGGTTTCAAATATACTCGCGTGCCTACGTTTGGTACTTTTTCCAAACCATGTCTTAAACGTATTAACGGTACCGGTCCAATCCGAGTACTTGGCCAATATGTAGAACCCTATTAAATAGTTGGAAAAAAATGTATGTCTTCAAATGCGAGTAAACTTGTTTATGATACCCCAGAAACCTTTTATTCTGTTTTTGTGACACAAGATACAAATAGTTTGCGACGGGGCTTAAGTTTTGTCAAAAAACGAACAATTTAATTAGTAGGTTGTGTAACTTTCCTACTGATAATCTTTACTGAAGTTAGAATAAAGGCCAAGAAGAATCAATAGAAACGAATTTAATTCTTGACAAATCCTAATGTTTACCATCTAAATGTACAAAAGTTATGTAACACTTTCAAATGTCCTGCATGCCACTTTTGGCATGCGTGCCACGTGTTGGACACCCCTGCACTATTTCTGTCAAATATGGCATGCTTGCTAATATTACTGGATGCAAACACATCAACATAAAACATGTTTTTGACGAAATTGAAATGTAAAAAATCATTGATTCATTGATTTGATGCAGAGGAATATAGTTTAAAAATTGGTATATTTGTAAGACTTTTGTCGTCAATGTGATCTGAAAAAACGTAGGATAGGAAAAATTAGAAATGCAATAGGAAAGGTAGATTTACAAAAAATGACTTATTGGGAGTTGAAGCACTTTTACACAACGTACCAAATAAATTGTAATCCCGACCGGCATTTAACAAATAAGCAAATAAATCTAGACTCTAAATAGTTCATTATGGGTCCCCTTCCCTGAAGGGGTATTTTTAAAAACGGATGTAATGACTAAAGTGCATGAGCTAGTTTCATGGTTTGTTGTTTGGTGCAATGTAAGGTATTTCAAATAATTTTGTACCGTAAAAAAGGATTTACCCATTTTCACCCCTAAACCCCACAACATTTGTGTCTGTATAACGCTGGTTTATTAAACGCGTTTGGTCAAGAAATTGTAACGACTAAAGTACATAATCTAAGAGTTTCATGCCTTGATGGTTGGTGCAATGTAAGATATTCTAAACAATTTTGTAACTTTTTATTGGATTCACCCATTTTTCACCCTTTAAACCCCGAAATAATAAGTTGTAGTTTTAGGCCAGAAGTCAGATAGTAGCATCAACTCTCAAGGGAGTAATTCACTGGCTTACGATAAAGGCGGTTTAAACCAGGGCGGGAGTGCTCAGCTTAACTTCCGGACAGACGTTTACGAGACCGTCGTTTCGGTGATTAGAAATCAGCTGTTTGTGCACAGTAATGCTATGTCGTTTTATCAGGCGCATTTTCAGTTTTGGAAAATGGTGTTTAAAAATTGACCTTGAACGACAATATCAAGGTCAAAGCACATTAATTTGAAAGTATTTTTCCTGTTCTTTTTTCCTGTTTTTTGTAATTGTATGACAATAATGATGCAAAAAGAATACGGAAAAAAACGTCTAAAGTTGGGATAATGCTTTCTGAAAGTTATTCCTTAAGAATCTAAAAATAACCGCAACATTTGTTTTTCGTAAATCCGCACAAACGCGAGTATGGGGACCCATTCTTTTTTGCTTGCAAAAACAATCATATGTGATGTAGATCAAATAATGTGCATTGTAAATTGGTAAATAGGATATAGAATATATTAAATTGAAGTATATTAGGAAGCAGTGGCGGCTCGTGCCTAAGATTTGTGGGGGTGCTGCACAAAATTTTAGCCTTTATTGAACATATATAAGTTGGCAATATATAGAAAACCTACATTTATAGTTTTCTAGCCATTGTTTTGTGTAGAAAAACAAGTAATACAAATCTTAATTAGAAACTCCATTGTGACGTAATTTTTGTTACGCAATAATGTACACGAGTGCAAACACCAGACGATATCATTTGTGTATTTTGTTTACTTGCACAGCAACGGCTAAACACCATAACATGCAGTAATAATGTGGAACAAAAACACATGTGACACAGACTCGAAACTAAGCGGTTGTAAATACGGTAAAACACAACAAGAATATAGAAAAAAAAGTAATGATTCGAAAAAGGTCGAAGTATTTCGGTTCGACAACATTTAAAAAAATGGCCATGTTTCATTTAAGTAACCTTATGGTCACAGTCAGCGTTTTCAACATATTATATGACACTTCACAGATTATAATTGTCACACAAAAAACTAGCCATACAGCTGTTTATTGGTATCATAACTGACAAATTTAACAACCACTTTACATTTGTGTCAGAACTTGTTTATTTTAACATCTTTTTTTTGAATTTTTGTGGGCAGACTATTATTTGTCCTTCAGATTCTTAACTGCTATACTTGCTGCTTTATTTGCTGGCAAATAGCTTATGATTGCTTTTTTTAAGTGCAAAACTCCTTCAAGCTTTAAAATTTACAACACTCTAACTTAAATTTAAACCCTATTATTAAACCTTGTGCTTCCTTTTTACAACCAAAATGAATCATGAAGTTATAGTTTGGGCATGATAATTGATAGCTTCTTCCTTGATTCCAAATGACAACTGAGAAACTGTTTTTCTATTTAGTAGTACTAGCACTGCAAGTGCAAGTCTTTTGGAAATAATGGTGTTCCTAACAAAGGTTTGCATCCAAACTGTTTTGCCTTTGAAGGACTCATGGAAACAGCAAAAAGGATTTTTCATCCTAGTAATTTCACTTGTCAAAACATCATCTAGATTATTTTCAAAGTAACCATGAACATCAGATCTACAGAAACATTTTCATTTCAGTAACTAGCTTTTTATTGTCAACGATAGGATGTGCTTGGTGGTCACTATACTATCTTGTCTGTAGAATGTTCATTCTTAAGAAACACTTCCTGTGAAGCAATTTAGCAGCTACTGTTTAGACAAACAGTACATGTCCATTATATCAATACTCATCTTTTTCATCATGTCCACGTAAGGGAGTTTCAAAGTTTCCACAGAACAAAATGCAGTCTATTATTTTGGATAAAATTTCACGATTTTTTCCACTTTTTTGTTGTGTTCAATAATTGAAAGTCTATATACCATATACGCCTCACTAAGTTTTTCCTTAATATTTACAGTTCCAAAAAGTGAAAGTGAAACATCGTTGTCCACATGCTTCTTTGACTTCTCATGTTTTTCTGCTTTCTCACCTATTTTGGCTACATTTGTAAAACCATCTTTTGTCCAGCATTTTTCATTACCTCCAAACAGCAAACATGGAAAACAGAACAGTACATTTTTAACTTCACAACCACAAAGCCATTTTTTCTTTTGATACCATTCAGAATTAAAACTGCGTATATATTTCTTGTTGTGGCTCATTCCTGGCTGACAAAGTTGAATATCAGGCGTTGGACGCTCTTTTTTCTTTATACTTACCTTTTCAGCACTTGATAACTGCGAAATCTTAAGTTGCTGAAGCTCACTTTCAGTCACCGAATTAGAATCTTGAAAAGCCATGATTAACCTTTCAATCAAAAACTGTAAAAATGATCAAAAAAAGAATAACTGTCGTACTGTACTCATTGTCGAACCTGATGGTACACGTGATTTGCTTTGGCACACAATAAACGCGGAACAGACGAAACGTCAGAAAACTGGAGCTGCAGTTCCAGCATAGATATACATTAGTGTTTCCAAAAAAAAATTTTTAATGAAAAAAAAAGGTGATTAGGGCGGAAATTATGCTTATTATATATTGCTAAGGAATAAAAAATAAAAATAATGAAAGTTATTTGTAATATTATGGTAGGTGTATTAAGTAAAAATATCTAGGGGGTGCTGCAGCTCCGCAGCACCCTAGCACGAGCCGCCCCTGTTAGGAAGCCACCTTTCTAGTTTTTATTGAGGGAAATTTGGTACCTGTTTTGTCCAGGCCTGCAGCGCTTTGAATTAATAGAACGTTTTCAACAAATGCTGGGGATGAAGCTATCTCTTCAGTCGTTGGTCGCGCTTCTGAGTTGGTATCGCCATTGCTGGAACTGGCAGAAGTGTGTGGGCCTTCTACCGAAAAGCTCATGTACTTTGTGAGGTAATCAAGGACACCTTCGATTTCCTAAACGGTAACATTCTTAATTTTGAAGTAAAAAACTCCATACAGCCCAAAATAAACTATTCAACGCCAAAATAGTAAATGCGTGTCGATTATAGCATGCAACATAGTGCCAAAGAGTCATAAGCAAAAGCCCTTATACTGTGCTTATATGTGACTAATATGGCAGACTAACCGTTTTGTTGGCCGACGGTGATTCATTTGTGGGCTGAAAAATAAATTTAGGACTTTTAGGCTTTCATACAAATAAACTCTTAAGTCCGACTATATTTTTTACTAACCTGGCCGTAACATACGAAGAAAACATAAAACAGTAACAAAAACAAACGACTGTGTCCAAAATGTGGCAGCATTTTGCTACTTTTAGACACGTACAACATGGACTTTTAGTAAGCTGCTCTTCTGTTTGTACTATAACTTTGCACTTGGTAAGGATAAGTTCACCTATCGTAAAGTCTTAGGCCTCTTCTCCATACAGGTTGCACTAAAATACCGGTAATAGTCGGATGATGGGGTGACGTAGCAACAACCGGAAGTGATGCTGATGATGTAATATTCTGCTTCCGCAGTTCTGCAGGGCTTTCATCCGTACTACTACGCACGTCTAGTGACAACAAACAATTGATTAATATGACATCACACACGTTTTGGGCGCTGTACTAAGTACACACTATAAAGCACAACAGTAAACGATGTAAAGCACAAGGAGAGTAATCAGAAACACCAAGTTATAGGAAAGCCCCCCACTACGCGGAAGTGACTGTTAGGTGGAAGTCCTATTGGATAACGCGTAACATTGTTGCAACACATTTTAGTGTTTAAAAATATTAAAAGCGTTTTGTCAGATCAAACGAAACACAAAATTAAACTTTCAGCCACTGCACAAAAACGACTAAAATCGTGCATTTGATGTTTTTGGTTTGTGTACTTTCTGCATCGGGTAAACGCGACACAATACAACGTTTATAGATGATAATTGGTCGTTAGATCTATACCAGTGGTTCTTAACCTTTTTGGTGAAATTTCCCACTAAAGTCAATCAACAAGTTCGAATTTCCCCCTCTTTGTTATTTTTATATTGATGATTTGTGCCCTTCATTAATAAAACAATGTATTCTTCGATTAAAATAGTTTCGTGACGCGCTTTTGTCGGGAGCTGCAAGAGCTTAAAGGCTTATTGCAATCTTAATAGGTTTAAAAAGTGCTTTCAGAGTAAAATTGTGTGGAATATCCAACAGTCTTCTCTGCTTGCAATACTGATTTATTGCATCACAATTAACATAAGAAAGGCATTTATTTGCACACAATGACAAAGGCATTGATATTGTTAATCTTGTCTGTGGTGTAATAAAGGGCCTTCAGATTTTTATGCGGATTGTGAAACTGGGTGAAATTAATCTTAGATGTTGTTGCGGGAATACTTTTGCAGTAATTTAACTTTAACGGTGAACTCAAGGCCTGATCTGGTTTGCAGGCCAGAGTTTGGTGAGCCCTGACTTGCACAATTTCCCTCTACATGCACTGAATTTCCCACTAGTGGGAAATTTCCCACCGGTTAAGAACCACTGATCTATACCACCATAGGTGCCGAGTGGGTGGTGGCGGGGTGGCGCCGCCACCTTGGGTTTGTATAGCACGGTGGAGGCCACCGTCAAAATTTTTGGTTTGTTTGTAGCGGTAGTATGAAACATCGTAAAATCTGAGAAAAATAACAAACGATTTTGCTTTTAAACAAGTGTGCTGGCGAAAAAGCAACAAAACACTACAACCTGTTTTGGTTAAGGCGTTGTTTATGGCGCCATTTTTGGCCATTATTGTGTACAATTCGATTGTGCTGCTATAAATGGTTATTTTAGGTGATATAAAGCAACAACAACGTGACAAAACATTTTTTAACGCTTTTAAACCAATGACAAACGTTACAGCAAAGTGTTTCAAATAAATATTATTTCAAAAATTCATTTTTATGATTTTGACAAACGTTGCATTGTATGTTTGTTGGGCTTTGAGTTTGAGCTGATGTGGTTGCACGTATTAGTGACGTCACAAGTCCGCCACCTTGCATTTTTATAAAACTCGGCGCCTATGTATACCATAGCTAATCTAATATAAGCAGAATACGAACATTACTCTTCAAAAATAACTAATGCAAAATGTGAGTTAAATAAAAGGAACAAAACAACGTTGTGTGTATTATGTTTTAGTAAAAACAAATATTGCTCTTTCAGCATTTTTTAATGAACTACCGACGCTTCAATGTCCCATTATACAATACGCCTTCATCAGGATGTAGTAATGTATATTTTTAAGTTACTTTTAAGGCCCGTAATGGTGAAGAGCCCCCGTTGTTAAGTGTATTCAACCATTTATAATTATAGCCCCAAACCATATTTGGTAAGTTGCAGGCGCTCTGTTGTTCCAAGTTCCATTGTCAGTGGTTTCAGTTCTAAATCAGGTCCGATTGTTTCACACGTTTTGCTGTAGCATTATAACAATTTATCATTTACTTTTTCAGCCGTAAAGAAAATCTGCAACTGATTTTATTTGCGTTTTAAAATTGTTACGTTTGGAAACTAACCTAACGTGTTAGGTTTTACAATTTTTTACACATATACTTAAAAAGTTTTCCCAACGATTCGCAAAGCATTATAGTGCCACTGATGATCGTGTGCTCTCTCAGAAAACCTGACTTAACAGAGGTAGCACAAGTCATCAGAGGAAAACAGCCACTGACAACATAATAAAAGTTTTTTTTTTAAATATTTTCGATTAGCAAAAATGCACAAAAATAATTGGAAGGTCATTTTTCAATATGCGCCCTTAAACTCCGAAAATCTACAAAAAAGTATACGACTTTGAGTTACTGATGCTAATGTGCACACTTTTGCGCAAGGATACATTGCGCCATTTGTTGTGTAAATGTATTCATGCCAGGTCCAGCCCGGAAAAACCTTTGTGCTTTGATTGAGTCACGTCTTGAGCACGAATATGTCAAGCAAAGATTTTTTTGAATTTGTCAAATTGCATATTTTTTATCGCAAGATGTGCTGTTTGGAAATAATAAGACACAAAAGTAGAAACGTTTGCGGACCCATATACAGACATAAAAAACCTGATCGGGATTCGTCCCCGGGAGGTTCCTGGGTTCGAACCCCGTGAAGAAAAAAAGAAAAAAAAACAAAAACGTTTGCATAAATGTTGGATCTTTGCAATAACAGTAAACGAACTATTTCTCAAGGTAATACACTTTGTCGACATTTTTTCAAGCCGAAAATTTTATCATTTTACCAGACCCTTACCACTGCAATCAAGGGTTTAAATAAGTAAAACATCTTTCCTGCAAAGCAGAGGTGGCGAACTATTTAACAACGGGAAACTCCATCTTTCTTAGTCAACATATCTTGGTCTCGTTTTATAAAATTACCGCGTTTAAGATTGTGCAAGGGAAATGTAACGTCAGGAATTCGCGCGCCTTATTAGAGCACGTCAACGCGCGGTCAACACGGTTTTGTACAAAGAAAACATACACTCAAAAATTGGAAACAGAATTTTATGCCGACAGAAATAGCTTACCAGAGCTTTGAACCAGGGTATCACAAATATACATAGCTTGACATCATCAGAAAGCAATTTGGACAACTTTAATGCAAAATCAAGCTCACCGTGTAAAGCAGGGGTGTCAAATTCGCGGCGGCCCACGAACACTCAACAACAATTGCAGAATTTTGTCAGATTTTTATCTAACTACAATATATTTTTTCTACTTTGTTATAAACAGTAATTAAACCGTTCCTCAAGGCGTTAGGTTTCAGTCAAGGGCGTACAACCAGCAGCCGTACGGCCACATGTTCATTAAAATGAACATGTTCATTAAAATATATGTGCTGGCGGCCGTGATGTAATCAAAACTCCTTTGCCAAATATTTTGATTTTCAAACTGCTCTAAACAGATTTTATGTTACTGAAAAGAGTACAATATTACCGGTAGAGCTACTAACACCATACGTTTCTCCTGATCCAAAAGTGCTTAATTTTCGATAGATGGCGTAAAGAGCTGAATTATTTATTTAGCGGCTATAAATGGGTTGGGCTGGGAAATATTTACATAAAATTTTTGCATTAGTAACTAACTTTTTGGGTTAGTTTTATTGAATTTTAAGTGCTAATACCTTACCCCAACCCTAATAGCCCTAACCGTTAGCATTTTTTGAGATATACCGTTTTAAATGAAAAAAGTGCTCTTTGCGCCACCTGTCAAAAATTAAGCACTTTTGGATCAGGAGAAACGTATGGTGTTAGTAGCTCTACCAATATTACCAGCCTAGGAGCCATGTGCGTCAGACTTTTTGTAGACCTATTGTTTGCAAACAATGGAAATAACGTCACAATATAGATTATGACGTCATAAACAGTTAAAACTGATCTTCACAGTTGGAAATTAATCTGGTCTTTTGGGGCGTCAATATATGGCATATATATAATTATGATGTAAACCTATTTCTGTAATTTTAAAACAAAAACCAGCAGGTAATAGGCGACTGGTGGTGAAATTAGAATCTGCAATGCGGCCGTCGTAGCGAAAATGTTGTTTAAGTGTATAAAACTAGATTAAAAGTCACATGCGGCCCTCGGCATAATTTCCAAACTGCAATGTGGCCCCCGAACCCCACGAGTTTGACACCCCTGGTGTAAAGGCAACATTATTCCTTTTCATCAGAGTTATACATTTAGCATTACTATCTATTAACGCAGTGGTTCTCAACCGGGGGTCCGCACAGCGTGTTCAGGGGGCCCGCGACAACTTCGGGGAAAAAACGAGATTGATAAATCGCGATTAAAAAATATCGCTTCAACGTGTTAAAATAGCATGAAACTTGTTTGAAAACGTTCTTTATGGGCGAAAACAAAATGCATTGTGACATTATAACCCCATTGTGACGCAGACGTAAATTGTCAGTGGCAAACAACGTCACATCACAATGCAATGTGTCTTTCTTGTTGATACACGATGTCCCAAACCAAAGTGATTGAAATTTTGGTCCTGGACCGAACGTGGTCGGCATTTAATGCACCATGTATAGGTTGCTTGTTAATAAAAAAGTACAAAAAAGCACCGTCACCTTCAAGCGGTCCGCAATCAGATTACACTGTCGAAAAGGGTCCGCAAGGGCAAAAAGGTTGAGAACCACTGTAACGTCAAACAAATTATATTTAGTCACTTCCATTGCTTTATCTAAAGTTTGCAAGTTGAAGTAGAGCTACTAACTCGGGAACTCACAGCACACGGTAGAGTTACTAACGTAAGAATTCACAGTAGCCAGGTTTGGAAATTTCCGCTAAGTGGCGCAGCGGAGCGTGGGCGTTCACGGTGACAATAATTGCTAATTGCTGCTGAGTCATTTTTTTAGGTTAATTTTATTGTTATTATTATTACGAAACCTCTAACCCCAAAGCCCCAACCGTCAGTATTTTTTTTATTTTTTTTATTGATAAATAATAAAAAAGAGCGAAAAACGGTAACAAATTACATCACACTTCAGTACATAACAGGCGACACCACTTTTTGCGGTAAGCAAGAAAGTTTCCACGTTTTTTTGATACATGATATTCTGATACACGCACTAAATTAAGGAAGCGTACAAATCTAGATACCGTCGGTTTATTTTCACTATATTTGCATTGGTAAATGACATATCTGGCACATAATAACATACAGTTCACCAATTTATCGCCGGATCCACCATTGTGGACACCAAAAAGTAAGTTCACGGGAGGTAACGTCAGTGGGACTCGGGTTCTAGCACTAATCCATGCACAAACGTTTTCCCAATACAGTCTAGTTACATGACAAGAATAAAAAAACATGGTAAACGTTTTCTGTAGCATTTTTACAGAATGTGCACAAGTATTTTTTACACAAACTGCATTTAAAATATTTAAGTGCGCCATCTACCGGAATTTAGCAAACCTGCGTGCAGTGAGTTCCTGTGTTAATAGTTTTATGTTAATAGTTAACCGCAAATTTATGCCAGCAACTAACGAACTACACGTGATCCAAACTAAACTTACTACTGTAACTATGGCCGAAACGGCACAGCAGAAAGAAACAAACTACAATATTATTGTTGCGTCATAGGGAAATCTGGCATTGTGGTCCAATCACACGGCATGAGATGTGAGTGATTTACGATGTTACAGGAAATTTGTTACACCATAGATAACTTAATGGTTACACCGCAATCAAATCAAATCAAAACAATTTGCCTTTTTGTTACGTGTGAATATATTTAGGAGTATTATTGTACACTAAAGATGTATTTACATTCGACCACAATTTATACTTGGTCGCATTCCACAACCTGACATGAAATAAGACAAAAAAGTTATAGTTTTTAAGTAGGAATGGGTCTTCGCGACCCCTTTAAAAGTGCAAGGATGTAATGCGCCACTTCTAATCATGCAATGCACTACGTTTGGAGCATGCGCCATAGGTTGACCGCCCCTGCTGTAAAAAATAGAGCTTTGCTGGTCCACTTTAAGTAGAACACAATCTGTTGGTACCTGAGAAAGCCTGGTAACTCCCGTTAGAGGGCGCCAATACCTTATAACAGGAGTTCTCAAACTGTGCGTCGCGACGCCCCGGTGCGTCGTTTCAATTTTCCAGGGGCGTCGCACAATGGTTCCGTTTCGTAGCTTTATGTTGCTATATCAATAAACACAACTTTAATAATAAGTTTCCTCATTAACTTTTTTTTCGCTGGTGCGTCGCAAGCCCAGAAAACTTTTCCAGAGGCGTCGCAACCCAAAAAAGTTTGAGAACCACTGCCTTATAATATTCCACATTGCCATAAAATACATTCTATAACTGAAAGAAAAAGTTAGGTACGCTATTCACGGCTTTGAATAATCTGATAAAAAAAATCACGAGGACAAATAGCTAAACAAAAGTGGTGCAAGCATAAACATCCAAAAAATGGTTCTTCCTAGAGTAAAATAACGTCCTTCGCCTTCCCCTCCAGTTTGTTTGTGTTTATATCGCCTTATATCGCCTTATCTCGTCAACCAGCGTGTTTTCTCTGCCTGTGGATTTTTATCGGACGATAATATACAAGTTGCCTTGTTTCCTCCCTCCGGCCGCGCACCTGTAATGTATTTTTTCTTTTTCTTGTCTGTTCGCTTGTTTGATGCGGTAGTGGTTCACTCGGTGCGTTGGTTGCCGCTGCAGCTTGAGTAACGTTTTTTAACATTCCATTTTACACTTTTATTAGTAGGTCTTTTATGCATACTGTTTTCATTAATTTTTTATGAATCTTTCTGCTTGTTCGTAGATACTGACGATGCTGTAATAGCGAAATATATATATCTTTAAAACCAAAGGGTGAACGACTAAGTGATTTGTCGGAACTTACATCTAAAAAAAATCAGAGCCAGTATTTGTGTGTAAAACATAACTACGTTTCGACAAGTGCTATTGTCATCATCAGGCGATCGGAATTAAAAATAACAGAAGACATGCAACTAGGTGCGGCACAACGGTAAAAAAGGACGACACGAAGTAAACGATAAAAGCAATTAAACGAAAATAAAGAAGCACGCGGAAAGGTTGGAAGTACCAGAGGCCCGGCATGGTGCGACCGCTACATAAAACACCTATACAGTTTAATGCTCCTCGAATTTAATACAAGCTAAGCAGTTTAAGTCATGATCAAGGTGAGTTCCAAATCTAACATGAGAGTTACATGATTTATTTGCAAGAATATTTATTAGCAAAAAGATTTTATGAAATCGAAGACGTAATTTCTTCCCGACAGCTTTCAGCATGTTTAAAGTGATTTAACAGAAAATTTGAAGCAGCTAGTCGAATTGCTTTTCCGTGTAGAAGTTTTCGCCTCACAAGGTGGTTGAGCGATAAATAAAAAGTATTTTGGTTTCGGAACAATAACATAAAATGGAAACAATAAATAAAAAAGTAAATAAATAAACAACCTGATTGCAGCTCTGCAAGACTTTCAGGTTGGAGATTTCAAACGTCCCGTGACTTACTATAGTCCGGTGGAAGAAGGTTTATAGTTTGCGGCAGCCTGTACCATACAAAACTGTCATTGACGAATTGCATTTTCATGGAAATCTGTGCTGTGTCTGTGAGAGCCACAAAACGAAAATATTACTGATAAACTTATTTACAAAAAAAAACTAGGCAAGTATAGCGTGTATATTCCATGATTTGCAATTAATCACCCGTCGAAATTCCCCGCTTCCTCTTTGCTGATGAAATATGCCTGGCCTATTTCTGCGCATCTTATGGAAGCGACGCTTATTTTTGTACACTGGTAGACAGGCCAATATATGGATTCTAAAAATACTTTAGCTGATGACAGAAGGTTTGATATTGCAGTCTACAAAATAAGATGGTTGTTTCTTGTTTTCTTGGTTGTTTTGCAAGCACTATGCAGTTTCAATTTTGCAGGATTTGGTCAAGTTAGCGATGTCTATCACGTATATTTCCAAGTTAGCTATGCGCAAGTGGACTGGTTGACAACGACAGCGTTTACTGCAACTGTTGTCGCATCATTGACATTAGCAGTGTTGAGTTACTTTAACCTAATGAAGCTCAGAAAGTTAATCATCGTTGCATCAATAAGTATCACCATAGCATTTGGACTTATCTTTGTGGCTGTAACTAACCAATCTTTGTTTGCCTGCGCCATCACTGGTCAAGTATTCACTGGAGTTACAGCTGCAATTTTGGTTGCCATTCCGCCAATTTTTGGAGTAGTGTGGTTTCCAACAGATCAGTTTGGAACCGCAATGTCTTTCGTGATGTTAGGAATTTCAACTGGTAGTATTCTGGGGTATTTGATACCTGCAAATGTTTTTTTAATTCCCAAATATCACAGTCAAAATGTTACACAAGCACAAAACAATTGGTCTGCCGAAAACCGCACAATTATGATGAAACTGTTTGCTACCTATTTAAGTATTAGCATTATACTGACTGTTTTGCTGTTTTGGTTATTACCAAATAAACCAACACATTACCCGAGTTTAGCCCAAGCAATAAAAGAGGAAAACGAGAAGTTGAGAACAACTTCGTCCAAAAGTTTTAAAATGTTTGTCAATGAATTGAAGAAATTGTTTACTCTGAATTTTGTTTTAATGACTGTATCGATGGGCATAATATTTCATGTCAACACAGTTGAGTTAACGATGATGGCGGAAATTCTTACAGCTATTAACAAAAATGATTCCTTATCTTTGTCTTCTGATGTTGCTGGTGGGTTTATTATGAGTCTGATGGCAGTCGGTGGTTTTTTTGGTTGTGTTGTTTCCGGAATCATTGTGGACAAGTTTCAAAAATCTCATTTGCAAGCCATCATTGGTGGTGCTGCAACTTGTGTAGCATCCGTCGGTATTATTTGCGGGTACAAATACCAAAACATGATTGCAATCGCAATCTGCAATGCTCTTTACGGTTTTTTCATTCGAACAAGTATTGTTCCATTGTACAAGCTAATAATTGAACACGCTTATCCAATCGACGAAATTTTCGTAAGTCATAATCTTGTAGGTGTTGGATCCTTAGTTGGAACGTTAGCAGCCGAAGTTGGACGCTTGATTTACAAGCGTACATCTGGACTGTGGGTTCTTGTTTTTCAAGCTGTTCTTTTGCTGATTGCCACAATCGGTGTGTCGTGCAGCAAACCTGAGTTCAATCGCCAGCGAGCGGAAGAAAACAACCACGAAACAGATACGGAACAAGAACATTTATTGGAATGAACCTGCGCCACACGCTATATATTTTCGTGCTGTGCGAAAGTTTTACTTGTTGTTCAACGTCCCGGCGTATAAGAATTTATCATAAAATGCATGCTGAAAAGATTTGCCTTTTTTGTTTCGCAATATATGAAACGATATTAAAGGTTCATAATTTGGTTTTTGGTTTGTCAATTTAAATCAACCAGCACTTTGGGACTTTCCATTATTTTATTTTTTATCATTACCGAAGCTATGCAGGAAAGCTGAATTTGCTTGTCATAGTGAATAGCCTACATTTTGTTGTTTATGTTTCTACAATCGCTGTTGTCATCATCACTACAATATGTTTAAAGAGCAAACTGTGCTTTGACAAGATCGAGTTTAAGCCTACCTTTGTGTTACCAGCAAAGTCAAACACGTCACACTACATCCCAAAGTTACTCACTATACCCGACAGCCAGCTGCATTTTTTCAGCTTTGAAGCAACCAAAAAAATATTTTTTGTTACTGATTTCAATTTAGGAATATATGATCTAACTGAGAACGAATCTCTATAACACGTTATTAACTTTGACGCGTTGACAATTATCACTGGTAATTTGTTTTCAAACTGCTTAGCACGTTCTATGGTGCGCAATTAATCACGCCTCAAACTTTTCCACATCCTCTTTGCACATGAAATATGCTTGGCCAGTTCCGCATGTGGAAGCGTCACTGATTTCATACACGTATGGATTCTAAAGTTACACTCGGTGTTTTGAGTCCGATTGACTTTATTTGAAGAACCCATCTCTATTCCACCCGACAAATTAAGTTTGGGTCCATGTTTTTCAGCATTCGAACCCGCGCCCCCCAATTGGCGTGTGCCAGCGTTTTCATGGGCTTGTAAATGCCCCTTTTGCAGAACTTTCTGACGACGCCATGAGTGTTTCCCAACCTGTTTTGTCCATGTCATAGCTAATCAGGCAAAAATCCAAATGTGTCCCATGTGGTGATATATGTCTTATTGAAAAAAGTTGACGATCAGTGGTTCTAAACTTTTTGGTTACTTTCAGTTAGTTAACAATCAAAGTTGTTTACCCTAAATTATGCATAAATTTAACCATGAGGATTGTACGCAAACAATTACATTTTTTGTAACTGGTGATAAAATAATGGAGCAATGCTAGGCTCTCATAGAGTCTCACGTATACGTTATTGCGCACTTTTTTATGCTTTTAGTGGCCCAAACAAAAAAATTTAGCGTCTCGCCAAAATTCGCAACGACCGCGGACATCAGAAATCACTTATAAATAGAAATTAACAAAACAGGTTAGTTTGAAACTAAACCTAAATTATACCCTCTAAAAATGTCCCCTGTGAGGCGTCAGCCACGTCGGAAAACATTATGTTGTTTCGATATGAAAAACTACGCCTTGTATGCAGTGGCGTAGGAGCATATGCTGCCGCCCCTGGCTTTCGTTGAAAATGCCGCCCTAAGTAGACTGCAGCAAATTTTAAAATAGTTTCATGTTCAAGCAATCTTTTCAATAAAAATAATTACAAATAATGTGCCGCGTCTCAGAAGTTCTATATTGCTCGAGAAAGAAGCCTCACTGTCTCAGCGTTAAGGCCAAAAATAAATGACAAAAAATGGAGAACAAATGTATCAGGCAAATAAAAGATCAATAGTTGCATCAAAATTGAACTTTTCGAGCTTTCGCCGAAGCAAAATCAGCGATAATATCTTCGAGATCAAGTTTTTGAACGTAGTCTCTTTCTCTAGAAAGAATCGATAGAGCTGATAGCCGATCATCATTCATGGTAGAACGTAAATAAGACTTTATCATTTTGAGCTTTGAGAAACTCCTCTCACGGCTTTTATTTTTGCAGTTATTCACAACAGTATTGGTAGGCTAAGCTATGCTATAGTAATAGAGTCAAAAGTATCTGTTAATGAGCAATCAGACTACTGGTTCACTAAGCCAAGTGTTTGCCTAGAAAAATATAATCCTGAGTAAAGCTTTTTCTAGCTCGAAAAATTCCTAGCACAAAGAGCAACACCTTCTCATACCACAACCTCACTGATACTGAGTTCACCAGAAAAACAAAGATCAGTTTCTCGCTCCAGCGAAAATCTGTTGGAAATGTATGACCAAGTATTGCTCATCCAGCAGTTTTATTGTAAACAATCGACGTTTCGACGTCCTATACTGTTGGAAATGGTTGAATCTAGCTGTTTGAGTTATTTTTTTCCTCAAGGGACTTGTGTTTGTAAGAGACAACCATGTTCTGTGTGCTTTACAACTGGGGGTGCCCCTGAAGGTCTTAGGTGCCTCACTTTGAAGTGAGTTTTGACAAATAAATAATTTGAATTATGAAAAAAGGCTTACAGATTCAGAATCCTGATAAAATTTCCTTGTTTATAAGAACAAAAAACGTCTTTTGAAAAATATTGACTTTTATCCAGAAGTGTCCCCTCAAGTCATTTTGCCGCCCCCTTGCAGCCTGCCGCCCCTGGCGCAGAGCCAGAACCGCCAAGTGGCTGCTACGCCACTGCTACGCCACTGCTTGTATGTAGTATAATCAAATAAAACAAGTGGTAGACGCGGATTAACGTCGTATGAGACCTAAAAAAAACTTTCCAGATTCAAAAACTTCTTTATACGTATAAAACTGTCGTCAACACTACAAAACACTAAATTGATCACATATAGTTTAATGCAGGGGTGCTCAATCTCGGATATCAAATAACAAATCAATCACGAGAGACGGATATCAAATCAATCGCGAGAGATGCAAAAAATAATACAAATTTGCAGGTGCTTTGTTACGTCACAATACTAATAGTAATAATTGTTCCGTACTGGAAACTGGTATTTTCAACCTAAACTGTTTTTTAAAATTGTATTTTAGAATTTAGATTTGGATCAAGTTTTCAAATGGCGCTCGTTGCATGATAAAAAACTCATAACAGAGCTCAGAAAAAGGCAAGTTATTCTTCCG
Source organism: Phallusia mammillata (assembly GCF_965637545.1). Lineage (NCBI taxonomy): Eukaryota > Metazoa > Chordata > Ascidiacea > Phlebobranchia > Ascidiidae > Phallusia > Phallusia mammillata. Next base: position 14,309,086 of record NC_137256.1, on the reverse strand, counting down.
TGTTTAATCAGCATCAGGTAGAATGACGTATAAAATGGTTTAGAACTACATGCACACATGCGACTCACCAATAATGTTAACACGTCAAAAATCGCCGTCGTAAAACGGGTTGCAGTGAGCGCGATCGAGTAGGTTTTTGTTATGTTTGTCTCAAAGTTATAACCGCGCCACCACAAAATAAATATGCCTTCGATAACCTCCCAAACATCTGAGCTTGGCAGAACCCAGTCCTGGAAACTTCACACAGGTGACAGGAATCTCGCCCTTCGGTTCCTTTGTTTATTACTTCTTGATAAAGAATGCTACACGCTGATAAAAGCAATACGCAGGTCAAATCGAATTATTGACACAAGGGCTGAACCTGCGCGATTTTATGTTTAGGCTATACTCAAGAAAAAAAGGTTAAATCTGTACACATGTTCTCTGGTGTTTGATTTTTGAACAATTCCTGCGCAAAGACAACTACTAATCACAACACAAAACAAAAGATACCGATAAAACACGTAGACACCAGATAACAAAGTCACATACTCTATATTAGGGTTGCCATATTTTATGATACACAATCCCTGACAAAATTTATCTCAGTTGCGTTAACCCAGTGGTTCTCAAACTTTTTCGTTATTTTCTCTAAACGGTGTCTTTGCCATTATTCCGATGGCTTGTGGTCCTTAAGCCTGAATGTGTTTTTCAGAAAAAATAATATTGATTGCAGGATTTTAGCTAGTTATGTAAAATTCTGCATAACAATGATCCAAATCTGACATCATAGACAAGACAAAAAACATTACCATTGTGCGCGACCAATTGCATTTTTGTTAGTTGGCATGCAATAAAGCCTATTGTTTGGCAATGGAGACGGTCGATTCTCAATTTCACTTTGATTTAAACTTATTTAGTTGCACAAACTGACGCTAAATTAGAATATAGCATTACTTCCAGCTTTTTGCGGTCCCCGCAAAATTGCTTCACGGAGCCCTGAAGGACCGCGGACCCCAGTTTGAGAACCGTTGGGTTAGCCTTTTTTGCGATCCAATTACTTCTATTGCGGAGTAAATTTAGAGTATTCAGAAGTCCCACGGACAGCGACACGAGAAAACGTTAGATACGATACTCTGATCCTTGTTAATTAACTTTCTGCGCAGGCTTCTGTTTAGTTAAGTTTATGAGGCTAAGCTTACTACTCTCACTATCCTTAAAACAATGAGCACATATATCACGGGTCGCCAACCTTTGCCACTCTAAAAACTATTCGGACCAATTTCAAATTGTCACGTCACAGAAAAAAAAAAAAATGGGAGCCGCTCTTTTTAAATTTGAAGTAAAATGCCACCGTAAAAACGTTTTTATATCTCACGACATTCGACTTTTTGTTGTTAGTTAATTCTTCGCATATTAGGTACACAGTTAAAGCAAATGAAACTTCCCACGTTCCCAACTTGGCATCGAACGCTGTGTTTTCTTGAGACGCGAATTTTTATTTCTGTAATTAACGCGTATTGTTAGACAACTTAATTGTGTTGCTATGTTGTCTTTCACCAAGCGAAATAAACTCAACTCAACTCAACTGTTACGCGCGCACACACACTGCAAAACGAAACAGCAACCTTGTGCGTTAACCTGCGCGCCGCCAGTTTACCTCTTTACGTTTCAAGTTATAGACGCGGTTGTAGCTATAACTACTTGAAATTTTCGTTGGTACATTAATTTCATAGTATATCTATATTTTTTCTTACATTTTAACATTTCTCCCTGACGCAGATATAAACACTAAATTCCCTGACATGTCAGGGAAAATCCTGACGTATGGCAACCCTACTCTATATGGCTACATTGCACCAAGGGAAGTCAGGTACGAGGGAACAAAAAAACGAGTTGTGGTACTTTTAGAAGTCTAGCAGGTAATGGATCGACGAATGGACAGGTCCTCACTAAAATGCATTTAAAAAGTTTTGGGGGGTGCAAATATTTTTTACTGCAATAGTGCTTTACAATACGCCCAAAAACCACTTTTTTTTACAAAACTGAATCCTATAGGTGTTGTTAAGGGCTTTTTACGTCACATAACGGAAAACATTGCTACACGTGTTGCAGTGTAAAAAGTAAAATATCGCGAATATTTTAGCACGATTGATTGTTTACAAAGCACATGAGAGTCCTATGGTGGGACTTTCCCCATAGTGTGACAATGTAGTTGAGGTTTCAGAACAGAAGGTTGGTTATGAAATCCTTAGCTTTAATCGACCGACGCTTCTTAACCGTTATGCTTAAATACTGTTTCTGTTTGGAGCTAATTGGTATGTCAACGTCAGACAGGTTGTTAGAATGAAGCTATTGATCAATGAATAAGGTTTTTTTTATTAAATTAAATATGAAAAGAGCACGAACAGAACAAATTCAAGTGACTACTTTAAATTATTTGAAAAAACGAAGAAACACTGATTCTGAAACAACATTTCGCCAAAATTTTCGGTTTGAGGAAAGTATTGAGGTATGTTAGCATGCTGTTGCTGTTATCAAAAATCACACATATGCACTTGTTGATGTATATATCTGTGTGTAGTGTCGAAGTGTGTGATGATGTTTATATTTGCCATTATTGTTGAGTGATATTTTTCTTTATTGTATTTATCTCTTCAAGGATAGCTAACAATATTATAAAAATACATTAATTCCGTCCAATAAAAAAGGTCAGGTTTTTTAAAAGAGGTTTTCTTCTTGCTTGAGTGTGTAGTGAAATCTAATCGAGATCTTGCGCGTGCAGGACCGACATGTCCCGCGTGCATGACCCGTAAGTTCGCATGCAAGGCCAAGTTCAATAGGCGCAAAGCAAGTAAAAGAGGTCAAAACAGTACAATTAAATGCCTTTCGTGCGAAATTTCCACGTGCAACCCCCCAAAATTGGCATGCAAAATTTTTTTTCAAAAAATAATCGCGCGTGCAGCTGCCACACTCTGCAGACTGGCAATCAGCTATGTTGTAACACTTTCTTACCATATATTCCTATTTTTTTAGTTTTGGTAAGTATTCTTAAATCATTGAGTGATTTTTATTGCTCCATACAACCCATTATACCAGATTCAATAATGCTTTGTTAACAAAACTCTTCGGTTAATCCGCATTGTCATGTGTTACCACATAGTAAGCAGTTTTAATGGACTTAAATATACTTTGCTACGAAATTTTGATTTTGCGTTATTAGGGTTGGGGTGAGGGTTTGTATTTAAAATAGTGCTACAATCTGGTTGCATTTACTTATTTTGAAGCTTATATTCGGACATTCCTCTAACCATGCACCAAACGCTACATGCAGTATCATGAGGTAACATGCGTTATACCATTCGGTTACATGCTGTATATAGTACCACCTGGTATATAACAACCGCTTATCGTTGGCTACTGGTTACACTGCATATTTGCCAATCTTTATATATCATAGGCCATTAAAACTCCGCTCCATAACAGTCATTGGTGCAGTTTGTTGCCCAGTGCTTTCTGAGCACATATATTACAACAAATCAATATTTTTTTCAGTTGTTTCATTATTGAGTGGGTATATATCCCAACAAAATTAGTTTGAACCGATCAACCACTGTCTAAATTAGAGGTACACAACCTGCTGCCATGAAGAGGAACTTGCTTGATATTTTAAATAATTTTTCTTCCTATTATTCACTTTATAATTAGAAAATGTTGTTATGTTCCTTTTTGTTGTAGGTAATGACACAGCATGTTGTTCAAGAAAGTAAATCTGCATCTTTTGATACAGTGGCATTGTCTGCTGATAACCTGACAGATTACTTCCATGCTTTTGATGACTTCTCTCAGTTTGTTAGACTTCATTCGAAGAACAATTTATTTTGTCCCCTTTCAGGTACTGTTAGATTGTGTCTACTACGCAATTAGGGATGGGATCCCGGAAAATCTCTATACCTAAGTTTTTTCTAAATCCAAATCCCTAGATTTTTTTGCAGAAATCCTGGGTTTGGACCCTAGCTTATAACACTTAAAAAGGGGTGTGTGTTTGTTAAGTTGAAGAAAATCCTGAAAAAAAACAGCATTCGTTGGCAAAGTTTCATTGTTTAAAATAAAACATCAGAATTACATTTTTGCCTCCCCCACATGTATTTTACTGGGGCGTGAAGTGTGTTTTTGCAGTGAATAGTATTGCAACAACATAAGTGTTTGGTGTTGCCAATAACACACAGACAGTCTGTGGTGACAACTCAACTTAAAGTAGCACGGTAAACTTTCTATCTGTTTACAACTATACTTAATGCAACAGACAGTCTGTGACTGTGTTTTTAAGTTGAAAAACAGCCTAAAATGTACTTTTTAATTATGGGATTAGAAAGTGAAATTCCCAGGAAATCCTTGGATTTTCCAATTTAGTCCCAAAATTGCAACCTAAGACGCAATGGTGTTAACAGAATGGTATAAACTTTGTAGATCTTCTTTGTCCAGTATTTGTGCATTCATTTTTGAACCTTTCAACGGCGGGTAGAACAAAAGAAGCTGAGGAGTTCTATTCTCACTTTGCTGTAGATCATTTAAGTCCAGATAAAAATAGAACTATTCTAAAGCTAAAATCTATTTCTGATGCACTGGCTTTAAACAAATTTGAGGTATTGAACAAGCATGTAATTTATTTCATTAAATGTTTTTAACTACTGTTTTTTAATTATCTGGTGTACTTTTCCAGATTGCCAATATTCGCAGTGAGTTTTGCAAAGTTAAACTTGATAACACTGAAAAACAACTTTTAGAAAGGTATTTAAATGATCAAGGGAATTTGGTCATCATCAAACTTTTAAATGAGAGATTTCAGTTTTCTGAGTTTGGTAAATGCATTTGTATACACATGTACTAGCTGAAGTTTTGATACAACTTGGTTTTAACACAGATACTTCTCCACTCAGTGAAATCAGTTTTTCTGAAACGTTATTAAATGAAGATAACCAACCTTTGTCCAGGCAGTTGTGTGGCGTAAGTAATATGTTGCAATAATTTTAGTGACTAACTAACACAGAACCACAGGTAAGCAAAGAATCTCATCTTGAAACAAGTTCTGCAACTGAAGAGTCCATAATTATTAGTCCACCTTCATTGACACCATTTTCTGTAAGCTGCAAAGTTTCAAATAATCCTATTGAGTCCTCAACATATTCGACTGCTATGGAACTAGACACATTAAAAAAGAAAATAAGCAATGTTAATACTCAGCCTCCAGATCTGCCAAGAATGTTATTGTACAAGTATGTTGCATTTTTTAATGATATTTGATTCCATTTACATACATAATGGACAAATTATTTTTGCAAGATTTAAGGATCCACAAGGGCTAATAACTGCTGTGAGCATGTCCAATAATGAAAATTATTTGTGTTCTGGTAAGTCCCTGCACTAATTTAAAGGTATATAACAGGGGTGGCCAAACTGCGGCTCCCGGGCCGCATGCAGCTCTTTAATGTTGCACATGCATTTCCCCATCTTGTCGAGTTGTTTAACCTGATTGTAAAACAATACATTCTATAACGTATTAACAATAGACTGACTGAAACCGAAAATAACATTATTATAGAAGCGTGCTAGCTTGTTGGTTGTAGTCAAATATATTGTCAGATTGAAGCTGGAAGTCTGGGCTGACATTAAAAGCCTTTTACATTTGTATTGCGGCTTATACTAGCAATAACTGCAAAGTTTAGCCAATAAAATGTCGTTGAGAAATAATTGCAAAAAAATAAAGGAAAAAATAACTTAAAACAGAATGGGAGGAGGAGTTTGCATTCATTGGAGGTAAACCTGTGTGTCTTATTTGTCAAGCTCCACTCAATCATTACAAAACTAGTAACTTGAAATGTCATTACGAAGCTAAACACAAAAACTTTCCCATCATATATCAGCCTAGTTTCAAACTCCTTGTAGCCCAGGTAGAGACTCACAGTATCACCACACCACAATAACCATCATTTGATAACGCACACTTCATTGTGAATGAATAAATTTGTTTTTGATTTTTTGTGTTGTGGCTCTTTAAAAACTAAGTTTTGTGATTTGCGCCTCGAGCATAAAGCAGGTCTGGCCACCCCTGGTATGTAAGATATATTTGTCCTTTTTTCTTATATAAGCCAACAAAAGTCCAAAAACGTTGGATAAATTTTAGCTCCAACTGACAACATTTGTTCATGATTACAATTTAGCTTTGGATGATGCTACAATAAAAATATGGAATGTACAAGAAAAAAATACTGATCTATTGAGACTAAATGCTTGTGACATGACTTCCAACACTATCCCGGAAGTGCAAACCAATGCTGCAATAGTTTCATTTGGGTCTGACTTTAAAGAAGATGTTCAGCAATTAAAAAGTTATAGTTCCATAAAACATTTCAATAATCTTCACCAAGAACCCTGTATGACCACAGTAAGGGCTCATGGCGGGACTGTATATGGCACATGTTTTACAAGCAAAGATGATTATTTGCTTTCATGCTCAGAAGACACTACCAGTAAGTTTTGTGTGTGAACACTAAACTAGATGCAGTTCAAGTGACAATGAATCACTCAAATTCCCATTTAGGCCTGTGAAAAAGATTGTAAGTTTCACTATCATTTTGAAAAACTGGTTTGTGATTTTGCAAACACTGTTATAAATTATAGTTCTAGTTTTATCTACTACTGCATGAGATGAAAGAGCACACATAACTAGAAGGGTGGCTTAGCACATATTGCCCTTGCATATACACTATAACCTATTTTAAAACATCAATATATTTCCTATGCTTATTTTGTATTGGGTCCCATATTAGCCATCTTCTTTTATTACTTTAGTCGTTTCTGCAGGCAAAAACTCATGGGTCCCCACACATGCAAAGTTATAAATATTGCATTTCAAGAGATAACCATGAGAAAGTCGGGTGTTGTAAGGTTAAACACAGTGATCGGCACTGGGCTTAAATAATAATACTATGTAGAGTACAAACTATAAAATTAGATTTACCCCAGATATTGTTTGAAGTATGTCCTATTTAACGTTTTAAAAAACTGACCCATTTTAGGGGGCTAGTAGGGCAACTAATTGGGTTCGACACACAAACTAAAAAATATATAAAAACCACAATGACTCAATCAATAGTACTGCAAAATTTCAGCCCAATCCGCCAATGTTAAAAATTTTGACCACTAGAGGTGTTTTGAACAACAACCGTTAATGTTTCTGACGTCATAAGGCTGTTAACAAGCCCCTAACTGCCATGGCGCAAAAACGACCACCAAGCAACATACAACTGGTTGCCCTTGTAACAGTATTGCTCCAAAGAAATCTTTCGTTTGTGGTGCCCAGTAACATACAAATACGTTTTACACTTTAGGGCAGTGGTTCCCAAACTATGCGCCGCGGCACACTGGTGTGCCGCGAGATGTCATTAGGTGTGCTGCAAAAAATATTGAAATTAAAATCAATCAAGTAGAGTAGTAGTACGTCTCCACGTCTCTGAGATGTTCAACTAGGCTATTTAACTATGAGAGTGACCTGTGTAGCTGCTTTATGACCTCATAGTTAGTGCCTTCGTCAGCTAATTTGCTGTGCCATTTTCAACTGAAATAAAAAATTCAAATATATTTTTTATTCAAATGTTCGAACTGCGCCAAATAATTTTTGTTTTTTCTGAAATGCGCCTTAAAAGAAAAAAGTTTGGGAACCACTGCTTTAGGGGCTTGTGGGGTAAATGTTATTTCAGCCAAATCCATCAAACATTTGATGGAAAAACGAGTCGGACAAACTTTGGGGGAAAAATACCCATTTTAGGGGGCTAGCGGGGTAAATACTGGGGTTATCAACAAAAACAAAGTGGGATGCACATCTACATAACTATATCTACCATCTGTGTAAATTTTAGCCAAATCCATGAAACATTTGATGGAAAAACGAGTCAGACAAACTTTGGGGGAAAAATACCCATTTTAGGGGGCGAGCGGGGTAAATACTGGGGTTATCAACAAAAACAAAGTGGGATGCACATCTACATAACTATATCTACCATCTGTGTAAATTTCAGCCAAATCCATCAAACATTTGATGGAAAAACGAGTCGGACAAACTTTGGGAAGAAAAAAAAAAGAAGAAAAACAAAGAAAAAAACAAAAACAATTCGAGTAAAATTCAGGGAAGGGGACCCATAATTAATGACTGCATGGAATGGGGACCATGTGTTTCGCTTGCAGAAAACAATCAAATAATTAAATGCATTGGTACCGATTGACCACAAATAAATTATTTTGGTGAACACATATGTTTTTAAAATCCTTGCTTTTGGTTTATGTTAAATGACATTTGGGTAAAATAACATGCATTTATTGTTTTTTTAGTTCGCCTTTGGGACATTAAAGATTTCACAAACAAGGCAATCTACAATGGACACAGTTACCCTGTGTTTTCAATTGCTTCAAGGTGATTTACATAATAAAACTGTTCATTATAGCGTGCATTTCTATGACTACATTGGGTCCACTTCTCTGGAGAGTGATTATTTTTTCCCTTGTGTAATTATGATTTTTGTCTAAGCAATGTATGTTCCTCCAGTAACCCTGTAGCCCCATGATTTACCACACTAATGGGTGAAATTTGTAAAACAAAGAAATAATTGGTTGAATATTTTTGGACAGTTAGCAGAATATGTCATTTTTGGTCATGGGTATTTGTGTTTCACCATGTAGCCTTAACTTTTTCCCCACTAATCCTCTTCAATGGCTTGATTTTTGTAGAATGATTCACACTGATGAAATGTAGACAGATAGTAGAATATGCACTTTTGAGTCATCGGTTGTTGTGTTTCACCCACCCCGTAGCCTTACCACATCTGAATGTTGTAAAAAACATGTCAAACTAGAAGGGTAGCTTAGCACATTTTGTTGTTGCATTTACACTATAACCTATTTTAAAACATTAATATATTTCCTATGCTTCATATGGGTCCCCTTCCCTGAAGGGGACACATATTGATTTTACTCAAGTTGTTTTTGTTTTTTTTCTTTTGTTTTCTTCCTTTTTTTTCTTCCCAAAGTTTGTCCGACTCGTTTTTCCATCAAATGTTTGGTGGATTTGGCTGAAATTTACACAGATGGTAGATGTAGTTATGTAGATGTGCATCCCACTTTATTTTTGTTGATAACCCCAGTATTTACCCCGCTAGCCCCCTACAGTTGGTATTTTTACCCAAAGTTTGTCCCACTCGTTTTGCCATCTAATGTTTGATGGATGTGACTGAAACTTATACAGATAGTAGATATAGTTATGTAGATGTGCATCCCACTTTGTTTGTCCAGATAACCCTAGTATTTACCCCGCTAGCCCGCTAAAATGGGTTTGTAAACAGTGTCAGAATTGGCTGAAATTTGGATAGCTTGTAGAGTATGCCATTTATAGGTGTCAATTGTTGTTTTCAACCCAGTAGCCCTAACATTTACCCCACAAGCACCCAAAGTGTAAAACGTATTTGTATGTTACTGGGCACCACAAACGAAAGATTTCTGTGGTGCAGTAGTGTCAAATGGGCAACCAGTTGTATGTTACTCGTTTGTGACTTTGTGGGTTGCTTGGTGGACGTTTTTGCGCCATGGCAGTTAGGGATTGTTAACAGCCCTATGACGTCAGAAACATTAACGGTTGTTGCTCAAAACACCTCCAGGGGTCGAAATTTTAAACATTGGCAGATTGGGCTGAAATTTTGCAGTACTATTGATTTGAGTCATTGAGGTTTCATATTTTTTTAGATTGTGTGTCGACCTCATTAGTTACCCGACTAGTCCCCTAAAATGGGTCAGTTTTTTAAAAAATCTCAGAATTGGGTGAAATTTGGACAACTTGCAGAATTTACCATTCATAGGAGCTGATTGTTGTGCTTAACCTTGCAGTCCCAATTTCACCCCACTAGCCCCCTAAAATGGGTGAGTTTATTGAACAGTGTCAGGATTGGCCAAAATTTGGGTAGCATGTGGACTATGCTATTAGTAAGTTTCGATTGAAGTGTTTTACCTAGTAGCCCCAACATTTACTCAACTAGCCCCCTAAAACAAATGAACTTTTAAAAAACATCCTAATTATATGAAATTTGCAAAGTTTATTGAACATACTAAGTCCTCAAATGTTATGTTTTGCCCTGTAGCACCACAACTTAACCAACTAATCCCTAAAATGGGTGACCCTTATAACAATGTTTAAATTGAATGAAAATTGGACAGCTTGTGGAATTTGCTATTCATCGGTGTCCATTTTTTGTTTTACCCCATTATGCCACTATTTACTCCTTCTTTTCTTTGAAAAAGAACGTTAAATAGGACATACTTCAAACAATATCTGGGGTGAATCTAAATTTATATAGTTTGTACTCTACATAGTATTATTATTTAAGCCTAGTGCCAATCACTGTGTTTTTCCTTACAACACCCAACTTTCTCATGGTTATCTGATATCTCTTGAAATGCATTATTTTCAACTTTGCATGTGTGGGTAGTGGGGGACCCATAAGTTTCTGCCTGCAGAAACGACTAAGGTTATAAAAGACGATGGCTAATATGGGACCCAATACAAAATAAGCATAGGAAATATATTAATGTTTTAAAATAGGTTATAGTGTAAATGCAACAACAAAATGTGCTAAGCCACCCTTCTGGTTCTTTTCTGGGTTACTGCAGTAAATAACATTACACAATCAGTGCAACTTTTTTTGCAGTGATTTTGACTTGTATTTTGCATCAGGGTCGTATGATTGTACGGCCAAACTTTGGACCTTTGATCGCACTTTTCCTATCCGAGCTTTTGCTGGTCACCAACAGCCTGTTCAAAGCATCGCTTTTCACAGTAATGTTAGTTACCTTGCAACAGCCGACACATCGGTTCGGTTGTGGGACATTTCATCCGGAAAAACTGTTCGTCTGATGACTGGACATTGGGTGCGTGGGAATTAACCTGAAATTAACACGTGAAAACTTTTAAATTCTGTGTTATTGTCTTGCAGGCCCCTGTGATGTGTTTAAGCTTCTCACCGAACGGACGCTGGCTGGCAAGCGCTGGAGAAGATACGCGAATACGTGTATGGGATATTGCTTCTGGAAGTTTGTGGAAGGTACAGTGGTTTAACGTTTAACGACTTTCGTGAATTATCCAGTGTATTGTAGGAAATGCGAGGACATGCTGAAAGTGTTTACGGGTTGCAGTTTAGCCCAGACTCAAGTTTGTTGTCATCATGTGGAGCCGATAGCTGCGTTCGTGTTTGGAATGTGAAGGCACCTTCAACTGTACAAACAACAGGTAATTGAGCTGTCCTGTTTAATTTGTCGGAGCTGTAACCAAATTGTGCTGTACTTAAGCAATGGACAAAGCAGACAACCCGCATCTGGTAGGAGAATGGACGGTGGACAAATTTTCAAGCGTTCTATTCACACGTTTAACTGCCAATAATCTTTTAAAGTGTATAAGTGTACAAATATGACATTGCTCACAACGCCATTTTTTGGATACGAACCAATATTGGTGAAAAATGATCTACAGACGGAAGAGGAGGCGTTCATCATTTTGGCGGCAACGAACCCCCACCCAATAATTACTAAGAAACTTACTTTAAAAAATTTACGCTAAGAACCCACCGGTTCTGCAAACTCGTGATTTGTAGACGACAGACCGCACATAAAATATCATGACACGACATCTTCGAAGTTTTTGTGGCAAAAAATATTAACGCACTTCAGTTACTTCATAGGATAGAATGTAGATGCTGTCAGTGGAATTGTTTCGTGTACAGCGGTTAAGGCGCTTATCGAAGCAAAATTACAACACTTACTGTCCGCTATGATCCAGCAATTCGCCCTTTGTTCGGTATTTCAACTTCCTTTCAGCCCCGCACGAAATCGAGGCAAAATTTTCTTCATTGCATACCGACTGAGGTTGCAAGTTGAGCAAAGTTTTATTTAGTCTACCTTTTAAGATCAGCTAAATTGTAGTTTTGATCGTGAAAAACTTTTTCGCAATAGGCAAAAGTTTAACCCCGTGAGAAAAGACACAGCAGGTAGGCTACAAACAAACCTTCCGCATAGTCTTTATATCTACTTTTTAAGATTAGTCCAAATTTTGAAGAAGAAAATCGTATACAGAGTATGCAATCAATAATCATAACAATTACCAGAACAGTCAAATACTTTCCTGTTTGATGGAACAGAAACTTTATGACGTGTTCTGTGCGAGTTCTCAAGTTGTGATAATTATAACTGTTTGTTGAAGTTTACAGAAAACTATCATTTCTTCAAAACTAAAATATACCGTATTCATTCACCAAAAGTTCCCCCGCCGCACTTTCGCCAGCCGCATGGTTGCAGGCAGTCGGATGAAAGTGCCGATTTTAAAAACGGTCAGAACTCATAACATTACCAAAACAAGATGCAAAGATCTGAAATTTGCAGAAGTACTAGATATAACATCAAATTAGGAAGCCATACCCAAAAAATTGAAATATATTGGTTAGAAAATCTAAGAGAAGGCAGAGAAATATGGACAATGGGGCAGTTAATTAAAATATTAAATGGCCACACGATGTCGCCACGCAACAGTTATAGTTTGCGGCGGATTTGTATTGCGGGGCTACTGTTGTCTGATAAAATCGAACGTTTGAAAGAAAAATTTAAGAAATTAATCATATTGCTGATACAATGTCACAATACTATTGTGTGCCAATTTGCCTGGAAAGTAAAGGTGGCGATAAATTTCCACTTAACAGTCAACTGCATGAGAAAAGGAAGGTGACTATCAAGCGTTGTGACCCTTAAACTGAAAAGTTGTGGAAACCGATAATTTATTTATTCTATCAGATGAAAGAAATACATGGCCAGCACGAGAAGTTGTTGATCAATCAATGATCGCCAAATTTAAACAGCAGTTTCCTGCTACCAGAGTTATTTTAGGTGCCACAAAAATTAAAAAAACCAACAAATGTTAAAGCTCAAAATTCCACATTTTCAACATGTAAAAATGCCATAAGGATTCTGGTTGGAATTTTACCAAAAGGGCTAGTGACTTTTCTAAGTAATTTTCATGGAGGATGTACAAGTGATAGGCTAGTAATAGAAGATTCTGTACTATACTAAAATGTCTCAGAGTTTTCTTAACCCGTAGACAGCATTATGGCAGATAGAGGAATCAGAGTGCAATATTTGTTTACATCCTTTGATATGTTTGTTAACATCCCTAACAATGCTAGAAGGAAAAAGCCAGCTTGAAAATATTTCAGTAGTAACTAAAGGATAGGCATACTGCATCAGAAAGGATCAATGTTAAGAGAGTCATAGGACTCTTAATATAAAATAATATATAGCTAAAATATACAATATATTAAAGCAATCCATGCCTCATTATGCTGCATCTGTCAAATAAACTTAGTTTTGTTTGTTTTATGGGGACAAATGTTAGGCAATGTATTGTTAGAGATAAGTGTTACATTTTTTTGTGTATGTCAGTTAGGGTATGGCAGTTCTGTCCGGGACAATGTGTGTTGTTTTCCAAAAAGTACATGATAATGTATTCTTATGTTATCAACTAAACATTTAGTATATAAATACTTAAACCAATGACCGATTCGCAATTTTTCTGCACAAATACATCTTGAAATGTATACACCATAAAGTAGCAGTACTGCTTATTAGCAATGCCCAAATGTCCTTGAATATGAAAACTTAAAAATCTTCGAATTCATACACCACAAAGTAGCAGTACTGCTTATTAGCAATGCCCATTTGTCCCTGAATCAGAAAGTAGTATTTATGATTTTTTTAATTGAAGGCTGTCACTCACAAATTCAGATATGGGAAGTTAGCACCTTCGGTAATAATTGCAATCTTTCCCTAGATGGACATTTAATCTTAACCAAACCAGTTTTCTCTTGCTTTGCATCTGGTGTTGCAGCAAAGTATGGCTGTTGGTTGTCAATAAACAGACCTGCCGCACTTATGTGGATATTTTTTGTTTTGCTGAACAAAGTAAGTGCCCTTTTTTCATACATTTTGCCATGGCATATTGCTTCTGTGGACAGTGCAAACTTAGAGTCACATAGTTTTGCATATTTCTTCTTTCAGTTGCCAAAATAATATCCCTAAATTTTGGTGCTGTTATGCGAAACTTTCATTGGTTAACATTCCTTGCACTTACTTTGTTCAGTTGTGTTTCATTCAATTTTTTAATTTGTAGAAAACAAGGTTTACAAGTCACCACCATACAGTACATGTAATAAATAAAGTGAGTGATTACTTTTCAATTGTGTTGCAGGGTGGTGAAACGTTTGAAGCTGATCTGTATAACTTTTCTTAACAGATAGCTCTTCTGTGATGTGAAATTTGGAAACCATAAGAGCTGTGGCTGCTAGATGTTTGCATGTAGCAACAGGTCCTCTTCCTGCTGCACACTCACATTCTGAATTTACAATTTCTCCACTGTTTTCAAGTTTTATTTTGACATTATATGAAACATTTTTTTCAGTGAAGCATGTACAATGCCACTTAAATAAAACTCAGATAAACATTTCAGACTATGCGTCCTTTCACAATAGCCTTCACATCACTGTTGGAAATTTTGTCACATGTAGACTTGAAATGAAAATAAACTTTCACTTGTTCCTCAGTTGTGTGTGGTATTTGATCCTAGCTGATTATTTGAGTAAACTCTACTTTGTGCCACTGTAACTCAGAGCTGCTACTTACATTCTCCATCAAGCTCACAGCACAAGTGAAGTTGTCATTCCTATCATGAGCCTGAAGTCTGTGTACAAGTAGTTATGCAGAGAAAAAACAAGAAGCTATTGCAAAAAAACACAGAAATACAACGCATCTTAAAATTAAATCCTCCTTCTTGCCAGTTGTTTTGGGACATCTTTTATTTAACTCAGATTTCCATTTAGAATAATCCATTTTTAGTTGATTTAAGTTGGCAAATAACAATGTTTAGTGGTAAAAATATGACGGAGTAGGGTTGTGTTGACGGAGTAATGCGAAATTTAGGCCTTTCAATTTGCGCGCGTTTGTGCCGTTATGACAACTATAACTGTTGCGAGGCGACACCATGCGGAAATTTCGACCCCTTAACTGCCCCATTGACCTGTTTAAAATGTTAAATAAAACACTGTTACGAGCGATCGATTTTTATGAAATTTACAGCATTTATGAATGAGGTATACAACTATGTTTGTGCAAAATTTCATTTGCTACCTATTTGTCTAACAAAAGTTATAGAAGTCCAAACTTCACACCTTATCGACGGCTATCTCCAAAGCCACGAGCCGCTGCCCGTCATAACGACCTATCAACACCTTTCCAAAATAAAACACTGTTACGACCGATCGATTTTTAAGAAATTTACAGCATTTATTAATGAGGTATACAGCTATGTTTGTGCAAAAATATGTAGCGATTGCGACATAAGTTGTGCAAACTTTGCAATAGTTGTTTACCAAAATAGCTCGTTTTTGACTCGCTAGCTTAAAGCTTGTGAGGAAGTTGAAATGTGTAGCACAAAATCTAACTGTATTGACAAATCGTGTTCGGACTTTGTAATATTTCCTTTCGCAGTTAATTAGGATGCAGATGCGACTTTGTGATCTGGTGTTTGCAAGCTTTGGCCGTATGTTTTGTCTCGTGCTGTGATTGGACACTGCTTTGTGTGGGAATTTGTGCAAGAGCACATGTGTATGATTTAACGCCTTCATCCGGAGTATATATAAAACCGCACTCGTTTATTTCGATCTCTTTCTGTCCCTGTTCCTTCTTGTGCCTTTCAGAAGTAATAAACAAACGACGCGAAGTGCAAGACACGTGTGTGGAGTTTCCAGGACTCTGTCCTGACATCAGCGACTATTAACATAAAAACCGATCACTACAAATACATATTCTGTTGGTGTACAATTTCTCTTTCTTGCTGCAAATTTGTTTGTTAGAATCGTAAATGCTCCTGCCTCTGAAGATGCGGCCCCCGCTGGAATCGTACAAAATCGATCGGCCGTAACAGTGTTTTTTAGATCGGTCGTAACAGTGTTTTATTCGACATTTCAAACAGGTCAATTGTCCATATTTCTCTGCCTTCTCTTAGATTTTCTAACCAGTATATTTTTGTTTTTGGGGATGGCTTCCTAATTTGATGTTATATCTAGTACTTCTGCAAATTTCAGATCTTTGCATCTTGTTTTGGTAATGTTATGAGTTCTGACCGTTTTTAAAATCGGCACTTTTATCCGACTGCCTGCAACCATGCGGCTGGCCAAAGTGCGGCGGGGGAACCTTTGGTTGGTTATTTATTCGATTGTAAGCCGCTGCTCATAAAGTTTTTTACCTGAGTTTAAAGATTTGAAAGTTGAAACTGCAATTAAACTAAAATTATTTGAATTAGATCAATATAAATTTTCTATGAAACAAAGCAGATAAACCCAATTTACTTGAAGCTTGTACTCCTGGTCGAAGCCCATTATTGAACACAGGATGGCTGATGATGGAAGTGGACTGGGAAATGGCGATTCAAACAGGTGCAAATTTTTCACAGAACACAATAAACAATTACACAATGTTAGTAACCTTCTGTATTGGGTATATTGAAGTCAGTTGCCAACAGGAAGGAAGGACTATAAGAACTTTATGACTGATTTTCTATAATTTTACAATTTCCGATAACGATTTATTAGAAGTTAAATAGGCTGATAATCTGCATACAAATAAACAAATGTAGCCATGTAAAAACAGAAGTAGCATAAGCAATGCTGGTGAAGCTGGTTAGTTACTGCCTACTGGGTAACGCTCCTGGCAGAAACACAGTTGCATCGAGCAAAAAACACCTAGTTAACAGTGCTGTTTATCAATGGTCCCAATTCAGAAAAGCTGATGCTGACCTGGTTGATATTCAGATTATCCCTACGACCAATTTGCATGTAGGCTTGTGTGGGGGACCAATTTATTTCTGCTGGCAAAAACAATCATATGTAGGGAACTTATTACTGGTCCCCTTTCCATGCATAAGGGTTGTTATTGACACATATTGTTATGTTTTCTGTTCAACGCTGGTTTGTTCCATCTGTTTGTTCAAGCAAAAGTGCTTCAAACATATTTAAATTTACACACATGATAGTTAGTTATCCATTATAGCACAGAAACTCCAAGAGAGTGATTCACTGTTTGTACAACTGCAGTTAAATGCAGAGTGGGGGGTCTATAGGTTGTGAAACACTGCTGTAGGATATGCACCAATGCAGTGGTTCTCCAACCTTTTCACCAGCAATACAAAGTTTATTTCACTAGTTTCAAAACAACCACAGCAATAATGTAAACAAAAGTGAACTATTTAGTATTAAGATACTTTGTAATTTCAAAGAGGAAAACTTTCTAAACAAACTTTTTGCAGAAAAGACAGTTCGGTAGAAACTGATGTAGCTGAAATGTCGCAAGGGTCTTCAATGGCCTTAAAGACCTGGGAGTTGCAAAATGATGTTGAGGTTTTCTAAAAGTTATAATCTTCTTTTAACTTTGTATCCATGTGGTTAAACTTAAAGTTTGTTTTGCTTAAAGACTGTTTCTTCTATGGATGAAATTTACAAATACGAACACCAGGGTCAACAAGACATGCTTGCAGCAAAGCCATGGATGAAAGAGTAAGTGTCTGCATGTTCTGAGCTTTGCACAAACAACATGTTTAATGTGTTTCAAGTCCTCACTACTTCAAGAACTGTAAAGTTTCTGCCTTGGCTCTTTTAAAAATGGTGATGCATGCAAGATCAGGTGGAAACTTGGAAGTAATGGGACTAATGCTTGGCAAGGTAAATATATTTTATGAGGAAAATTGCTGTGATATATCTGTGAGTAATGTTTTCACCAGGTTGATGGTGAAAACATGATTGTAATGGATGCTTTCGCCTTGCCAGTGGAAGGAACTGAAACACGAGTGAATGCACAAGCAGCCGCTTATGAGTATATGGCTACATACATTGACAGTGCCAAACAGGTAAAGGTTTACTTAAATAATTTGATTTGTGTTTTCTATGTTAGTTGCCAAATGTTTTAATAAATCAAATTGGACAGGTTGGAAGGCTGGAGAACGCTATAGGGTGGTATCATAGTCATCCAGGGTATGGTTGTTGGCTTTCAGGGATTGATGTAGGTAAGCGGTTTTGAGTTTAAATATGTTTCAGTAATTTGTTATTCCTTGTTGGTGACACAAAAAGTAAGTTTATAAACATATTCAGCAATTAAAAAAAATCAGACAAACAGATTTTTGGTGTTATGTAATGCAGGTACCCAGTTGTTAAATCAGCAGTTTCAAGAACCATTTTTAGCCATTGTGATTGATCCAACTCGAACAATAAGTGCTGGTAAAGTTAATATTGGTGCATTCCGCACTTATCCCAAGGTATTTGCTTTTCGAAATATGTTGCTTGCCATATCATCAACACTACAATTGATTTTTGGTAACTAGGGATACAAACCACCTGATGATGGTCCTGATGAATATCAGACTATACCCCTCAATAAAATTGAAGACTTTGGAGTTCACTGTAAACAGTACTATTCATTGGATATGTCATATTTTAAATCTTCTTTGGATAAACGACTGTTGGAAAGCCTTTGGAATAAATATTGGGTTTCAACTTTGAGTTCATCAAGTTTACTAACGGTCAGTTTTATCTGAAAAAGGGTTTTATTAATAAAATTTGTGCTGTAAAGAAACTATTCTGTAGAATGCTGAGTATATGACAGGTCAAGTTGTGGACCTATCAGAAAAAATCGAACAAGCTGAAACCCAACTGACTCGTAGTGGAAGTAGTTACACTTTTGATATTCATGACAAGAAGTCTGAAGACAAGCTAACCAAAGCTACTAAAGACAGGTTTGTATTTGCTTAGTACTTTTGTTGGGCAGAACATTTGGAGAGTAATACAAGTGTTCCCATGAACTTTTTTGTGAAGCTAAGGTCACAATTTGTTTACTGGCTGTCATTATGGGTCCCCTTCCCTGAAGGGGACACATATTGATTTTATTCAAATTGTTTTTCTTTTTTTTCTTCTCCCCAAAGTTTGTCCGACTCGTTTTTCCATCAAATGTTTGATGGATTTGGCTGAAATTTACACAGATGGTAGATATATTCATGTAGATGTGCATACCACTTTGTTTTTGTTGATAACCCCAGTATTTACCCCGCTAGCCCCCTAAAATGGGTGTTTTTACCCAAAGTTTGTCTGACTCATTTTTCTATCAAATGTTTGATGGATTTGGGTGAAATTTGCACAGATGGTAGATATATTCATGTAGATGTGCATACCACTTTGTTTTTGTTGATAACCCCAGTATTTACCCCGCTAGCCCCCTAAAATGGGTGTTTTTTACCCAAAGTTTGTCCGACTTGTTTTTCTATTAAATGGTTGATGGATTTGGGTGAAATTTACACAGATGGTAGATATATTTATGTAGATGTGCGTACCACTTTGTTTTTGTTGATAACCCCAGTATTTACCCTGCTAGCCCCCTAAAATGGGTGAGTTTTTAAACAGTGTCAGAATTGGCTGAAATTTGGATAGCTTGTATAGTATGCAATTTATAGGTGTTGATTGTTGTGTTCAACCCTGTAATCCTAACATTTACCCAACAGGCCCCCAAAGTGTAAAACGTATTTGTATGTTACTGGGCACCACAAACGAAAGATTTCTGTGGTGCAATAGTATTACAAGGGCAACCAGTTGTATGTTACTCATTGGGGGCATTGTGGGTTGCTTGGTGGACGTTTTAGCGGGGGGTTGTTAACAGCCCTATGACGTCAGAAACAATAACGGTTGTTGCTCAAAACACCTCTAGTAGTCGAAATTTTAAACATTGGCGGCTTGGGATGAAATTTGGCAGTACTATTGATTGAGTCATTGTGGTTTTATATTTTTTTAGTTTGTGTGTCGAGCCCAATTAGTTACCCTACTAGCCCCCTAAAATGGGTCAGTTTTTTAAAACGTTAAATAGGACATACTTCAAACAATATCTGGGGTGAATCTTATTTTATGGTTTGTATTCTACATAGTATTATTATTTAAGCCCAGTGCCGATCACTGTGTTTTACCTTAAAACACCCGACTTTCTCATGGTTATCTCTTGAAATGCAATATTTATAACTTTGCATGTGTGGGGACCCATGAGTTTCTGCCTGCAGAAACGACTAAGGTTATAACCAGGGTTGCCATACCGTCCTTATTTCTAAGATTTGTCCTTATTTTGAAGGGCTATGTCTTAGAAAAGTTCATTGTCCTTATTTCTAAGAAATGTCCTTATTTTTGACTTCAGTCCTTATTTTGTCTTATTTTCAACAATTATGAGTCAAATTCCTGCTACAAGTAAAAGTAAACCTAGACCTGAGCAGTTGCAAGATGCACGAAACATTTTCTCCGGACAAGGGGTTGCTGGAACAGATTGTTTCTGGCCAAAATATAGCATATGATATGTCATGGCTGGTATAAATGCAAAGATTTGTTCAAAAACACTTGTTTTTGTTTCGTATGAAAATTTGATTTTTCGATTGTCCTTATTTTTGGTTTCAAGTCGATGGCAACCCTGGTTATAAAAGACGATGGCTAATATGGGACCCAATACAAAATAAGCATAGGAAATATATTGATGTTTTAAAATAGGTTATAGTGTAAATGCAATAACAAAATGTGCTAAGCCACCCTTCTAGTTTTAAACAATTTTCATTCACTTTCAAAACCTGTTCCAAAATATTGGCAGTTAGTCCATTAAAAAAGGCAAGTATTGACTTGGGTCAAAAAGGGAAAATCAAACAATAAATAGATACAGTTGTTAAACAATAAAAAATTACCTTTCTGCATTTTCATGTTGTTGTTTTTTCAGCAAAAAACTTTCTGTTGAAGCCATCCACGGTTTAATGTCCCAAATAATTAAAGATCATCTCTTTAACCAACGCTCTGCTGATGAAAATGTAACATTACCTGCCTCCTGACTGAGCTTTTTTCGTCAAAATATTAAAAACTGATAGTTTTGCAACTCAGCAACATCGGTAGTTCCAAAGAGTTTTGCTGTTTACCATTTGTAACTCAAAATACTGGCAACGAATAAAAGTTCATTTTTTTATTACCTATGGGCTGGTCTTACCACGATAGTATGGTGGCAAAGCACCACACGTTTTATCATACATGTAACCACCTAATGGCGACCAAAAAGTCCTGATTAATTTCTAACTTGATGCACAGATTGAGCTAAACAGTCTGACGACCATTCTTAGCTATTTATGACGTCACAATGTATGTTGTGACGGAAGTGGTGCCTGTTTTTTACATTGTTTACACCAGTGTTTCATAACCTTTTTTGCACTCGTACCCTTTGAGCTTTCATAAAACTTACCCGTTCTAGATATATAACAAAGTAACTTATTGCGCATTCTTCACAAATATGCCTAAATAGCATATAATTTCACCCTGCATGTCGTACCCCCTGCTTTGATGCTTCGTACCCCTGGTTAAGAACCACTGGTTTACACACAATAAGCGTATAAAACTCTAAAATGTATAGGGGCTACTAGGCTGGTAATCTCTTTACAGTCTTACAAAATCTTTTTAGAGCAGTTTGAAAATCAAACTATTTAGCAAAAGAGTTCTATTTCCGACACGGCCGCCAGTACATATATTTCAACAAACATAGGCTATTCACGGCCGCACAAACTTATCTATGCGGCCGTATGGCCGCAGGTTGTGCACCCCTGCACTAGTGGTACGCGTACCACAGGTTGGAAACCCCTGATATAAAGCGTCAATCGCACTACAACATGCAATAGAGTTAACATACCAACTGTTTGGCCACAGGGGTCTTGGCATCAGGGTTGCCAGGTACTGTCGGCTGGATTCGGACAGTATTTGTCTGAAAATCGGACATTTTAGGACAAAAAAAAAACGAGAGCGGATAATTGCTAACAAGGTGTCAATACCGAGGTACCAACTGCCATTTTTTGTGCGTTTGCGTTCCCTACACTCATAAGCGCCGAGTTTTACACAAATGCGAAGTGGCGGACGTAAATTATGACGTCACTTATGCGTGCAACCACAAGAACTGAAATCCAAACTTAAAGCCCAACAAACTTCCCATGTTCGAAAAAAACGATATTTTTGAAATAATATGTAGTTGGCAATTGCAACACGTTGTTGTAGCGTTTATCATTGGTTTCGTAACGTTTAAAAAATGTTTCGTCAACTTGTTGCTTCATATCACCTTTATAGATCAGTGGTTCTTAACCGGTGGGAAATTTAATGTTTTCAGAGGGAAATTGTGTAATCAGGTAACCAAACTCGGGCCCGAGGGTCGAACCCGGCTTTAAATTAATCGTTGAAAGTAACTTTCCTAACATTTTTCCGCAACAACATGTAAGATTGATTTCAGCAAGTATTACAAGACATATACAAATCCCAAGGCCGTTTGTTACATCACAGACAAGACTACAAAGTATCAATGACTTTGCTATTGTGCGTGAATAAAAGCCTTTCCTTTGTTTGTTGTGATGCAATAAATGACTATTGCAAGCAGAGGAGACTCTTTAATATTCCAAAAACTTGGTAGAACTACTAACACTGGAATTTGGCTGGTGCCCGGTTTGGTAGGTTTATGGGAAGAATGATTGCTGAGTCAGCACCATAAACGCATATGCTCCGTTGCGCCACTTATCGAACAATTTTCAACCAGGCGCCAGCCAAATTCCAGTGTTAGTAGCTCTACCCAAAAACTTCTCTCACAAAGCACTATTTAAACTAAATAAGATTGCAGTATACCTTTGGGGTTCCAGACCTAATTGCTTCACAAAATTATTTCATTTAAAGAATATTTTTTTTGTTAACGTAGGGCACAAAACATCATCATAAAAATAACAGAGGGGGGAATTTGAAGTTGGTGGTTGACTTTAGTGGAAAACCACACCAAAAAGAACCACTGTCTTAGATAACCATTTATTACAATACAATTGCATTGTACACAACAATTGCCAAACATTCACTGGCAGACAATTATGTGTTTAATGACATAAACAAGGTACTGACCAAAACAAGTTGCACTTGTAAACCACGTTTTGTCGTAAAAATAGGTTTGCAACCTTAAAAAAATAGGAAGGAGACAAAAAGTTATTCAATCAGCAAAATTCGAACATATTAGGATAAAAACTAAATATCCTAATGATTTTTAGGCGTCGGACACAGCATGTGAAATTATAGGCCAATTTATCGTTTTTTGTCCGATTTTTAGGTCACCTGGCAACCCTGCTTGGCATTAAATGACGATTTAAAGGCCGAACAAATCCTGCACAACAATTAACATTTATAGCAGGGGTCTCCAGCTCAAAACTTGTCCCGGGCCAATTTTCGAACTACCTAGAAGCCGCATCACAGAAAAATATGTGTTTACATAACTATGAATTCAAAACTCTAGGCCAGCAAACTAGACTCCACGCCACGGTTTCTTAGTGGTTAACTGCGCTATTTTCGTTGACCTTCCAAGAGCTCGGCTTTACAATCTTACTTGCGTGTTGATCAAGGCTTTTTTATTTTATGACAAGTGGGAATGAAAGCAACTGTTTGCGCATAAATTCGTATCTTAGTTTTATGTGTGATGTCACAAACCGTTGACAAATCAAGCAAATAATATTTAGGTGAAATGAATCCTGAAAGTTGTAGTGGTAAAAGTGAAAATTACTTTTAGCAGCTTAAGGTTTCGTTTTGCTAAGGTGTTTAATTGGCTTATTGTATTCATCGTGGACCGCGAGCCATTATCGGGAAAATTACAAAACGTGTAATTAAAATGGTTTGGAAACAACTATCCTAGGCATCTGAAACAGTCTATGCGGCCTCCACAAGTGTCAATAAAATGTTGGTTGGCCTTCATAAACGTAAACGTTCCTTATCCCTTCACCCTAAACCGTAAACACAAACAACTAAACGGATTTTTAACTTTACGCTTTTGATGATCAGGCTAAGTTCGCATGATTTCTTCATAATTAATAATGCATAAAAAAATGAATTTGTCGTTTTTAACGCAGTGATATGTGGGTGGGTAGAACTACTAACATTGGAACTCAGCTAACGTCCGGATTGGTAGGTGGCGCAACAGAGCATAGGCGGTAATGGTGCTGACTCAGCAATTATTCTTACCATTAACCAGTGGTTCCCAACCTTTTTTGTTACATTCCTCTCCATAAGATGAAAAACAAATATAACATACAAAATGAAAGCAATTTGAAATATCAATTTATTTCACATTACTACTTAATGCGAAATTTGCTCTTGTTTGCGCTCTGAAAGTAGTTGTATACGTGGCGCAGTTCGTTTTATACTACTCGTGTCTCTTAAATACTGCTAGTTGACTAAAACTTAGGCTACAGCTAAAATCTACACAAGACAATGATATCACTGGGCAACAAAAAAATATTTTTTTACTGGTGTCTGTAATGTTTTGACTGATTTTGACTAATTCTAGTGCCCTGATTTCAAAAATGCAATCGGTTTATCTGTATCACGTCTATTTTTCCTGTTATGGTACACCATTGTTTGAAAAACAATCCATATGTATACACTACAGTGAAACTGGTTTTGAGTATCTTATTTGGAATTAACGTTATTGCAAGAACAAAATTTCGAATTTAATTTTAAATGTAACAGGTGGACACTCCTAACAAACAAAATTCAATACAAAAAACAAAAAAAATGTTTCAAATTTGTAAGTTTTCAGGTATAGGCCTACACATGTACTTTGGTAACTTTCGGAACTGAGTGGCAGCAATATCGTCCCGTTTAATTGACCAACAGCAGTTAGCCAGGACCACATTATTCCCTCTTCTATTCCCTCTCGTTTTACTGATATCCTGTTGGAACCTTTCAGCTTAATCCTCATCATTTATATCCCCTACGTTTTAAGGGAAGTGTAGCTTTATACTCATTTTCGAACATAATTTTTTAGACCGCTTAGTAACTTAGTTACATACTCTTTCTAGTAATTTAAGTCTATTTCTATTGTTTTTGTCCATTACCGCAATATTCCAGTCAACATTAGGTCAGTGGAGCCAATTGCTTGTCCTGAACCCCCAAAGCCACATCGAAGTGTACAAGATATGCACATTTGATACAGACCTTTTTTTCTTTTTAGTTGTGTTGTAAGGGTATTCAGCAGTAATGTAGCATAAAACATCTTGGTTATTCATGTAACATCTCATAGATGACCTAGCAACTATTAATTTTAGTTTTACCACCTTGCTTTACTAGTCTGAAAATCACTCCATAAAACACGTATAGTTTAAAGTTGCCATTAGCCTGCACCAACCATTTTTAGACAGAGCATAAGCACAGAACACATATTCATGCTATAAAACTGACTACACTGTAAGAAATTGAACCATCATCATTTCGCCGAAATGGTAAGTGCGAAAATTGTTAATAAGCATTACGCACCACTGCGTACAGTTTCCAAACTTTTTTTTTCATTTTTATTTTTTTTAAACCATAGAGAGTGGTCAAGGTACGTACAAATCGACATTTTGAGGTATGAGAGAAAACGTTTCAGCTTGTAAAGTCACATTTCTTGTTTCAAACAGTATTTGCCAATGAAATGACTTTAACCGATACTTGTTTACATAAGTCGCACATATACAAATGCATACACAGTATATAGTCCAATGTTACGAAACAAATAAAAAGACATTCCGAGCCTAATATTTTTCTATAAATTGGCACAGATGTACGTTAGAGCAAGAAGTTTCATCTCGTAGAGTCACATTTGTAGTCTCAAACAGTATTTGCCAACGAAATGACTTTAACCGATACTTGTTTACGTAGGTCGCACATATACAAATGCATACATCGCTAATCCAATGTTACGATCAAATAAAAAGACATTCCGAGCCTAATATTTTTCTATAAAGTGGCACAGATGTACGTTAGAGGATGAAGTTTCACCTCGTAGAGTCACATTTCTGGTCTCAAACAGTATTTGCCAACGAAATGACTTTAACCGATACTTGTTTACGTAGGTCGCCCATATACAAATGCATACATCGCTAATCCAATGTTACGATCAAATAAAAAGACATTCCGAGCCTAATATTTTTCTATAAATTGGCACAGATGTACGTTAGAGCAAGAAGTTTCACCTCGTAGAGCAACATTTGTGGTCTCAAACAGTATGTCTTTTTATTTCTTTCGTAACGTTTTTTTCCTCCCAGTTGGGAACCACTGCCACAAACCCAAATTGCTGAGTCAGCACCATAAACGCCTATGCCACCTACCAGAAATTCCCAGACCGGGCGCTAGCCAAATTCCAGTGTTAGTAGCTCTACCAGGGGCGGCTCGTGCGAGGGGGCTGCGGAGCTGCAGCACCCCCTAGATATTTTTACTTAATATGCCTACCACAATATTACACATAACTTTCATTATATTCTTTTTTATTCGTTAGCAGTATATATAATAAGTATAATTTCCACCTTTATCGGCATTTTTTTCCTTTAAAAAAATTATTGCATTAATATGTTATCTATGGTGGTGTTTGTTTAATTTTTTAAATTTTTCAAATTGGCGTAATAATTTTCGAAAAGCATACCTGATTTCGAGGCAAAAATACAACCAAAATAATAAGAATGCGTGTCTATGGCAGTGCTCTTCAACCTTTTTGGGCTTGGTGAACCTTCAAAGTTGTTGTGACGAACTCATGCACCCTGTTTACTTAAAAAGGTTAACTGAGATAAAAGCGACATAAAAAATCATTATGCTTATCATCATGTCAATCAAACCGAGCGGAGCTCGCAAAAATTGCTTGAATTGCTACCAATACTCCAAGCATATGTTCGCGAAATATTAATGGTTCAATAAAAGTTTGTGATGCACCCTTGTATACCCCTTCGCACTGGTGCACCCTATGCATATTTTGGTGCACCGTGCACACCGGTTGGAGAGCACTGGTCTATGGGTCGCGAGAAACCACAAAACAAAATTTTGGAAAGTATTTGGGTCGCGTCAAAATAAGGTTGGGAACCACTGTTTTTAGGCACTAGGTGCGGCCCTCGATGTCAAAATACTATTTAGGATGTTGATAATACACACTGCACCAGGCACAAAAAACTAGACAGAAACGTATTTTTTACCTTTATTCCACATTACTATTTGATTGGTTCTAGGGCAGCTGTTTTCAACCTAGAGCCAAGTGGTTGCGTACTGGTACACAAAGCGATTTCCGTAGGTCTGCCAAGAGACCCAGGATCTACAATCTTACTTGTGTTGTAAAAGAACAATTGTTTGCGCATAATCGAATGTCTTAAACTCGGCTGTGATGCCACAAGCTGCTCGTAGATTAATATTGGTAAACAAGCGAGTTTCTACATTAATAAAATCCCGAATGTTGTAGTGAGGGTGGAAATGTAGTGAGGAATTTTATTTAGCTTGGACCGTAGGTTCAATAGCACATCGACCAGTCTGTAAGTCAAAAAGTTTGAACACACTGTCCTTGGCCTGGCAAATAGTCTGTGCGGCCTAAACGAGTGTCGATAAACCGTTTGGCGACCTTCACAAACAAAAAGGTTCCCCACCCCAGAGCTAGATAGTTGAAAATGATTGGTAGATTTTTTTTGGTCTACCACTTTTTTATTTTAGATGTACGTAACCGCTAATGAATGTGCTTGCTCTTGGAACCCACCAAAAACTCTTTAAGGGACTCTATGACAGTAGTTCGGCCTATCAGGCAACAACATTTTTCTGAATTTAAAAAAAAACAAAGGAAATCATCGCATCGAAGGAAATGTAATCAGATTTTTCACCAGTCTGAGTGGCTCGCTAACTGAAGGCCAAACCCAGGCTGGTTCGAACCCCACTGAATTTTTCATTCGAAAAACAGGTCGTGTTGGTATGGCAGTGGGTCACGTGTTTTTTGAGACAGTTCAACAACACAACATGGCACACGGGTCACAATATCAAGAAAAATAGTTTACACAACAAGATAATTGAGTTGAGTTGCAATTGCATTGCAATTTTACTGTAGTTATGTAGGTTTCGTGGGTTTGACCATCCGTCGTTACCAACCACTAAACCAGTTATCTTTTGACGGAAGTGGACAGAAGGACATTGCTGGAATAAAAACCAGTTGACCCGATGTAAATTTTGTAGTGATTGCTAATTTTTCCTACCTGCGTTCCTCGACTGTTCATGTTTCTAAGCAATGCTGATCCCAGCTATTCATCTAGGTCTTACAAGCAGGGAGTCGAACCGCTTGTCATACGGGTTCAGGTTCGGTTCGGGTTCGCTTCGTTTTGTTTTAAAGGGTTCGGGTTCGGGTTCGGTTCCGGTTTTTAAAAATGGATATTTTCGGGTTCGGGTTTTGTTCCGGTTTGGGCAAATTATCCGGTCCGAACCGGTTTGCGTTTTTTAAACCGGTTTAAATTTCCATTCGTTCCAATTTAATTCTAACCATCATCTACCTGGCCTTATCAAACTCCTAAAGAATTTTGACCGTGCACTGTTAATTTTTGACACGCCCTATAAGTGCTCTCTCGTGTATTCTTCAGTGCGCTGTTTTGCAAAATATAAAACATACTGCATTTTTTACTGGTTCGGTTCCGGTTCGGGTCCAACGCAAAACAAAATATGGGGTTCAAGTTCAACTCCGGTTCGGGTTTTTAGAAAATCGTAATTAGCGGTTCGGGTTCGGTTCGGGTTTAATGAAATTAACCGGTTCGCGGGTTCGGGTTCAGTTCCGGTTCGACTCCCTGCTTACAAGGTTGCCAAAATGAATTCGAGTTCGTCAGCACCAACACACAAATTCCCAAGTGATGAAATTTTTGCTCGTGAAGACACCGCGTGTTTGTATTTTGTCTCGTGCAGCACCGTGCAATAGGTAAGCCACGTATCCCATTTGTTCTTTTAAAAGCGGCTGTTAGTTCGAAGTAGTTATGATGTGACAGATTGGAAAGTGCTGTTTTTACAAAGTGTTACTATGGAGGGCACCTTAATTTTGTCCCCATTATGGTAGCGGTAGCATTCTTGCATAAATAGTCATAAAATGTGTCACTGTCAGTCTGTCACCAAACCTATTAACCTACACCTACAGTGACTTTATTTGTAAAAGGATAGGATAGGAATTCGATGCGGCGTCTTTTTAGAAAACTAATTAATTCCTAACAAACTAATTATACCAGATTGGAAAGAATGGTCCTGTACAAGTAAACAAAGAGATTTTCAATGAACCTGCCCAGGTTGCTTATTCTGCAATATTTCTTAATTGTTATCATTGGGTTTTAAACTTTTTAAAAGTTTGCGCTTGGGTATAAAAAATGAGCTGTGTAATTAAACTTGCCAGGTAGTAATGCAACTGTCTTCTGTTAACAGTCAGTAGTAGTCACAAAGTTACCACTCCAGATTGGAAAGAATGGGCTGCAATATTTTGGATTTCCCCTTGTAATCCACGCAAATTTAGGCTTTTTACGTGTAATCCGCGCAAAAAAATGTTGTCCGCGCAACTTAGCACAGCTTTCGGAGGTAACTTTAATAAACTTTCTTTAATAAATTACTTTAATAAATTAAAAATTAAATAAACTTTAATAAATTTTAGTTGCACAATGAAGTTCTATGTCGTCACAAGCCTTATTTCGCGAACAATCCACGTAAATCAGTCAAGCACATCAAAACTTACCGATCGTCACGCTTGAAATAACATTTCTATTTCGCTAACGTTGTTGTTGAAAGTACATTTATCTGTATTTTTAGGACGTAGTTTAAATATCAAGTGACTGTCGGCTATGCAAGTTACATAAAATAATGTTTTCTGTTTGACAAATAATTAAAAACAGTTCAGAGCAGTTTGGCAATCACAAACTATCCCCCCCCCATAAAACAAATCAGCAAAATGTTTGAATCGTTATGAAAATGAAAAATTGTAGAATCTAGCAGAACAGCTGCGTGCGCATTAGAGCAAAACTGGAGATTCGTCGTGTTTTATTTAGTTGTTCTTTTTGTCGGCTGGATAGTCTTGCAGGCGTTACTTACAAATTGTGTTAATCGTTTAATCTGCCTGTCAATCAAAAGTCTATCAATCCACGCAAAAAATTGTAACTCCGCGCAATTATTTTAAAGGAAAAAATATCCTCCTCGCAAAAATAAAACTTTCCAATCTGGTTACCACTTACCACCCACTAAGATTAACTGTGGTCTGTGACATCACAAAAGGATGATATTGGCATATTGCAGAAGTTAATTATGATAATGTAATTACCCCCTTAAATGTCAAATTAGATCATTGGTGGTAATTACCCACAGATTAAAAAACACTGGTGGTCTAACATCCAGAGTTTGGTTGATGCAATTTTTTACCAACCAATAATAAAACATTAACATTAATTATGTCGTAAATGTAAAATGTGGGACCTCAAATTGTAACTAATACAAACCCAAATACTCAACATTGTTTGGTTGAAACATTTGCTTTTCTTAGATTCGCGAGAAATAACTAAATGAGTGAGATTTCTCGTGAGAATGTGTGTCACATTTTGAAAACAAAAAGTAAATGAGACACCTCAAACTATGGTTATTTTCTGTATATGCTTCCTACTAGGGTTCCTCTATTTCTTGACTTTTTCGTTTCTCGAGAAACGAGAAATTAAAAATCCATTTCTTGAGAATCTCAAAATTTGTATTTAAGCAAATTTTCTAACAAAAACAAACAAAAAAATTTCCGATTGTACATTTTTTCGCTTCTAGTAGTGATCGTAAGTAGTGATTCGCTATCAAACGAGCAAAAAACAAAGCGACTGTTATAGATCTAATGCAACCAGGTGTGACTACTGCCTGGGAAAGGTGAAAGTTTGCCCAGTCCGCTCTAGAGGCGAGTTGAAACGAAAAATACACATAATAAGAGGATCTACTTTTTGTAAATTTTTCTTCAAGACTCGATTTTTTCGATATTTCTCGAGAAGGAACTCTACTTCCTACATTTGTTTCATGTTTTTTCCAGTTTGTTAGTGATGCGCTAAAAGTGCATCCTCATTGGGACCAGACGAAAAAGTGTACCATCTGAAAGTTTAATTTTGTTAAAAAATCTGCTAAAAAACTTGAGACGCTTTAGTTTCTTGAGAAATGAATTTTTAATTCAGGAGGAATCGTACTGCAAATAAGGATTTTAATTTACCATTTAGTTTTTTTTAAATTGGATTCCATATTATATTAGCCAATACTGTTATCATCTGGCAGGCAGTGAAAATTTCCAGAGCACATGTTTTTGTAGGCAGGAAATTACTGATTAACTCGATTTGTCTTCCTGTGTAAATGTGTAACATCTGGAAAAGCAGTGCCTTGAATAGTAATTATGGGTCCCCTTCCCTGAAGGGGACACATATTGTTTTTGTCCGTATTTTTTTTTTCTTTTTTTCTTTCTAACGCAGATTTGTTCCCACATTTTGGTCAAGAAAGAATGGTTCAAACTTTTTCAAATTTACACACATTATAGATATTGGTCTAAAGATGGTCCATGTGAATTTTGACCCCGTTTGATCCCTTGGTTCACCCACAGGCCCCCGAAACGTAAAATTTTTAACGCTGGTTTGTAATGCTCATGTGGTAAAGAAAAAGTGCTTCAAATTTATTCAAATTTGGACATATGTTACTTATTAATCCAAATTTGATCCTCCAGAAGTTTAACCCCGAATCACCCAGCGATTCACCCACAGGCCCCCGAAACGTACAATTTTTAACACTGGTTTGGTAAAGAAGGAGTGCTTCAAATTTATTCAAATTTGGACATATGTTAGTTATTAATCTGAACTTGATCCTCTAGAAGTTTGACCCCGAATTACCCAGCGGTTCACCCACAGGCCCCCGAAACGTAAATGTGTCTAACGCTCGTTTGGTCAAGAAAGACACTGTAGGCAAGTACCAAGAGAGTAACTCACTGGTTTACAATAGCGGGAGGGCTCAGCTTGACGTCGGACAGACGTTTTACGAGACGTCGTTTCACACTGTTCAGAACTTTCTTTCGTCATAAGGTAGCGTTTTTTTATGACAATCTATTTAGGAGTCAATGCTCAAGGCATGTAAAAATTACGCTTAACGGTATTGTTGAACACTCAGGACGGCGTGCTATTGAAAACGGTGTCAAAAGGTCAAACAGTCGTTTGGCGTGTGCACCCTGAGAGGTTACTACAGGTCAATGGTACTCGTTTTGGGAAACAAAGTTAACTGAAAAACAATTTGTTATGTATACACTTGTAGCAAATTGCTTTTTAATTTAAAGTGTCTGTAACACAACTGTTACAGCTTTCTAAAAAAATTGTGTTCAAAACCCGACCTTGGACGACAATATCTGGGTCAAAGCAAGAGATTAAATTAAAGTATTTATTACGTTTTTTTAATGTTTTTGTAATTATACGACAATAATAGTGCAAAAAGAATACGAACAATTTTTTTATTGTTGGTTTAATGCTTTCTAAAAATTTGTCCTTAAGATTCAAAAAATCACCGCAACATTTGTTTACTGTAAATCCGCACAAACACGCGTGTGGAGACCCATTTGTTTTTGTGTACAAAAACAATCATACGTGTAGATCAAATGATGTGTATAGTAAATTGGTAAATATCATATAGAATATATAAAATGGAAGTATATATATCAGAAAGCCACTCTTCTAGTTCACTGTTGTTTATGCCAAACTTCCTATTTTTATAGTTATCCAGTTCTGAATAGTTATCTTACCACCCTTAAAGTAATAATAGTAATATACAAATGTGTTGAATAATAATGGATTCTATTTGTTTCTTACAGATTTGCCAATCGAAGTAATAAAAATGAGCTCTGAAACATTAACTGCCGGAGGTCAAAGTGATGACACAACCGATATAGTTAACGAAACATTAAATTTAGTCAATGAAACATTTAAAGCAACCCCTCAAGGTCAAGCAGTTGCTTACTCCAGCCTGGTGTTAATGGCTGTTGTTCCAATCATGTTTGGCTCTTACCGATCTGTGAAATACCTTGAAGAACAGCAGGTATACAATGAAAGATTTGTAGTTAAAAAACAAGTAACCAACAAAAATATTTTGAATGTAATCAATGCCACTGTTTAGAGCGAAAAAGTGCCACTGCAAAGCATGTTCTTATGTAAGTCTTAAATTTCAGGTATCTGGTGAGAAGCCTGAAACGATTACAAAAAAGGATGCAATGAAATTTCCTATTATTGCCAGTGGGATGCTACTAAGCATATATGCATTTTTCAAGGTACTTTGATTGTGTAAATTTGACTCAGAAAAGTTTTTGGATGCTTCTGCTATTGTCTTCATGTAAAGCACCTCATATGTCTGTACTTAGAGGAATGGTTTATTACTTTCCTAAAAACCAATGTTACTTTCAAATACAAAATTACATGTTTATTATGTAATTTAATGATATTTGCCATGATTAAGTATTTTATTTGTGTTTTTGTTCATACATAAAAGTGTGGTATATCTGTTCCTAACTAACTTTAATGCAAATAAGAGTTCAATATTTGATTAACAGTGATAAATTTTGGTAGGTGTTTTCTCAGCAGTATATTGACATTGCCATTGGCGTGTACTTCTTTGTTTTGGGAGTGTTTGCTATGGCTCACATAGCTGGGTAAGTGAAAATCAGTTTTTAATGTTGTTGATGTTGTTTACACTTTAAAAGAACATATATTTTTGTGGCAATTACAGTGGTTGTGCTCAACACAAACAACTCATTAAAATAGTGTAAATTGTAAAGTGTTGTTTTACTGCTACTGAGATATATACATTTTAGCTTGAAGTGTGACCCAAAATTTTGAATGTTTGTTACTGTAATGTGATTGAAATAAGTTGCAGTGTGGGGGCCCATTTTGGCATCTTGTTCGAGTAGTGGTTCGTCACATATATATTTGGCATAATGAGGTTTTGATTATTCTAAATCAGGGGTGCCCAACCTTTTTTGACTCAAGGCCGACTTTTGAGGTAGTCAAACTCTCGAGATCTACCCTTCCAGTACAAATTAGCAAAGACATGGCGAGTACCAGAACAAAGTAACAATTACTACTGCAACTATTACTTTTGTAACTCAACAAAGCGCCTACTTATGAACTTATTAACAAATTCTTATGATTAATTCACACAATAAAGTCATCTATGTACAGCAATGCGTTACAAAGCAACTATTTTAAATAATTTCTGCAACCGTCGCGATCGACTTGAGATCAGTCCGAGATTGACCAGTCAATCGCGATCGATGTGTTGGGCACCCCTGTTCTAAATGAAACTTTTCATTTTGTAGATTTTGTGTAGTAGTTGTACCAACTATTTATGGGTCCCCTTCCCTGAAGGGGACACATATTGTTTTTGTCTATATATATATTTTTTTTTTTTTCTTTCTAACGTGGATTTGTTCCCACGTTTTGGTCAAGAAAGAATGGTTCAAACTTTTTCAAATTTACACACATTACAGATATTGATCTAAAGATGGTCCATGTGAATTTTGACCCCGTTTGATCCCTCGGTTCACCCACAGCCCCCCAAAACGTGATTTTTTTAACGCAGATTTGTTCCCACGTTTTGATCAAGAAAGAATGGTTCAACCCTTTTATATTTACACACATTATAGATATTGGTCTAAAGATGGTCCATCTGAATTTTGACCCCATTTGATCCCTTAGTTCACCCACAGCCCCCCAAAACGTGATTTTTTTAACGCAGATTTGTTCCCACGTTTTGATCAAGAAAGAATGGTTCAACCCTTTTATATTTACACACATTATAGATATTGGTCAAAAGATGGTCCATGTGAATTTTGATCCCGTTTGACCCCTCGGTTCACCCACAGCCCCCCAAAACGTTTAATTTTTAAAACGGCTATACTTGCTAAAGCAGATGTTTCTGGAGTTTCATACGTTTTGATTGGTACATTGCAGCCTATTTTAAACTATTTTGTAACTTGAAGTTGTATATATCCATTTTCACCCCTTTACCCCCAAATATTTGTTTGTTTGTTCACATGTTATTGAGGCCAGAAATACAGGACTTAGTGCACAGCTGACGCTCAGTGCACAGCTGACGCAATGGGAGTGATTAACGATAGTGGCACATGGAAAAAATGCCTCTGCTTCACCCATGAATGCAGTCGTCACTTGACCATTTTCTCATTGGTTGGAATTAAGATGATACGGTGTTAGTGATATTGCGCTGTAAACGTTAACGCTGCGGGGTCACGGCAGGGACAGGCGATGCGTATGACGTCATGACCGTATTTGCCTGTCGCTCAGTGCACAGCTGACGCAATGGGAGTGATTGACCATAGTGGCGCATAGAAAAAAATGCCTCTGCTTCACGCATGAACGCAGTCGTTACGTGACCATTTTCTCAGTCAGATAGAAGTCTCAACCCTCAAGAGAGTAATTCACTTGTTTACGATTAAGGCGGGTGAATGCAGCGGGAGTGCTCAGCTTGACGTCCGGACCGACGTTTTATGAGGCAGTCGTGTCGGTGATTAAAAATCAGCTGTTTTTGCGCAGCTATGCTATGTCTTTTTAATAAGTTATCAAGCACATTTTAAGTTTTGGAAAATTGTGTTTAAAAACTGACCTTGAACGACAATATCAAGGTCAAAGCATGAGAATAAATTGAAAGTATTTTTCCTGTTCCTATTTACTGTTTTTTTTGTAATTATATGACAATAATGATGCAAAAACAATACGGACAAAACTTTTTGGATTAAGGCTAAAGTTGGTTAAGCTTGTCCTTAAGAATCTAAAAATAACCAGGATGTTTGTTTACCATAAATCCGCACAAACGCGCGTGTGGGGACCCATTCGTTTTTGCTTGCAAAAACAATCATATGTGTAGATCAAATGATGTGTATAGTAAATTGGTAAATATCTAACAGTGATTGTGTCCTATTTTTACTGTTACCAAATCGCATATGCATATGTGTGGGGACCCATTAGATTATGCTTGCATAAACAATTATGTTATAAAGTGCCAGGAAAAAGATAGGGACCCAATGAAATGTAGGTGCCAAATATATATCCATTATAAATATAGTAAATGGAATATGTGATACATCATTAAAAATGATGTAGTATATATAACTCGGCAATATATAGGAAAACCACTATTCTAGTTAATTATGGGTCCCCTTCCCTGAAGGGGACACATATTGATTTTACTCAAAATGTTTTTGTTTTTTTTCTGTTTTTTTCTTCTACCCAAAGTTTGTCCGACTCGTTTTTCCATCAAATCCTTGATGGATTTGGATGAAATTTACACAGATGGTAGATGTAGTTATGTAGATGTGCATCCCACTTTGTTTTTGATGATAACCCCAGTATTTACCCCGCTAGCCCGCTAAAATGGGTATTTTTTCCCCGAAGTTTGTCTGACTCGTTTTTCCATCAAATGTTTGATGGATTTGACTGAAATTTACACAGATGGTAGATATAGTTATGTAGATGTGCATCCCACTTTGTTTTTGTTGATAACCCCAGTATTTACCCCGCTAGCCCCCTAAAATGGGTGTTTTTACCCAAAGTTTGTCCAACTCGTTTTTCCATCAAATGTTTGATGGATTTGGCTGAAATTTACACATATATATGGTAGATATATTCATGTAGATGTGCATCCCACTTTGTTTTTGTTGATAACCCCAGTATTTACCCCGCTAGCCCCCTAAAATGGGTGTTTTTACCCAAAGTTTGTCCAACTCGTTTTTCCATCAAATGTTTGATGGATTTGGCTGAAATTTACACAGATGGTAGATATATTCATGTAGATGTGCATCCCACTTTGTTTTTGTTGATAACCCCAGTATTTACCCCGCTAGCCCCCTAAAATGGGTGAGTTTTTAAACAGTGTCAAAATTGGCTGAAATTTGGATTTCTTGTATGGTATGCCATTTATAGGTGTCGATTGTTGTGTTCAACCCTGTAGTCCTAACATTTACCCCACAAGCCCCTAAAGTGTAAAACGTATTTGTATGTTACTGGGCACCACAAACGAAAGATTTCTGTTGCTCAATAGTGTTACAAGGGCAACCAGTTGTATGTTGCTCGTTGGTGGGTTGCTTGGTGGACGTTTTTGCGCCATGGCAGTTAGGGGCTTGTTAACAGCCCTATGATGTCAGAAACATTAACAGTTGTTGCTTAAAACACCTCTAGTAGTCGAAATTTTAAACATTGGCGGATTGGGCTGAAATTTTGCAGTACTATTGATTGAGTCATTGTGGTTTTTATATATTTCTAAGTTTGTGTGTCGAACCCAATTAGTTACCCTACTAGCCCCCTAAAATGGGTCAGTTTTTTAAAACGTTAAATAGGACTTCAAACAATATCTGGGGTGAATCTAATTTTATAGTTTGTATTCTACATAGTATTATTATTATTTAAGCCCAGTGCTGATCACTGTGTTTTACCTTACCACACCCGACTTTCTCATGGTTATCTCTTGAATTGCATTATTTTCAACTTTGCATGTGTGGGGACCCATGAGTTTTTGCCTGCAGAAACGACTAAGGTTATAAAAGACAATGGCTAATATGGGACCCAATACAAAATAAGCATAGGAAATATATTAATGTTTTAAAATAGGTTATAGTGTAAATGCAACAACAAAATGTGCTAAGCCACCCTTCTAGTTTTGGGGAGGTTATCATTCATTAATTTGCTTTGTTCAGCCCAAAACTCATTCCACCCTTTTTGCAATGAGGTAAATAAGTTGTCCAATATTTTTGAACAAATAATATTGAATAACATAATGTTGTGGTGCATTGATTGCTGTGTTTGACCATTTCGCTCCAGTTTGTACCTATTCAAAAAACATAATTACCATGTATAGACTTGTATAGACTACCATGTAAAAGTATAAAATGTCGTTTCAGGCCCTTTTTTAAACAGTTGATTCCTGAAGCATTTCCAAATTGTCCATATCACTTGCATCTCACCGAAGGGGATGGTGAATCCCGATGTGGTTAGTACATGATGTAGTTGTTAACTTTACAGCTTTTATTCACCACTGGCCTTAATTGTGTATTATTGCATAATCGCATCTATATTACGCGTTGCCATTTTTAAACAAATTTCCAGGGAACACTTGGATTAGTGGTCCAGTCTGTGTTTAAACAAACGCTGCCACTTTTAACTTAAACAGTTTATTTGTCCATTGGTATTTTGCAGAACTCTATGACTACATATGCTATCACTACATCAATGTTGTAACCTTGAATTAGTATTTGTTATTTTGTTGAAATTCTGTTGGCTTAGTATATATTGCAAACAATTTTCTGACCCCGGCCCCTAAAGATGTTTAGGAACAAACCATAAGTTGCAAAATACATTGAAGCTTTGCACGAGCATACTTATTTAGTGACCTATTTACAGATTTAATGGATTGGTCGTTTGACAGAAAAGATTTGGTAACCATTGCAATTTGTGCTGTTATTGCAGGATGGTATGGTTTACAAAAGGTATGACAGTAAACTGATTGACATGCAATTTCTTTTTGTCATTATTTAGGCTAGCGTCATTGAGCAAAACATTTGCAATAGATGTAATAGATTATACTAAACAGCAGTATAATAGAGATTCCATGCAAATTTATAGTGTTGGGTCGAGGACATTTTCCAAGTTATATTCAATACTTTATTGCTATTATACAGCATTGGATAGCCAACAATCTTATTGGACTTGCATTTGCAATGAATGGGGTGGAGCTTCTGCAGTTGAATAGTATTGCAACTGGATGCATATTACTTGGCGGTATGAATGAAGAACACATGTTTGTGTCTGCTTTTGTAAACACTATTTTTATAATTATGTAGTTTAAATTGAAACAAATATTTCAAAATAGATAAATAACTTTGAACCTGCCAAGTTTTTGTGCACTCATCGAACATATGATTTTTTTATATTTAGGACTTTTCTTCTATGATGTGTTTTGGGTGTTTGGAACGAACGTGATGATCACTGTGGCAAAGAATTTTAATGCACCAATAAAAGGTGAGATTTTGCAAAGCCTATGCAATAAAAACACTAATGTTTTATGTTAACACTTTTTTGTTTTTAGTCGTCTTTCCACAAGATTTCATTGAGCAGGGAATATTTGGAAAGCATTTTGCCATGCTTGGACTAGGGGACATTGTTATCCCTGGTAATATGATATTACTTTACCTTAGTTAATTAATTTTTGACTAATGCCAATTTGTTTTGTAGGAATTTTCATTGCATTGTTACTGAGATTTGATACAAGGTAATATTGTTGAATTTAACAATTTTTCAATGTTCCGGAATGACAATCTATTGTTTAGCCTCAAAAGAAATGAAAAGACTTATTTCTATTCTGGCTTTGTTGCCTATTTTCTTGGTCTTGTTGCTACCATTGTAGTGATGGTGGTATTTAAACATCCTCAGCCAGCTTTGTTGTACCTTGTGCCAGCCTGCTTGGGTGTACCTTTGGCTGTTGCCTATTTGAAAGGAGACTGGGAAACAATGTTCAAGTAAGTAAATTCTTGTGACAAAATTGCCCAAAATATGGAAATCTGAATGTAATCTGTGATATTAAAACAGGTACACTGATGAAAAAAACTGGGAAACAGGCACTGAAGATAAAAGTGAAAAAAAGAAAGAGTAAACAATTTTCACTGTATGTGTTGCAGCAGTGGAAGCTTGCGGTTTTATTTCTTTTGGGGCCATGCATTTTGGGGTTATGAGAAATCCAGAGTTTTTTATTTCTTTAGTGCAATGTTTATGTAATTGAGAAAAGAATAATTTGTGTTAAGAAAATATTCTGGTGGAAGTGCACTTGGAAAATACACAATTTACAAAAAGTGTCATTTCTCCATTTACAAAAAACAAAAAAATTGCACAGAGACAGAAAACTAAATCAAAAAGGCAACATTATTTGCCGCAGTACCAACAATAAAACAATAAAAGTATTAAATAACATATTTTACACAGTGGTTGCAGACTCAACATTAAGGTGAATAGTAGGATCTTTATCCGTTAATGTTTCATCACTGTAATGGGAGAATAAGTCTTCATTTATTTCCACATTGTTGTCCTGAAGCAACTGGCGTAACACTTTAATTTCTAAAGAAACAAGCAGAATTGTTTTGCTTTCCTACTGTTCTTTTATTAAACTTTATTGGTTTGCTATACATTATATGGGATTAAAAATACTTTTAAAGACAAGGAAAATTTACCAACCCAAAAGCACCTGTCAAATACCATTTCCTAAACTTGCATTTTTTATTAAAGGGGCTGTTGGTCAATCAATTTTGATTTTTTTTTAAGTAAGTCATCATTCTGGCCAGTAAGGTTCATTTAATAGGAAACTTACTTACATGGATAAAAGATCAGTCATTCATTATCATAGGTTACAAAGTTTATTTAAAAAAAACAAAGAAATATAGTTTACCATTTGCTTGTTTTTCATTTTTTGAAGTTGCGTCATCAAGGGATTTTTCAATAGCAGCAACTTTTTCTTTCATAGTATGCACTCGCTCATCTGCTTTTGTTTTAACAGTCACTATAATTCCTGAAGCAAAACGGTGACAGTTATATGCCATTCCCTAAAATAGGAAAACAAATGCTTACCATTGACAATCCTAAACACTCTCCAGAGACGCAGAATAACCAACAGACCAAGTGCAGCCAAAGCCTCACTATTTTCAAAAAATACAAGAGCAATATCAACAGCAAATGATATTATAACAACCACAGCATCAAGAACTTCTATTTTGTGTCGAATAAAATGGCGATGGTCTGCATAAATCTACACAATACAAGTAAACATAGAAAGGTGAATTTTTGCCATGCTCTTATACCACATACACTAAAAAAACAAAACACAAACTAGTGCATATTAACTACATTAGTTATGCGTCTTGACTGATTCTGCCTGCAGAAACATATGTTAAGTCAACTGCAGACAGTGCATGCAAAAACAAATCAGTTCTCTTACACAAATTAAACTAGAATAGTGGTGTTTCTACATACTGCCAGTTTATATATACTACATTATATTTAACGATGTATCACATATACCATTTACTATATTTATAATGGATATATATTTGGCACCTACATTTCATTGGGTCCCTATCTTTTTCCGGGCACTTCATAACATAATTGTTTCTGCAAGCATAATCTAATGGGTCCCTCCCACACATGTGCATATGCGATTTGGTAACAGTTAAAATAGGGCACAATCATTGTTAAACTGGAATAGTGGTTTTCCTATATATTCCATTTTACAAAAAATGTGATATATTTTTGCACCATTCATTATAATTGTAAGGAATATATATTTGATGGATACATTCAGTATGGTACCAATATTTTTGTAGCCTGTTATAACATAATTGTTTTTGCAAGCAAAAACCAATGGGTCCCCACACACACATATAATTTGAACAGGATGAATGGCGCATGCATATGCTAGGTAGAATTTGAATCGCACAGATGACATTTGTCGTATTAAAAAAGTTGTGTAGGAGATTTTTACAAATCAACAACTCATTTCATCAAATGTTATATAGGGGCAACATTTTTTTCCTGTGGCTGGGATCAATGCAAAGCTCCAGACAAAAGAGGTTAGCGTCGATTTTTCACGGTTTTCATCGTGCAAATGTTAGCCTGTCGTTAACCGCCATAAGACGCAAAACTGCGTGATACAATAATTGCATAACTAACGTTTTCAAATGATCTACAAACATATCTTAATTGCACAGTGCAAAAAGACTGCCTGATAGCAGGTCCAGTTATGCGCGAGGCCGAGATATTCGCTTTTCAGTGGGCAGGTTTGCGCTTTTCGCGCCCAACTGGGCTTTTTTCGACATGGAGTTGCGCGTTGTTTATACGAGGCAGAAAAAGGATGAGTCCAACTATTTAAACTTTTAACAAAGTTTCAACATTTTTTTTTAATAGCCATTTGTTTGTTAAATTATGATTTTTAATCCGCACATAGCGTTCCCTGGCGCCAAGTTTCTACATACCAACAGTACGATTGCTTAGTTGGGCTTTTTATGTCCAAAATCTGTTTTGAAACAGTTTTATTAAAGCTTTCAGTTTGAGAAGTCACGTTACACAGGTGTAACAAATCGTGCTGCGTTGTCGCCCTGCGTTTCGAAATACGAATAAGTTAACCTACAGCAGTGGTTCTTAAACTTTTTTTTTTGCAAAGCCCCTGGAAAAGTTTTCTGGACTTGCGACGCACCAGCAAATAAAAGTTAATGAGGAAACTTATTATTAAAGTTATGTTTATTGATACAACAACAAAAAGCCACGAAACGCAATAATTCTGCGACGCCCTTGGAAAACTGAAACGACGCACCAGGGCGTCGCGACGCACAGTTTGAGAACTACCGACCTACAGTAACGTATACAGCGCAATATAACTAACATCGTAACATCTTAATTTCAACCAAGGAGAAAATGGTCGACTGCGTTAATGCGTGAAGCAGAGGCATTTTTTTCCATACGCCACTATCGTCAATCACTTCCATTGCGTCAGCTGTGCACTGAGCGAGCACAAATTTTACAAAAGACAGCATGTAAAAACATATTCCGGCTGTAAGAGTAATTACTAAGCCGATTGCACTGAAATTTTTAACAGCCAACAAGGAGCACCCTATCCACAGCTGTTTAAAATTTCAGCAGGTTAAGTCTTGTATTTCTGATCTCATTAACATGTACAGAAACAAACAATTAAACACAAATTTTCCTAGAAAGCCTTAACTGTTGTTTTAGACACTATAAATTAAAAAGTCGTTTGCTACACAGGTATACATCACAACTTGTTTTTCACTTAACTTTGTTTCGCAAAAACAATCGTTTAATCACCTTTTGACACCGTTTTTAACACCATGCAGTCCTTAGT
Organism: Phallusia mammillata; assembly: GCF_965637545.1. Taxonomy (NCBI): domain Eukaryota; kingdom Metazoa; phylum Chordata; class Ascidiacea; order Phlebobranchia; family Ascidiidae; genus Phallusia; species Phallusia mammillata. The sequence continues at coordinate 14,266,172 of NC_137256.1, read as the reverse complement.
GTTCAACAAAACCGTTTTGCCTAATTTATACATGACTTAAGTATTAATTCTTGAATTGATTTGTGAAAAAAAAAGAAGCTACGTTATGACGAAAAATTCTATGTTGTAATGCCTACAAGTTGAACTTTAGTGACCCGTAGTTATGCGGCGGCCAAGCTGACAACGAGAATTTAAAGACCATATATCGCGGCTTTCGAAAAAGTTAAGTTTACACCTTTATGTTGCTTGACATATACCAGGGGCGGGCAACTTCTCCAGTCGGCGGGCCTGATATGGGAAAATGAAGTACTTGGCGGGCCGGATTCCTGAATCGATACATTAATCGCGTATTTATCCAGTGATTTAAAACGGATTTTTGACCACCTAAACCAGGGGTGGGGAACCTTTTTGTTTATGAAAGCTACCTAACGGTTTATCGACACTCGTTTAGGCCGCATAGACTATTTCCCAGGCCAAGGGCAGTGATGTTCAAACTTTTTGACTTACAGAATGGTGCTATTTCCTCGTAGTTTGTAGGACTTACGGTCCCAGCTAATTAAAATTCCTCACTACATTTTCATCTTCACTACAACATTCAGGATTTATTTAACCTAGAAATTGCTGAACCTGGAGTTTTTGGTAGTCCTAACTATGGAAATCGCTTTATGTACCACTATGGGACCACATGGGTCTTGTTTGAAAACCGCTGCACTGGAACTAATCAAAAAATAATCTGCAATCAATTCAAAAATACGTTTCTGTCTATTTTTTTCAGCGCCTGGTGCAGTCGGTTATATCAACATCTTAAAAATGTATTTTGCCATCGAAGGCCGCACTTAGTGCCCTGAAAGGCCGCAGGTTCCCCCCACCCCTGCCTGAACTAGGCTATACGTGTGGAAACAAAGAAAACCGTTAAAGTAGGACACACACAAGGTTGGTAGTTATGTCGTAACAATGGACGTATGGTGCAATGGTAACAACGGCGGGAATTTTTTTTGCTATTGGGGAGCGTTACTGTGCGTTACAACTGTAATTTGACGTAGTAAGCAAGTAATGGGGGATTGCGGCAGACTGTGGCCGCGGGCCACATTATCATGTAAGACCGGAAACTGTCCGCGGGCCGCTCAAAATCCCGTCGCGGGCCGGATCCGGCCCGCGGGCCGTATGTTGCCCGCCCCTGACATATACGAAACTGAAACAAGTTTATCGAATTTAAATCACATCGCAGGTGTGAAACCTTCAACAAGGCTGAAAATGCGCATGATAACTTAATAAAACGACACCTCGTTGCTGCACAAAAAACAGCTGATTTTGAAATCGCCCATACGACTGTCTCGTAAAACGTCTGTCCGGGCGTCATGCTGATCACTCCCGCTCTGTCGCCTTAAACGAAAACCCGTGAATTACTCCCTTGGGAATTGGGACTTATATCTGACTGATAATATTATGGGCTGTAAAGGTAACTGGCAAAATTTTAAATACTAAACGAATACCCTGCTCAAACAATTGTTAAAATTTTAGAAAATTTTTGCACCATAGGGCTTGCATTTCTGGCCTTAAACTAAAACCGAATATTTCGGTGTGTAAAGGGTGAAAAAATGGGTGAATCCAATAAAAAGTTACAAAATTCTTTAAAATACCTTACATTGCACCAACCAACAAAGCATGAACTCTCAGATTATGTGTCAGTACAGTCGTTTTAAAAAAAATCGTTTTGGGGGCCTGTGGGTGAACCACTGGGTCGTCCGGGGTCAAACTTTAGGAGGATCAAATTTGTATCAATAACTAACATCTGTAAAAATTTGAAAAAAATTAAAGCACTCTTTGTGGACCAAACACGTTTAATAAACCAGCATAAGACAGAAACGAATATTGTGGGGTTTAGGGTTGAAAATGGGTGAATCATTTTTTAAGGTACAAAATTCTTTAAAATACCTTACATTGCACCAAACAACAAAGCATGAAACTTCTACATTAAGTACTTTGGTCAGTACAGTTGTTTTAAAAATTTCACGTTTTGGGGGGCTGTGGGTGAACCGAGGGATCAAACACGGTCAAAATTCAAATTCACCATCTTTAGACCAATATCTATGATGTGTGTAAATTTGAAAAAGTTTGAACCATTTTTTCTTGACCAAAACGTGGGAACCAATCCGCGTTAGACGGAAAAAAAGAAAAAAAAATATAACCTAGTTATTATAGACCCATAATAACTAAGTTCATAGAAAATACCACATATTATTTCAAAACATACATATGCTTTTTGAAATTTCACATATTTTTAATTGAAACTAGAAGGGTGGCTTAGCACATATTGCCCTTGCATATACACTATAACACATATTTTCTACACTTATTTTATATTGGGTCCCATATCATCCATTGTCTTTTATAACCTTGGTTGTTTCTGCAAGCAAAAACTCATGGGTCCCCCACACATGCAAAGTTGTAAACAATACATTTCAAGAGATAACCATGAGAAAATCGGGTGTTGTAAGGTAAAACACAGTGGTCGGTACTGTGGATAAACTAGAATGGTGGCTTTCTGATACACTTCCATTTTATATATTCTATACGATATTTACCAATTTACTATACATATCATTTGATCTACACATATGGTTGTTTTTGTAAACAAAAACTAATGGGTCCCCACATGCGTGTTTTTGCGGATTTACGGTAAACAAATGTTGCGGTGATTTTTTAATTCTTAAGAACAAATTTTTAGAAAGCATTAACCCAACAATAAAAAAATTTTGTTTGTATTATTTTGCACTATTATTGTCGTATAATTACAAAAACAATAAAAAAGAACGAAACAAATACTTTCAATTTAATCTCTTGCTTTGACCCAGATATTATCGTCCAAGGTCGGGTTTTAAACACAATTTTTTTCTAGAAAGCTGTAACAGTTGTGTTACAGACAATTAAAAAGCGATTTGCTGCAAGTGTATACATAACTTTTCATTTAACTTTGTTTCGCAAAACGAGTTTTTCATTTAACTTTGTTTCGCAAACGAGTACCATTGACCTGTAGTAACCTTTAGGGTGTACACACCAAACGACTGTTTGACCTTTTGACACCGTTTTCAATAGCACGCCGTCCTTGGTGTTCAACAACACCGTTTGACCTAATATATACATGCCTTGAGTATTTGATTAAAAAAAAAAACGCTACGTTATGGCGAAAGAAAGTTCTGAACTGTGTTAGTAATACCTACTAATTGACCTTAAGTAACCCGTGGTCATGCAGCGGCCAACCTGACACTGAGCATTTAAAAAAAACTTTTATCTTGCAAAAAAGTCAAGTTTATTTTTTCATATTTAGTTTGTTTAACAAAGTTTTGCTTGACATATACGAAACCGAAGCACGCTTATTAGGTTTAAATCGCGTCATATGTGTGAAACCTTTGCCAAAACTGAAAATGTGAGTGATAACTTAATAAAACGACATAGCATTGCTGTGCAAAACAGCTGATTTCTAATCACCGAAACGACGTCTCGTAAAACGTCTGTTCAACGTCAAGCTGAGCCCTCCCGCTCTGCCCTATTATTCGTAAACGTACTCTCTTGGGACTTCTGCCTACAGTGTCTTTCTTGACCAAATGAGCGTTAGACAAATTTACGTTTCGGGGGCCTGTGGGTGTGTCGCTGGGTCATTCGGGGTCAAACTTCAGGTGGACCAAGTGCAGATTTATATCTAACATATGTCCAAATTTCAATAAATTTGAAGCACTCTTTCTTCACTAAACGAGCGTTACAAACTAGCGTTAAAAATTTTACGTTTCGGGGGCCTGTGGGTGAACCGCTGGGTAATTTAGGGTCAAACTTCTGGTGGACCAAGTTTGGATTAATATCTAACATATGTCCAAATTTCAATAAATTTGAAGCACGCTTTCTTCACTAAACGAGCGTTACAAACCAGCGTTAAAAATTTTACGTTTCGGGGGCCTGTGGGTGAACCGCTGGGTAATTTGGGGTCAAACTTCAGGTGGACCAAGTTTGGATTAATATCTAACATATGTCCAAATTTGAAGCACTCTTTCTTGACCAAATGCGTCTCACAAACCAGCGTTAGACAGAAAAAAGAAAAAAAAAATACGAACAAAAACAATATGTGTCCCCTTCAGGGAAGGGGACCCATAATAAATATGCTTTATGGAGTACAAACTATTCAAATTCAGTCCATTAATACATTTCAAAGGTTTTTCTATTTCATGGTCTATCTGAGAAAAAAACTGTTAAATAGTGATAAAAGAGGCTAAAACACAACAATCAGCTCCTATAACACAAATCAGCGCGAATTGCACATGACGGTTGGGGGCTAGTGGAGTAAATGATAGAGCTACAGGGTTGAACACAAGAATCAACACCTATAAATGGTGCACTGTACAAGCTGTCCAAATTTCATTTAATTCAGACATAGTTTGAAAAAATGACCCATTTTGGGGGGTGACAAAGTTGAACATAACAAACAACAACTATAATGAGCACACTCTATAAGCTGTCCAAATTTCATCCAATTCGGACAATGTTTAACAAATTCACCCTTTTAGGGGGCTAGAGGGGTAAATATTGGGGCTACAGGGTTAAACACAACATTTGACACCTGAAAATGACAAATTATACAAGCTGTCAAAATTTCCTCTAATTCCGACACCGTTTAAAAAACTCACCCATTTTAGGGGTAACTGATGGGGTTCAACACCCAAAAGCATAAAATATGAAATCACGATGACCCATTCACCAGTCTTCTAAAATTTTACCCAATTCTGACAATGTTTACAATTTTGACCACTAGAGGTGTTATTAGCAACATTCGTCAACGCTTCTGACGTCATAAGGCTGTTAACACCCCTCTGACTGGCATGTGCAAAAACCTCCAGCAAGTAATGCACAAACACATGTACCATATTTACTGGTGCCTTTATTACACTATAGAAATCTTTCGTTTGTGGTGCGCAGCAACATACAAAAACGTTTTACACTTTGGGGTCTAGCGGGGTACATACTGGGGTTATCAAGTCAAATGAAGCAGGGGGCACATCTGCATAACTATATCTACCATCTGTGAAAGTTTCTTCCCAATTCATCAAAGATTTCATGCCAAAAGTGCATGGACAAACTTCACCGAAGAAAAAAGAAAAAACTGAGTGAAATCAAGATGAGTCCCCTTCAGGGAAGGGGACCCATAATTATGTTTAATATGGAGGGTCCTTTACGAAGTCGTCACTGTGTTGGAGTATCTATTGTTTAATTTTCAAAAAAGTAGAAGTATTATTACATACCTTAAGTCCAATTTCAATCATAAATACACTTAAAATTGCAATAGAAAAACCATGAAAAATGCCAGGAATAGGATTCTCTGGAGGAAATGTAATGGCTTTGACATCCACAAGCAACTCAAATATGACAAGAAAACAATCAATTATGACCAACACTATGATAATAATCTGCAATGAAAAGACACATATTCTTGATTTCTATTTTAATAAACGATGAAAAGTGTTCATCTTACATGTACTGGTTTTGAATGCAATATGTGCATAAGTTTCTGTCTTGTGGTCAATTCTTCATGGTCTTCTGGCACTGGTATGTGACTTGGCTCCACAACCACAACTTCACCGTCTTCACCCTTTTGTCGCTCAAACTTCATGTATTGAAACATTCCCAACGATTTCACTTTCCCTTGATTCGGCTTACCTGCTTTTATTAAAAAATAGTGTAGTAGCTACAAAGAAACTCTTAAATCCAAACATGTGGCAATTTAAAATGCTTGTAGCAATCGTTTCCCGAAGTTTTTCTGCCTGCAATCCTTTTGAGACGATTTACAAAAAGTTACAATGAATGCACTGTGCAACACGCACATGCCTATTTATCATTGCACACATGCATTGATAAATTATTTATACTTCCTGTTATTATTTCGTTAACAGGCATTCAGATAAAGCAATAGAAAGATCCTAAAGAATTACTTTTTCTCTTTTACTCACATTGTCAGAGCAGGCAGATTGATAGATTACAATGTAATTATTGACATAATTTGGTAATTGTCACCAATCAATACAAACACTATATATTGCCACATTACAATTGGTGCTATCAGATACATTGTTTGTTGACTTTCATTACAAAAGTTTTGTTTACCTTCTGTTAGCTGTGTTTGAGAATCAGAATTAGGTTTTCCAGACGGATTTTTCAGAGATTCATTTTTATTATTGTTTTTATTTAGGCAATGTTGTTCATAAGCATGATTTGTTAAAAGCAGTGGTTGGTCATTAGATGATTGCTTAGGTTCATGATCATTTGACACATCTTCAATTTCATCAGAATTGTTTTCAGCTAATCTTCTGGTTGATCGTAATTTAATCACAGATGGCAGGGGTTGTGTGCATCTGACACTTGCATAGTTTGGATTAAATATTTGATTGCGTTTGCTTTTCTTGCTTGGTGTACTTTCACCAGAATCATGTTTATCAACTGATTCATCCATTATGAGCAATAAAACAACTTGCACTATTTTTAATACTGGCTGAAATGCAAACAGGAAGTAAATATAATGACATTTATAACATAATTTGTATCCATATAACTTCTCATAAATAATTGAAGCGATTGTCTTCGTCACTGATAAACACTTGCTCAAAAAACCACTTATCTGCTGCTTGTGCTTAAATATTGGTGCACATCAAACAAAATGGGCTGTTGGTTAGTTATTAAATATTTTTTAACACAAGTTTCTATTTCAAACATAACATGCAGTGCACCTCTTTGAACATCAGTCACGCTTGTCATAAAAATTTACAGGCTACCAGGGGATGTTGTGACAGAGCAACTGTTTTTAATACCTCTTTTCTATGTTGGGGCACAAACAAGCTTCCTCGCTTAACCATGTGTAAATATGTAATTTGTCCAAAAATTCAACTCACCACTGCTATGATACTGTCTTACTGTACAATATATCTTTTCTAGTTTTCTAAAAAACTATTTACGTCATCATTACATGGCATTTAAGTTAAGCTATATTTCGAACGATTATGCACATTTTTGTTGCGGCCATTCAAAATCGCGTCTAACAAATGCTGTTACTAGTAATCATTAATAGAGAATAACACAGTAATACAAAAATACCACCACCAGTCCACCACCATTCAGGAGGTGCAGGTTAGCGTTCTACAGAAACGTCGTTTCAGCATTTACGCGAGTCACGACATATGTGTCTGAACCTGAAGCTCTTCCTTTACCAAAATGCTTGTTTGATGTTTACCCACCGTCCGGATTGGCGGATTCCGGAATGATCGTTGGCGTTGGGTCATGCGAAATGCAAGAACGCGCTTTCGAGTTGGTTTCGATTTTTTCTTATATTGGCGCTTTTGTTATATTTTTTACAGCTGAAGCTATTTTCTGGGAAAATAAACTATCCATCGTTTTCAACGAATAAAGAAATTTCTTTTGTATAGTTTGCACATCTTTATATTAGCCGTTCACAAACTTTCAGTTTCTTGTTCAAGCGGCAAAAATGACCGACTAACAAAGCCTGATGGTTATGTCACACAATGGAAGATTTTACAGTCTTTTGTGGCATTTAATTCTTGCATTTTAGTACATTGAAAACCAAAACTGTTGCTGTCATTGCGCTAAAATGTTAAACAGTTACCTGAAGACACACCGACATCGAATATATGTCGTCACGACGTCGATTCGACCAATTTCAACGTTTAGTCGACATCCGATTCCGCACTGAATAACTATACGTCTATCCCAGTGCTTCCCAAGTCAAAACACACTAAAAATCTTTGAAACGACGTTAAGCTAGTCAGATCTCAGTTTGGGTCCATTATGGGCGTCTATGGAAGTTTCAACGTCAATCCGACATTCAGCTGAATAGCCTATACGTTTCAATTTGGGTCCGTTTAGACCAGGGGTGGGAAACCTGCGGCCCATAGATTAAAGTTGTGCGGCTCGCAGAGACACTGAGATTTCAAATCTTCTGGCAAACGAGTCCAACATACTTTTTTGAAAAGATCAGTGCGCCCGGCATAGGCGCCGAGTTTTACAAAACTGCAAGGTAGCGGACGTAAATTATGACGTCACTTTTTGTGACGTCACTAATGCGTGCAACCGCACGAGCTCCAACTCAAAGCATAATAAACGTTCAATAGAATGCAACGTTTGTCAAATTTTCAATTTTTTTTTTTTAAAACTAATGTTCATTTGAAACACTTAGCATTAACGTTGTTACTGGTTTAGCAACGTTTAGAAAATGTTTCGTCAAGTTGTTGCTCTTGTATCACCTAAAATAACCATTTATTACAGTACAATCGCATTGTACACAATAATGGCCATACATTCACTGCCAACAACTGTGTGTTTGACGTCATAAACAAAGCACTAACCAAAACAGGTTGCAGTTTCGACACGTTTTTTGCTTTTATGCCAGCATGCTTGTTTAAAGGAAAATTATTCTCAAATTTCTTCAGATTTTAAGATGTTTCGTACTACACAACTACAAACAAATCAAAATAACCACGGTGGCCGCCACCGTGCTTTACAAACCCAAGATGGCGGCGTCACCCCGCCACCGCCCACTCGGCGCCTATGGCGCCTGGTGCTATTTTTCTGCGACCTGACAATATACTGCTAGAATCAAATGCGAATTTTACTTGTAGTATGGCATTTTATGCGAGCCACTTACAGTATCCATCTTTAGGTGTTGTGCGGGTCTGTGTTAACGATTCCAAAGCCGTGTTTCATGTCCGTTTGCAAAAGTACTGCAAGGACCTAAACTTGGTCCAAAGTGACCAAAGTTTTGGCGTCAACAGTGCAAAGTGGGCTGTAGTTGAAACTTTTACTTTTATCGAACAAAGAAATTGTGTCAAGTGACGATTTGCATAATAACGTGGCAGAAAGAACAGGCTAAAGTACGTAAAAAGTATCTGTGTTTAGTTCCTAAGTATGGTACGGGTACAGATACTGCACATGTCTCACCCTCGGTATTTTTTATTTTTTAAAACCTCTACGCCTGTGCTTATAATACTATTCAGCGTTGCTCGGTAACTTTCTCTTTAAAATTTACTAACATTTGGCGGGTCGCATGAACTCCTTTGCCGGGCCGCATGCGGCCCGCGGGCCGTAGTTTGCCCACCCCTGTTCTAGAGTGTGCTGCAGCTCCGCAACACCCTAGCACGAGCCGCCCCTGCATTCTTGGTATGCAAGGAAGTAAAATCACCTTGTGTTATATAAAGGTACGGCCCACGATCTAATCATCGCAATTGTATTTGGGCCCCACAGTGACAATAAAAGTTGCCAACCCTGGCTTAGGAAACGGGTTCGCGAGCAAAAAACTCCACCTAGTGCACATCTGCAACATAGCGGTTGCGATCTGCAACATGGCGGTTGCCATGTGCAGGGGCGGCTCGTGCGAGGGGGCTGCGGAGCTGCAGCACCCCCTATATTTTTACTTGACATTCGTATTCCAAGTTGTTTTGAATTCGTATTCCAAAACAATCTTTACATATAGTTTTTATGTTTGATCAGTATATACTAAGAATAATTTTTATGGCATTAATCGGCATTTTATTAAAATAAAAATAATAAAAAAATTGTATTATTTAAAAATAATAATAATAAGTTATCTATGGCGGAGCTGCAGCTCCAGTTTCGTGACGTTTGCAGTTGTGCGCATGCGCACTTGGAAAAGCTACATGCCGGGCGAAATAGGCGAGAGGGGGCTGTGGCTCGCGCAGCCCCTCCCGTGACGTAGCACTAGTTGTGTTGTCTGCTTCGCGTCAGTGAGCTCCAAAGCCAAACCCGTGTACTGTATTTTTAAGTTCGACAGTGAGTACAGTAATTATTTTGCCATCTTTAAATTTATTGTTTGACTGTTAGTCGTGACTTTTTAAGATGACTGTAAGTGGGTTTCAGTTTTTGCAGTTATCATTGAATTAAATAAGTGTATCTAACGCCTTGAAAAGTCACGATTAACCTTTATAATAAATAACTGAATTAAAATGTTTTAAGAAAGTGTGGGATAAACATCTTCTACTCCAATGTCATGCAGGAATATGCAACAACAAAAACTACTCAGTTCTAGTTCTTAATGCTACTAATAAAAAATAAGTTTGTGACTGTGAAGTTAAATGCCTCACTGAAATTCAGGCAATATCAAATGTAGAACAAATAACAGCAGAAGCAACAGGAATTTTGAAATACCTGGGTGATGACAATTTAAGGTTTTGGTTTCTTAACACACCATGTGGACAGTATTTACAACCAAGTGCAATCATGTGTATTGATCTAATAGACATGTACTGTTTGTCTAAACAGTAGCTGCTAAATTGCTTCACAGAAAGTGTTTCTTAAGAATGAACATTCTACAGACAAGATAGTAGTGACCACCAATCCAAGCATATCCTATTGTTGACAAAGAAAAGCTAGTTGCTGAAATGAAATTTTTTTGTAGATCTGATGTTCATGATTACTTTGAAAATAATCTAGATGATGTTTTGACAAGTGAAATTACTAGGATGAAATATCCTTTTTGCTGTTTCCATGAGTCCTTCAAAGGCAAAACAGTTCTTTTTAACACTGAAAAGGATGCAAACTTTTCTTAGGAACACCATTATTTCCAAAAGACTTCCACTTGCAGTGCTAGTACTAAATAGAAAAAAAAACAGTTTCTTAGTTGTCATTTGGAATCAAGAAAGAAGCTATCAATTATCATGCCCAAACTATAACTTTATGATTCATTTTGGTTGTAAAAAGGAAGCACAAGGTTTATTAATATGCTTTATATTTAAGTGAGAATGTTGTAAATTTTTAAGCTTGAAGGAGTTTTGCACTTAAAAAAAGGAATTATAAGCTATTTGCCAGCAAAAAAGCAGCAAGTATAGCAGTTAAGAAACTGAAAGACAATTAATAGTCTAAACAAAAATTCAAAGAAAAGATGTTTAAATAAACAAGTTCTGACACAAATGTAATGTGGTTGTAAAATTTGTCAGTTATGATACCAATAAAAAGTTGTATGGCTAGTTGTTTTTTGTGACAATAATCTGTGAAGTGTCATAGAATGTGTTGAAAACGCTGACTGTGACTATAAGTTACTTAAATGTAACATGACCATATTTTTTAATGTTGTCTAACTCAAATACTTCGACCTTTTTCGACTCATTTATAGCTATTCTTACTATTACTTTTTTATATTTTTGTTGTGTTTTACCGTATTTACAATCGCTTCGTTTCAAATCTGTGTTACATGTGTTTTTGTGCCACATTATTACTGCATGTTATTGTGTTTGGCCCGTCGCCATGCAAGTAAACAAAATTCCCCAATGATACCGTCTGCTGTTTACACTCGTGTACATTATTGCGTAACAAACATTACGTCACAATGGAGTTTCTAATTAAGATTTGTATTACTTGTATTTCTACAAATGTAGCTTGTCTATATATTGCCAACTTATATATGTTCAATAAAGGCTAAAATTTGGAGCAGCACCCCCACAAATTTTAGGCACGATCCGCCACTGGCCATGTGGCACATGGCGGGTTGACATATGTTGTACATCGATGCTTCGATATTGTACAATGCACATTGATGTTGAGGATGCTGAACATGGCGGTTGACATGTTGCACCTTTAAGTTAGGCCTACCATATTTTCAGAACCAAAAGGGAGGACACATTCCCGACAAAAAACATTAACAGTTAGTTTTGTGCCCAAAGAAAATTAAGGCACAAGATTTGACGAATTTCACGCTGTCAATAATAGATCAACTTGGATGAAGTTTAACTTACTATGTGAATTTTAATTGACAATGACATGACCACAACTCGCACTATTTGGCCGGTTTTAAAGGCGCAATTGTTATTTAGCTATTTAGTAAATACAGAAAATTCAAAAAGGAGGACATTTGAGTTTACAGGAAAAAATATTACAGGAAACAGTAGCAAAAGTATTTTTACCAAATGTGAAGCTGTAATTCTTCATTAAACTTGGCAATAATCCGTATATCCGGTGATGTGCAACATGTTTTCTGCCTTCGTCAGCATGTTGAACATGTTAACAAACCCCAAATTGGACTAAATATTACAGAAATAGCACCAAAAGTAATTTTACCACGTGTGGAGCTGTAATTCTTGATCAAACTTAGCAATATTCCGTATATACAGTGATGTTCAACATGTTCACCGGCATGTTGCAGGTCGCAACATGGATATGCAGAATGTGCACCGGGGCCACGACCTCTGTTGTGGTTTAGACCAGGGGTCTCAAACTCCAACTGCTTTTAGGGCCAAAAACATTTTTTTTAGTAAGTCGAGGGCCGCACTATCAAAACATTTGTTACAGTGTAACATGACAACAAACATATTGCGTGCTTAAAAAATGAAACGTTCATTAAAGGCATTAATTTTAGAAAAAAAAATAACTTTATTAAAATGTTAATAAATAACAAACAAATATACAGTGTAGCAAGTTGAAAGAGCCAACTGTGCTTTATTGCTTTGTGTGGAAACAATGGCATAACAATGGAGAAAATGTGACACAACAATTGCGATTGCTGATTCTTAAGATGGGCTCTTTCGATCATGCCATTAAAACAGGGGTGTGCAACCTTTTTCACCGTGGGGCCAAATACAATTACCATGATCAGATCGCGGGCCGCACCCCCAGCTGAATTTAATTTGTTTCATACCAAATATGCTTATATTGAGTTAACAAGTAAAAGTCGCATTTATTTATAGTCACATTATTGCCAGGTCGCATAGAAATACCACCGGGCGCACCAATGTGCTATTGTGCTCAAAAATATATGATCATTGGACTCGTTTGCCAGTAAATTAGAAAATTCCAGAGTCTCCGCGGGCCGCACGAACTTTATCAACGGGCCGCATTTGGCCCGCGGGCCGCAGGTTGCACACCCCTGCATTAAAATGTTCCATATACCACTACGAGAGATTAATTGCATTATGCAAACTTACTGATTTGACAGGGTATACCGCCTGAGTAGAACACATAACTTCTAAAAGTTATTCGCGGGCCGCACAAAAACCCTTGGAGGGCCGCGTGTTTAAGACCCCTGGTTTAGACAGTGGTGGTGGTGGTGGTGGTGGTGGTGGTATAGTTTGTTGTACAGTGCAGCTGATGCGTGACAATGAGCTGTAAACGAGCAAAAGTTGCAAACATGCAAGCCACGACAAAAATACTGAATTGCAAGTAATATCGAAAATCGGTTTCTTAGTTTAATTCGACATATCATATCAGTTTGCGCGAGTGTAAAAGATAAAATTAAGGACAGGCAAAAGGATTAGATTTAAGGTATATGTGACGCAACAAAAGCTCAGACCTCAGACGCTTTTTGTAGAAAGGAATTGAATAGTTAAAAAAACGTTTGCACGTGGCAATTTTAACAAGTTAAACAGGGGAAAATTCACACTAATTACGTTGATGACCAGGCAATATTAATTCAATAACTTCTTTTGATGGGTGGATAATTTGCAATTCTAAAACAGGCATAACAAATAAGTTGTATGCAGCAAAGACCTTTTATCATTTTTGCTGATGCTATTCTTTCTTTTTTAGCGTTTTTGCTGTTTCTGTGATAATAATCAATTAATATATTGTAGTGCCTTCATGTCATAACAATATTTTACAATTATAAATGTGCTTTTATTAAACAAGGATATATAAATCAGAAATATGGCCTTATAGTAATTCATTTGACTTTCTTATATATGTTGGTCTGTAATGATGAAAATAATAAAACTTCTTTTATTAATTAAGTAGAAACGTAACAGCTAGATGAATGCTGAAGTTTTAAAACACATTAAAGATGGATATTCCTGGAGAAAACTACCAGATTCTGTCAAAAAGGTGCAAAACTATTAGGGTTGTGTTAGTGAAAAATTTTTTACAGGTTTTGTTTATGTACACAAGTTCATTTTTTTAAATATCGGTGATTCTGTAATCAGCTTACAAATAATAATTTTAATTGCTTGCTTAGATTCCTTTGAAATACTAGTGTTTTTTTATGTACTTGCAGTCTGTTGGAGATCCTCAGTTGTATATTGAGGAGGTGGTTGAATACAGTTTAAATCATCAACTTCGATATACAAAGACATCAGCTGTTCGACATGTTATTAAAGATGAAAGAAAGTATTATGAAACTGTGTTGCAACACTCACAGAAAAAGTTGTTGCTATATCCATATCATTTGCAAAGCAAGTTATCAAATGCAATATATGAACCGTTATGTGTAGTTCATGCTTTATTAATTGTTTTATTTTCCTTTACAGCCAAAATGGTGGGTTTAAGAGTTACTCCATTTTCTTATTACATAAACATGATGGAGGAAATTATGAATCAAGAAAAAAGTTATGATTCACTGCCAAATTTCACAGCAGCTGATGGTAAGTTTTAAAATAGTTGTTGCATTTTGGCATTTTGGCCTTTTGGCCAAACATTTGCTTTTTGTCCTTTAAGCTTGGAGTCAAGTAACAGGTTTTTTTTGTACAGCTTTGAGAATACTTGGAATTGGACGCAATCAGTACATTGATATCATGAACAAGCTACGGATTAACCGTAAATACCGACTTTCAATGTTTCGAAAAATACCTAGCACGAAAGAGCAACTGCCCAAGACCCCTGCTCAAATTAATATTGAAGCATGGTGGAATGTACATGTTAGTTACATTACGGAAGAGGATATAAGGGTGGGCAATGTTGTAAATTTACAGATATGAAAATGGTTTGAAGTGACTTAATCCATATACACAAAATCTTTCAGCGATGTTCTCTAAAAATGAAAACAATTGTTGATGGTCTGATAGACAAAGGACCATGCCCTGCAGGCGAACTTGACTATGAATTATTGCAACTACTATACAGCAGAGGTCTAATTTTCTTGCAAATACCCTTGAATCAAGATGATTGTGTTGGAGGTAATATATATTTAAGGATGATGTACTTTATTAGAATTTGCAATGTTAAATTATTTTAAACATCCTACACAGTTCCACCACTTGAAGGTTTTGTCATGAATCGTGTTTCTGGTGATTACTTGGAAACTTTAATGTACAAAATTTTTGTCTCTATTGATGAAAGAATGACAATAAAGGAACTTGCGAGTGTTTTGGATATTAGTGTGCCCATTGCTGAGGTTTTTTCACATTTTGTTATGCATAATTATATTTTTTTTCTACAACTCTCTGTTGAAAAGTACAGAATGCAGTTGGAATATTTTGTCGTCTTGGGTTTGCACAAATGAAACTTAATGCAAGTATTACTAATGCAAGGAATAACTTACATCCATCCTGGAAAAGCAAAGAAGCCAAACAGCAAAAATCACAAACAGAGTATGTGTGTCGTTCTTCGTTGTATTGAACAACCAACCAAATGTATAAATGAATGAAAAAACATCTGTGCCTATTTAAAAACATTAAATTATCTGTAAAAGGTTTTTTTTCCTGGCTCTGGTATGTTAAAACAGCCAGTCACAACCTGTTTGTTTTGTTGTTAAAGTTCAAAGGAAATTCAAAACTCTACTTCTAATCTTTCGACAGTGATGAAAGTATTTGAAAATCAATTGAAGGAACTTGGTATGCTCATGTTCTTTTCCAAATTACAGTAAATAAGTATTTATTGAATGGTTAACTAAACATAAATAATGCCTAATAGGACTTTTTTGACCAAAATCTCATGTAACCCAATTGTCAAGGTTTCTCTTTAGTTGGGGTGTTAAGCTATTTTCTCTTTTCCACATAAAATGCTGTGCAATTTGACAAGCATCTAGCCCAGTGGTTTCCAACCTTTTTTGTCCTGTGCACCCTTTTAGTCGATATTCCATTCTAATTCCCCCTACAAATTTAGTTTGCTAAAATATCGTTTACATTAACATCATTACTTCCAGAATATATCGAAAAATCTAGCATTATATAAATCACGATATCACACAAACAAAATGATGTCACAGTCAGCTCAATATCGTAAACAAGTGCAAAGCTCTGTCTTTTTTTCTTTTGTTTTTTTTATACCTTTTTCGGGTTAAAAAACAACAACTGTTTTTGTCAAATATTTTGTTTCTTTTTTAGTAAAATCAAAAACTTGTCACATAACTATAAACGTAGTCCCAACAGATTGTTGGGAAGAAAAACTGACCTTGTGTTGCCTAAAATAAAAGTTTGGCAACAAAGTATCAAAAAATAGTTTTTTTTTACCCCCACTTGACTGTATAGCAAATGCAGCAATAACACATAGCACAGACAACCAAGAGATTTATATTGTGACACAAATTCCCCCTACAAATTACAAAATTCCCTCCTGGTTGGGAACGACAGATTTAGTCTGTTATGCCTGTAATAAAAACTATTTGAAAGTTGTTGGCTCTAATTTAGTACAAATTTATTTTTATAGGGATACAATCCACAAGCACTGACAATGATTTACAACATAAAAACAAAATATCAGAATTGACTTGTTCACCAGGAAAACGAATTGCATTTTTGTTTGATTCAAGTCTTACTGCTTTTCTGATGATGGGAAATTTGTCATCTGTAGGTAATGCAAAAAAATTATCACTACCACAGAATAAAAAAAAATTCTTGTAGGGTTTAAAAAATCATGCTGTGACATTGTTTGAGGTTGGAAAGTTAACAGATGAGTCCCTAAACAACTTTCTAGTCGAGTTGGACAAGGTGAAAAGGTTGGAAGGCTACGAGGGGGATGCTCACCGATACTTTGAACACACAATTAATTTAAGGTTTTTGAAGAGCATTGTTTTTGTGGTATATATTTGTTGTAATTTTTAAGCATATTCTGTTGTTTCTGCAGAACAACTATACGGTGTCTGCGTCACAACAAAGTATTCTCTCATCTGATTGATCATGAGAAACAGGGATTAAACAAGAAACTGGAAATTGGTCTTGATCTATTGCGATGTGAAAGTTTGAGTGAACTTGACCCAGCAACTCTTGGACGTCTTTTGGACAAAGTATTTTAAAGAGTCAAAAAACTACAAGCATATTTTACACATTGTAACTTTTCCTACAGAAATACAGCATGGCATTTGCGATGGCTCCACTTGGAAATGTGCAAGAAATTCCATCATCAAGTGATTTTTTCTTGATTGGGCCCCCATCAGCTGCGGTCAATTCAGTATGGTTCAAGTTGTATCTGTATGATCTTGTCGGGTACGGCCCCCCAAGTCTGTTTCTCACAAAGGGAACCAAGTTGCGTATACTTCCATCAGTTTTTATGGTAAGACAAAATATATCCCAGTAGTTGCAGTACAAAAATTAAAGTATCTATGGATACTTTCAATCTTATCATATTAAATATGTGACATGGGTGTGAAGCTGTGGCGGGGTTGCAAAGTCAGTTGGTACATGGTCTGACTTCTTTGGAGTCAAATTCTGACTCCATAAGGTTGTCAAAAACTTTCTAATGCAGCTGAAACACTTTTACTCTAATACATTTTTAATGTTTGCAATGAAGCATGTCTTAGGGTCACAAGATATTGAACTGTCAGATTCTGATCTGACCATTCAAGTGTTTTGTATTCAATATTTATCTCGATTAACTACTCAGGACCCACAGTTTTTTTTTTCCAGTTTTTTCTTTAAGTATTTAATCTGAAGTTAAATTTTGATCCCTGTTTTTTTTCTGATTCACGCATAGGCCTTGAAAATGTTAAGTTTAAAAAACAGCTATCCTTACTTAAATACCTAAGGCGAGTGATTGATGCATTGCAAAGTATTTAAATGCATTTTGTAAGTTTTAGTTAGAATTACCCCTTCTACTCCACGATATTGTATGCTCTTGTTAATCTGTTTTGCCTTTTCAGTGGATTAAATTTTACAATTTTGAGATATTTTTTGTTATTTTAATTTTATATTTCTTATATTTTTCAAGGATTATGAAACAATACTCATTACTTCAGTTGGTCATGAACCTGTAGAAGCCAAAGTTGCAAATGTACTTTCAATGTTGAATGAAGCATTAATTCACTCAGCAGTTCTTATTCAGGTAATGGTGCACTTTAGCAACACAATTTAAGATGTATGAATTTTTAAATAAATTTCATGTTATACTAAGGGCTTCCAAAGACAAGGCTTAAAAACCTACATTGCCCATCTTCCATTTCCTACAATCGAAAAAAACTATGAGGCATCGGTGGCAAGCATAGACAAAACATCAAATACAATCACAGCAAACATTGAAACAAAACACAAAATCGCCACTGAACAGGGCAGTGGAATTGACTGGCTCTATGAAAACATTATCGTTAAAAAACTGAAGAAAGTGTTGGGCCTGGAAAGTTCATGTGGTTACATTTCACTTCTGGTTTCAACCTTGTCTGAAAAAAGTGACTTACAAGGTAAACCATATGCCCAAGTAAAAAAATTATGTAACCATTTATTATGGGTCCCCTTCCCTGAAGGGGACACATCTTGATTTTACTCGATTTTTTTTTTTCTTTTTTTTCTTTCCTCCCTGAAGTTTGTCCACCCTCTTTTGCCATGAAATGATTGATGGATTTGGATGAAACTTTCACAGATGGTAGATATAGTTATGTAGATGTGCCATCTGCTTCGTTTGTCATGATAACCCCAGTATTTACCCCGCTAGCCCCAAAAATGTAAAATGTGGTTGGTGCGCACCACAAACGTTAGTTTTGTGTGATGGTATAAAGGCAACCAGACATATGTTACTTGTGCTTGTGGGTTGTTTGGTGGATGTTTTGCAGTAGGCAGTTGGAGGGGTGTTAACAGCCTTATTTTTTTTTTTTTTTTTTTTTCCCAAGTACTTTTTTTTTATTGCGCATAAACATCACGACAAAAAGACGATTATAACGAGCAAACACATATAGCCATTAGCGCAGGTGGGCATTCCACTTCACTCTATATTTCCACATAGTATCATTTTTTCGAGAAACAAATTTTTCATTGCACTTACAACGTTTCATCTCATAAACAAACATTTCCACCTTTGGCCTCAGTTTTTGAATCTTACTTTTGTAAATAACAAATCTAGCAATCAAAAGCAAGCAGTTAATCAAGTTCAAAAAACCTTTTTCAAAGCATTCAGTGTGGATTCCAAAGAGTTTTATACAATTGTTAAGGTCGATTCGATTACACATGGCACTGTCAATCCAGGCACTTACGCTTTCCCAGTATACCTGGACATGAATACAATCACAAAATAAATGGTACATGGTTTCTCTGCACACACCACAAAATGTGCACACATCAGCCTCCGCAATCCCAAATCCATAAAGCCTATCGTTTAGAACAATGGCTCTTAAGTTGAATTTAATTTGGAAGGAGCGCAGTCTAGTTTCCATTGTACATTCGTGCAAGTTTTTGTAGATATCTGACCAGTTTAGGGGCGCCCCTTGTAGAATTAGTTCCCATTTTTGTTGCTGCTTGATCGGTTGCTGTTTATTACCCGAAGCAAAGAACTCGTACGCATTTTTGGCTGTGGATAATTTGTCTTTTATTCCTGTCCGTATTTTGTCCAGGACTGTTTCTCTGTCTGGTTTGTCAGGTGTGTATGCTTCCCAAGCTGTTGGAATTGCCGCAATAAGGCACTGGTAGTTTGCATGGTTTTGATTGTTGTTTATCAATTGGTAATTTTCGCAAACGCTTTTGAAGCTGCGATAGTCTAAATTGTTGTCTATAATTTGTTGGTACTTTAGTATACCAGCGTTTATAAAACTTTCGAAGGCGATGGGTTTTCGTTTGAATAATACTTTGTTGTTTAACCAGATACCGTAGTTATAAACTGTGTTCTGCTTCCAAAATTGGGTTACACATTCCTTCCATAGGTCAATCGATGACCAGAATGTCGAGAGGGGAGTTAGTTTAGTGACCTCTTTGTGCGAGAGTTTTAAATTGGTGGCTGCAATGCAGATCATGGCGTTTAGTGAAGTAATACTAGTTTCAATTGTTTTCCAATAAGAAACATAGTCAGCATCAAACAGTTTCCGTATCCAGGAGAAACGAAGTGATTTTGCATAGGCTTCTAGGTCTATCATTTCCACGCCACCGTCCTCTATTCTACAATACAATATTTTCCTGCCGACTCTCTCCCAGTTGGAGCCCCAAAGAAAAGTAAAAAGTTTTCGTTTAATTTCTTTCAGAAATTTTTGCGGTATACTAATGGGCAAAACGCTCAGTTTGTACAGCAGTTTGGGTATAGCAAGGGTTTTGATAATGATTACTCGTCCTAATAACGAGAGTGATCTTGCTAGCCATGGTTTTGTTACAGCTTCAATTTCCTTTCCTATAGATTCAAAGTTGAGTGAAAACAGATTGGTTTTGTTTCTAATCACTGGAATTTTTACGCCTAGATATTTTATGAACGTATTTGGCCATGAAAGACCTTCCGAAGAAAGGTGGTGATTGGCGTTAGGTTGTCTTTCGCCTATATACATGGCGCATGATTTCGCAAGATTAATGTTACAGCCAGTGTGTTTGCCAAATTCCTTTGCTTCTGCAAAAGCTGCACGAAAGCTTTTTTCTGAACCGTCTAGAAAAAGTAACGAGTCGTCCGCAAAAAGCGAAATTTTAACTTCCTTTGCACCTACCTTAATTCCTTTTACGGCTTTGTTCTGTTTAATAGACAAGGCCAGGAATTCTATGGCTATAACAAACAACGAAGGGGACAGCGGATCCCCTTGTCGAACGCCTCTTTCTATCCTAAAAGGGGTAGACATGTGGTTGTTATTAATGATCAAGCATTGTGAGTTAACATAGAATGTTTTAATCCATCTGCACATATCTTTTCCAAATCCAAATTTGGAACAAGCTATGTTAACAAAGTTCCAATCCACTGAATCAAATGCTTTACATATATCTAAAAACAGTAGGGCCCCATGCAATCCTTGCTCAGAAATATGATCCCAAATGTTGAAAAGCGTTCTTATATTATCTCCTATGTATCTACCTTTTACAAACCCCGACTGTTCAGGTGCTATAATCGTGGGTAGTACTTTTTTTAAGCGACTGTTGATGGCTTTAGAAGCTATTTTATAATCTGCGTTCAATAGGGTAATAGGACGATAGTTTTCGGCGTATAAAAGGTCTTTTTCTGGTTTTGGGATTAAAGTTACGACCCCCCAAGTCATTTGCCCAGAAAAGGCACCTGTTTCAAACGCATGGTTAAATGCATTAACCAACGGACATTTTATATCTTTCCAAAATACTTTGTAAAACTCCGCCGGAAAGCCGTCTAGTCCCGGGGATTTGTTGTTTTTCATTGTCTTCAATGCTTCATAGCATTGCTCAACAGTCAGTTTCCCTTCACACGCGTTCGCGTTTTCCTTATCTAATCTTGGACACCCTACACTGTTTACGTAGTCGTTCATTTCATCATTTGTAGTGCGGCACGGGTTTTTATTTGCCCTATACAGCGTTTCAAAATGGTCTTTTAGAACTTGTAGAATAGTCTTTTGGTCTGTTTCTATTTTGGAGTTTGAGTTTAATCTAGTAATGGCCTTTTTCTCCATTCTTCGTTTCTCCAGATTTAGGAAGTATGAGTTGTTTTTGCCACCATATTCTGCCCACCGCGCCCTACTTCTTACTATTGCGCTTTTGCTGTATCTTTCAATAATATTGTCGTATTGTTGTTGGGTTATTGCGATTTCGCTCGTCGTGCGTTCGTCATGGGGTTGGGGTGATTTCTGCATTTCTGAAAGTTTATTTTCTAGCTCTGTTTGTTGGGCTTTCAATTTTTTTCCCTTTTCGCAAGCGTATTTGATAATAGATCCCCTTAGGTTGCATTTTAGTGCTTCCCAGAGGACTTGGGGAGATACAGACCCATTATCGTTAGTTTTCATAAATTCGGCGATCCATGTTTTAGTTTTTTTTACAAATTTTGCGTCGTCCAACAAGGACGTGTTCATCTTCCAATACCCTCTTCCCCTAGGTATTTTATCCAGATTAATTACGAGTTTGACGATGGAATGGTCTGATTGTGTGCTTGGTTCTATTTGAATTTGGGTGGTCCTGTTCAGAAGTGTATTTGTGACGAGTATAAAGTCTATGCGACTTGCTGTGTGTGGGTGTTTTTGTGTGCGAGTGTATTGTTTTAGAGTCGGATTTTTGATGCGAAACACGTCGTATAACTCAAATCTTTCCATCGCTTGTAAAATTGTATTTTTCGCGCGGCGGTTGCTATGCGTAGTTTTTCCTCCGGTTTTATCTACTTCATCATTAAGTACGCAGTTGAAGTCCCCGGCTAAAATAAATTCATCTGTTCCGCTTTCGGCGCGTTGCTCCTCCAAGCGGCTAAACAGGTTGTCGTAAAAATGCGGGCTGTCTTTGTTAGGTCCGTAAACATTACATAGTGTTAAACGCTGGTCAGATATTTCAAGGTCTATGATAACAAAGCGCCCAAGATTGTCAACTATCACTTTGTGTTTTAAGTACGATAGATTCTTGGAGAACAATACCGCCACTCCTTTGCTTTTTGTTGTGCCGTGCGAGGCTATAATTTCCCCACCCCATTCTAATTCCCATTGTTTGAGGCAGGATGCGGATGTGTGCGTTTCTTGTAGACAAATTATATCAATTTTTTCCTGACGCAGAAAATAAAACACACTTCTTCGTTTCTTGGGGTTTTGCAACCCAGCAACGTTGTAAGTTATGATAGAAAGCGGCATTTAAACGCGTTCTACACCTATTTCGATGTCAAATTCATATTCAAAGCCGCATTCGCAAAGATAGGGTTTGTTAGGCCCCAAAAGTTGGCAGGTTTTCTTCCCACAGTTACAATTAACAATTGTGTACTTGCAATAGTTGTTTAGACAGTTGGTCGTCATGGTTCGTTTGGGTATTGCGTTAACGGTTTTACACACACAAAACATCGCGTACCTTTCGCATTCCAGACATTCGAAAGTACCTTCGTCGGTTTGATACTCGGGCTGAAACTTGTGACAGCAGGGCATTTTCCTCATAGGTTGATTGCAGATGGTGCAGTTCGTTGTCACCTCCTTATCCGGGACCAGAAATCGGTCCAGTTCGTTGCAGCACGCTGTGGCAATGTTAAACTCCGACGAGCATTTCCAACAAAAGAAACTGGTGTGTTTCTCTGTCACGTATCCATCTTCATCGCATACTGGGCAGGAAATGGGGATTTTTAGCTCGCTAAGGCTGATTGATTTTGCTTGGTGCAGGTTTGGTTCAGTTGGGCTTCTTTCATGGCGTTTTCTCGACGAACCCTGCTTTAGTTCCATAGGGGGCTTGCTAATTTCCTTTGGTTCAGGCAACCTTGTTTCTGTGTTGCTTATCTCAATTTCACCCGTTTTGGTGAAGGTGTCGGCGGCGTCCAAATCTAGCGGTTCCCCAATCGGCTTGTCTGAACTCTTATCTTCTCCAGCGCCCTTGTTGCCACTCTTATCGGTGGCGGGGCAATCAACGCCTTTCGCGGTTACATTTTGGCGAGTTTCCAGTTTTGGGTAGTCTTTTATTCTTTCAGGGCAGTTTTGTTGTTTGTGCCCAGGTTTTGTGCAGTATTTGCACGTTATTTGCTGCCCGTTGTACGTGCAGTAAAATTCATATCCGTTCATCGTAACATAGCTTGGGATTGGGTTTTTCTCCACATCGGCTCTGTCAAGAGTGAGAATTCTCATTCCAGTTAATAGTCCTTTTTTATCTTTCCGGTGTTGGATATTTTTTACATCACCATATCTTTTCTCAAATTCGTTTTTAATTTCCTCGTTAGGAAAGGGTATAGGTACCCAACCCACCGCCACATTTAAGTTGTCGGATTCATACAGTCTTACCGAATATACTTCATCAACTTGTACTAATTTTTCATACAACTCCAGTACAGCTTTTCTTGTGGTACACGTCACGTCCACTAAATTTCCCTTTCGTTCAGATATTCCCACCAGCTTCTTTATTGAAAAGCTTTCTTTTTCTATCATATTGACAACATCTTCTCTTTTGCTTTGACTTCTTGTTTTAAAGCTCATGCAAGTGGGTCTCTTTAACCGTTCCCCACCTCTTTGTTGTATAACTTGCGCAAAACTAGGACCTTTTTCCATTGCTGCTTGCGTCCGCTCGCTACGAGCGCCAACATAGAATGCTGTGTTAACAGCCTTATGACGTCAGAAGCATTGACGAATGTGGCTAATAACACCCCTAGTGGTCAAAATTTTAAACATTGTCAGAATTTGATAAAATTTTACATGACTGTTAACTGGGTCATTGTGATTTCATATTTTATACTTTTGGGTGTTGAACCCCATCAGTTACCCCACTAACCCCTAAAATGGGTGAGTTTTTTAAACGGTGTCGGAATTAGATGAAATTTGGACAGCTTGTAGAATTTGTCATTTATAGGTGTCAATCATTGTGTTTAACCCTGTAGCCACAATATTTACCCCTCTAGCCCCCTAAAAAGGGTGAATTTTTTAAACATTGTCCGAATTGGATGAAATTTGGACAGCTTATAGAGTGTGCTACTTATAGTAGTTGTTTGTTATCTTCAACTTTGTCACCCCAACATTTACCCCACTAGCCCCCCGAAATGGGTCAATTGTTTAACAATGTCTGAATTAAATGAAATTTGGACAGCTTGTCTAGTGCACCATTTATAGGTGTTGATTCTTGTGTGCAACCCTGTAGCTGTTACATGACCCTGTATTACACCCTGTATTATTGTGTTATAGGAGCTGATTGTTGTGTTTTAGCTTTTTTTC
This sequence comes from Phallusia mammillata, assembly GCF_965637545.1. Taxonomy (NCBI): domain Eukaryota; kingdom Metazoa; phylum Chordata; class Ascidiacea; order Phlebobranchia; family Ascidiidae; genus Phallusia; species Phallusia mammillata. The sequence goes on along the minus strand of NC_137256.1, from coordinate 14,241,490 downwards.
TCACTATTTAATACTTTTTTTCTCAGATAGACCATAAAATAGAAAACCTTCAAAAATGTATAAATTGACTCAATTTAAATAGTTTGTACTCCATAAAGCATATTTATTTATGCACAGTACCGATCACTGTGTTTTACCTTACAACACCCGACTTTCTCATGGTTATCTCTTGAAATGTATTATTTACAACTTTGCATGTGTGGGGACCCATGAGTTTTTGCTTGCAGAAACAACCAAGGTTATAAAAGACAATGGATGATATGGGACCCAATATAAAATAAGTGTAGAAAATATGTGTTATAGTGCATATGCAAGGGCAATATGTGCTAAGCCACCCTTCTAGATTAAATCAGTATGGTTTTGCAGGAATTACTGTTGAACATGTTGAACTTTTAAATATTTACTTTGGAATTCCCCTGTTTGATGACAAACTTAACAGGGATGTTTGCAATGCTCTTGTCACTTCGCATCTGTGTAAAAACGGGTAAAGTTTTTTGAAAAATATGTTGTTGTTTTGTTTTGACATTTGTGTTTTGACAGGTTATCTAAGCTTCAGCATTTCAACAATCAAATAAAAGAAAATGTTGCTTGTTTTGTGCAAAGATGTCAGGTTCGTATTTTTTCGCATTTCAAAATAAAATTGGTGAAAAAAGAACAAATATATATGTATCCAAACAGGCCAAACATGCTCCATCTACATCGACTACAAAAAGTGAACAATGTCCAGTGGAATTGCCAAAACAGTGTCTTATGTTTAAAGAGGAGAAAGTCAAGTTGTGGAACAAATTTTTGTTTTAATACTTTTGTGCCTTAAACATTTTTAGGCTGTTAATTATTAACTGCAATTCTTTTTTAATAATGTTTCTGTACTTTTACACACATTTTACTAGTTTACAGAGTTTGAAATATCGCATTTATTTTTGTCAACAGTGTTTATTTCAACTTGAATGCATTGCAATATAAACAGAAAGGAAAAGAATCAAAGAATCATTTTTCATTGTCATTTAGTTACAGGGTTCCTGCGGGTATGGAAAACCTGGAAAGGTTATGAAATTGAAATTTGTATTTTTAAGGCCTGGAAAAGTTTTGAAACAATCAACTTTTGAAAAAGTATGGAATTTGGCGCCTGAAAATGCCAAATAGAGATAGGAATTTCAAATTACGTAACGTTTGTATATTCGTTGCAAGTATGGTAAATTGGCTACATACACTAAAGTCTTTTTTCTAGTTTTACTATGGAAATTCATAATTTTTTTTCGATTAAGGTTATGGAAATTCGGGGTTTTTTTCTTGAAACATTTTGGAAAAGTCATGGAATTTACAAACAAAAATTGCAAGGGAACCGTGTAGTTAGTGTGTCATGGCAATAGATGACTTTTTTAAAATGAAGCAGACCACTACATAATTCCATTTATTGAGACAGGGATGCAAGCGTTTTTGGACATAAAAGTGCGCACATTTTTTAAAAACCTGCAAATGCCCAAATGTGCAGTTGCTGAAATGAAGTATTGATATTTTTGTGTTTGTTAGATGTGGCAAAAGATAAATTGTCCAACTTAAAAAATAGTTTTTTAGACTAGATATGTATACAATCATCAGCTTAATCGGTTCAAGTTTATTGTTTCAAATTACTAGCTGTAGGATGGTAATGTGTACAAAACATTTCACAACACTGTGCCTAGCTTCTAGATCTAGAGCATTAAAATTGAAACCAAGGCAACATAGCAATAAAAAAATAAGACCAGTGATGTTAAGATGTGCAGTGTTTTGATTCAATGGAAACTAATAAGCATTACATATTTTTGACCACCACATTTTCTAAAAATTAACAAATATTTTGACCGGCACGTTGTGCAAATAATTGCCATAAGCCCTGTTGCATTTTTTGTTAAAAACTGCCATATAGATGGTTCAATTGCACTAGCGCAAATTTTGAAAGCTTATGCATTATTTGGGTAAAAGATGGCCATTATAAACCAGACTTGAAATGGTAGATTTTTTATGAATTAAATCATTAATGAATTAAACTATAATAAGAATTAAACACAAAAGCAGTCAAAAGAATGATTCAGTATGCTAAACAAAAACACAGAAAATTGCACAATTAATATAACAACTCACAAAATGTCTGTGATAACATTGCTTTCTAATTGTTAGCGAATAACAAGAACTACTTTTCCTGTTGATTTCCGTGATTTTACAAAGTCCAGAGCCTGATTGATCTGCACAGCATAGTATATAGTTAAACTGAAAAATTAAGTACATGCACAGTTTTTGGATAAAACTTACCATGGACAAATCAAACTTTTTGCAAATGTGTGGTTTTAATTTTCCTAAACGGTATTGCCTGAGACATTCATCTACACTCCATCTGGGAATAAATTAGCAGAAATAAAATATCACCTTATATTTACCAAAATAACAATACACAAACCTAAATTTAGTTAGGTCGGTCATTGAATAAGCACCCCAGTAGAATCCCACAGCTGAAACATTTTTTACTAAAAGATGGTTTGCTGGAATACTTGGTATATCACCGGAGGCAAATCCAATCACCAGTAACCTGCCTTCCCATGCAATACTACAAAAAATAATTTTAAGAAATGAAATTTGTTGATATTTTAATTGAATGCTTACCTTCTGAGGGCATCTTTAAATATTTTTCCCCCAACAGTGTCAAACACAACATTGGCACCTTTTGGAGATATTTCCTTTGTGCGATCTCGGACATTTTCAGTGCTAGAAAGTTTTAACCATCAAATACATTTAACAATTTTAAACTAAAGACCAAAAGGGTGGCATGGTAAAACAAGTCCCATGATACCGCCTAAATTTTACAGGCAATAAGTAAACCTATCAGTAACTGAAATAAAAATTTAAAACAACATGTGTCCCTTTCTGAAAATGATATGAAACTTAAATACAATGATTCACCACATAGATTTAAACATATTAATATACTTGCGTGTAATTTATGCAATCCACCGCTCCATATGATTTTACAAGGGAGCATTTTTCTTCAGTGCCAGCTGCACCTATCACTCTTGCTTCCAGTACATGGCTACCAATATCAACAGCAGCTAGTCCAGCTCCACCAGCTGCAGCAGTCACAAGTAAATGCTCGCTGCACAAATACGTTGATTAAACGAACCCTAAATTCCCATTAACATCGATGCAAAATAGCTTGAATTGAAGTTCTAGGTGAAAAACAGATCATATGCGTATAGGTACCCTGGTTGAATGTTGGCCCGATGCTTTAGTCCCAACATTGCAGTTCCATAAGATACAATAAATCCTGCAGCATCAGTAAATTCCATCTCATCAGGAATCATCCACAGTGACTAATAAAGATTGCCAATATTGTGTTTGAGAGCAACTAAAAATAGAAAACACTTTACCTCTGCTTGAGTGACAACCTCCTCTGCAAAAGCCCCAAACGAGTTGACTAACCCAACCACTCGCATCCCTGGTTTGAAATCAACAACATCATCAGCCACCTCAAGAATGGTACCTTGAAAAATATTTGTAACAAATGAACCAACACATGGAAACCAAAATCATTCATATGCTGCACTGAATCAACACCACCAAAAAATTTGGGTCAATTGTCAGGTGATTTTCCATTGAAATGCACCCTATGGAGCGATGCCCCCTATGGAGCAAACCCTATGGAGCGACATGCACAAAAAATCTACCAACGCTTGAAAAAAAACTAAATGTATCTACAGTAGTTCACACAAAATTTACCAGCCATCTCATTTCCTGGTGTAAATGGTGTAGGAAGTTTGACTTGGTAGGTTCCTTTTGTCATCAAAATATCACCAAAGTTTATTCCAGCAGCAGCAACTTCAACACGAACCTTATCAACATTGTAACATGAAATGGTTGTGAATTTTTTTAACCATCTTGTTTCATATCGAGCCTAATAGTAGTGTGCTATCTTACCTCACCAGAGGACAATTCCATCTGTGATTCCTTTGTCCCAATCGATAATGGTTTGTCAATCTCTGTACACATTGCAGCCTTAAAATGCCTGCAAAATTTGTCACTGCATCATACACAAATGTAAACTAATTTTTCATTTATTCAGGGTTGGCTCGATGGCACTGTATCTGCACTGATCAGACATGGGGTCGAATACAAGCGTCCTGTATTCGAATACTTTACGAATACCTCCATGACTGTATTCGAATTCATGAATACTTCAGTGACAGCAATTCAAATAGTATTCGAATAAAACAAGTCAAGTATTTGTATTCATGAATAGTTGACCAAAAAACAACGACATGTAATTCGAATACTATTCGAAAAACCCAAGCATGTATTTGTGTTCACGAGTACTTACACACTTTTTAAAGTCCAGCAATTCGAATTGTATTCGAATAATGCGAGTCAAGTATTCATATTCACGAATTGTTTTATAATGTTTTAATGACATCAATTCGAATTGTATTAGAATAAAAAGTGTCAAGTATTTGCATTCATGAATAGTTGACCAAAAAACAACAACATGTAATTCGAATACTTTTCGAATAAACCCCAAGTGTGTATTCGTATTCATGAATACTTACATACTTTTTGAGATGTAGTAATTCGAATTAATAGTTTTAGTTATTTGTATTCACGAATTGTTCAATTGTTGTAAGAAGCAAACAATTTGAATGCACTGATTCGGGTATTTGTAGTTATAAAGGAAATAAAACCGCCCCGAAACTAAAAGAGTATTCAAACAAAAAGTAACATTTGGGTTTATGAATTGCAAATTAATTTGTAAATATGTAAACCAACAAGCTTTGTTTTGCCACATTGGCATAACTGATTTAAATCCCCACATATAAATTTCCCCAAATTTACATATGTTTGCTTTCAAAACATGCTTCACCTGTCACATGCTGAGAACAACCTAATGTTGCAAGCTTGGTAACACAATAGCATTTATGTAATGTCACAATCAAAGTTCTATGTGTCATTGTTTTGTAACATAAACAAAAACTTGTCAAATCAGGTCTCATTCACTGCCAAATCGAATTGTATTCGAATCTATTTGGCAAAAATATGTGGCAACATATTCTCCTAGTCTGGAGGTAATCGACAATTCTAATCGTATTCGTAAAATTGTAGTTATTTATGCGAATTTAACGAGTCTTATGTCGCCAAAGGCTAAAAACAAGTCGAATAGCATTCGTAAAAATTTATTGTGTATTCGAATTTGCAAATTCTTGGGTTGGGAACGACCTACAAAAATTCGAATTGTATTCGAATGAATTTACTCAAGTTTTTGTATTCGTGAATTGTTAGTGCAACAGTTAACATCAACTATTCGAATTGTATTCATGAACTGTCAAACGAAAGTCAAAATATAAACTGATCTAAACACATTTTGTGGAACTTAGAAGAGTATTACTAGCCTAGTATCAGACTTCTTTATGCCTATTGTGTGCAAACAATGCTAAAAAGCAGATTCCACAAGCGTCACAATATAGACTATGACATCATAAACAGCTAAGACTGATCGTCAGACTGTTCAGCTCAATCTGTGCATCAAGTTAGAAATTAATCTAGACTTTTTAGGCGCCATTAGATGGTATATAATATATATATATATATATAGGTATATATTTACATCAGTAATTTTAAAACACAAGCAAGCAGGTAATTAGCAGCCGTTGGTGAAATAAAGACCTGCAAATGCGGCCGTCATAGCGAAAAGGTTGTGCACTGCACTAGTATAATATGGAAAAGTCCTGACCAGAAAAGAAATGAGATTATAAAGTAAATTATGGGGTATTGAATTGGATCACAGTACAGGTATTGGCCAAATATATCAGGTACTGGTATCAAATTGAAAACTGGGTATCAGTTAACCCTATACAATATCAAATACAACTGTAAACTATGTTTATGGTTCAACACAGCAAACTGTACATACCTTCTTTGTGTAAAATTCGAGCTCATAACAGGGCTTTTGCTGAAGACTGTAGTGGTTCCAGCACCTGAGAGTTAAAGCAATTTGTGTTTACATGTTATAAAACTAAATAAGGGCTGCTTAAACAAACAGCAACGAAAGTATTCAAATCTTGATACCTGACAGTGTTGTTCTTTTTGCAATTGGACGCAAAATAACTTCTGGAGGACATTTAACAACAAATTTCTTCAACATATTGGATTATTTTTTTGCACAGTGTTTATTTACACAAGATAAATGATTATTTTACAGTAAATTTAAATAGATTTCATTAATATCTAAAAATCTGAAAAGAATGTATGTTTAAAATACAAATTGTACAATTGCCCCAGTTTACCATGGATATCTCGTCGGAAACTGCCATGTTCTACAGACTACGCTAAAGAACGCACCTGTTTGCATTTCATTTATGTAGTTAAAGCATGGGCGCCGCCACGTAGGGCCAAGAGGGGGCACTTGCCCCCCCCTTGGAATTTCAGTGTACCTCAATTTAACATATTTAGCAGCAAACCTAATTAAAGTGGCAGCGGGGATTTGTGAAATCGTTCAATGCTTTAACTTTTAGGCAACTCAATTGTGAGGTACACGATTTATGCTTGATGCGGTAAAGTATCAGCCAAAATTTGCCCCCTCTTGCAAAATTTTCTGCCGGCGCCCATGAGTTAAAGCCCGTCAAAGGTTGTCAAAAACCCAGTATTTTATCAACAACACATTATCAATTTATTAACAAACTTTTGCTCACAGCAAAAAAACGCAGGTTATTTTGTTAATCAGCGACAAAGTAATCAAAGGTCAGTTTTAGTGAAATGGGCGCCGCGGTAAACAAATTTGCAGGAATGGTGACGGGAAACCCCCGAACCCGATATATAGGTTGCTTTTTCACCTACCCAATAAAATTTTAAATACCGTATTTACTCGATTGCAATTTGCAAGCCGCCCTAGATTAAAAGTCGCATGTAAAGGTATCAAAAAATGATGTAAGGCCGCCTCGATTGTAAGCCGTATGCGGTGAAGTTATGCACGATTGTTTCATGCGCTTTCTTTCTGTAACTATAGTGCAACTTTTTGTCAACAATTGTTGGTCACGCAAAGAATTTTACCCAACACAGCGTATGTACACCTGTACAGAAGAACCCGTTGTTAATCAAATATAATGGGTGCAGAAATAGTATCGGTATGATATTAAAATGTACCCGCACAAACTAGGCTACAGGGTAAAAAATGTATAAGTCGCGACTCACAATCGAGTAAATATGTTGAATCCCTTTTGTTTTGTTTCACGCGACCTTTCAGTTTAAACTCGCATTCTCTCTTTACACCACACAGGTTTAGAGATATTTGCAATACGGTTTTCTGAATAAACGAAATCAATGTAAAAATACGTACAACACGCCGCCCATGTGGCTAGCGGCGGGAGGATTGAACGACCAGGCGATTTCCTTTTGTCGCAGAAATTCATCGATCTGCTGCCGATTCCACAATTTTAGTGAGTTACGGAGTATCTTTTCGGCACCGACGAAATTTGTTCCGTTGTCACTGTGAATGTAACGGGGCATCCCGCGACGGCCAATAAAACGTCTGAAGGCGTTTAGAAATGAATCGGTTGAAAGGTCGTGCGCGACTTCTATGTGGATCGCGCGAATAGACAAGCACGTGAAAAGGCAACCGTATCTCTTGACACTGCTTCGACCGTGCTTCACATGAAACGGACCAAAATAATCCACACCGACGTTTGTGAACGGTGGTTCATCAGTTTGTAGGCGATGCTCAGGTAAATCCGACATCATTTGCGTTGCTGGTTTCGCTGCCCTTTTTCTGTAGACGACACATTTGTTTAGCACGCGGCGTACAACAACGCCGATCTTCACAATCCAGTATTTGCCACGAATTGCTGCAAGGGTGTGCCCAGTGCCTGAATGGCCAATGGACTCGTGATGCCATTGTACAATAAGTTCTGTCAAAGAGGAACCACAGGGCAAAATTATAGGATGCTTCGTATCATACGCCACTTTAGCTTTTCCAATGCGACCTCCAACGCGAAGAACATCATTGTAAAGCACAGGGTTCAGTTTCTTTAAAGCACGCGGACAGTCTTGTTTCCTAAACGTTCCACGCTGTTCACGAGTGACAACAAGAGCTGGAAAGTTAATTCGCTGCTCGTACTTTACAAGCTCCACTTCCGCAAGTTGTAACTCTTCAGTAGATAGCGTAGTCACAGGAATCTCACCGACTGCTTTCCCAATCCGTTGAAGTAGGAACAGCTTGTATCTCAACAACCAAGCTACAGCTTTCTTTAATCGGTAAAACGACGAGAATCTTTTGATAAGTCGATCTGTGGCAGCCGTGGGCGAACCAACAACACAATGCATCGACAATTCTTGTTTCCTCACCGGCAAAAACTCTTCTGGTATATCTGGTAGTTGCACAGGACAATCAGGCCATTCGTCTTCACTATTCCAGATTAACTTTGGCCCGACCAACCAGCGCCCTAAAGCTAATTCTCCAGGAGACAAACCGCGCGAAGCGTCATCTGCTGGGTTCAGACTATTGTCGGCACATACCTCCAGCGCTTGATGTCGCTGTGTCGCTCAATCTCAGCAACGCGGTTGGCAACAAACGTGGGGAATATTTTCTTGCAATTGTACAGAATCTGTAACACTGCAGTAGAATCTGACCAAAATGTTGAATTGCAATCAGTCAAATTCAATTCTCTTCGAAGGGTTTGGTCGTGTCTTACTGCTAAAACAGCAGCAGTCAATTCCAGTCGTGGAACAGACACGGTGGACAACGGTGCGACCGGAGCCTTTCCTAGCAGAAAGCTGCAATGGACTTGCTCATTCTCGTTCACAACGCGTAGGTAAGAAACTACGCCATACGCAACAGTCGAAGCATCAGCAAAATGATGAACCTCTCTAGATACCACATTTCCGAAACCGGTAGGCCGGAGGCATCGTGAAACTCGAACTTTCTCCAATCCCGGAACCTGATCGGTCCATGAACTCCAATTATTCGATTCTTCTTGGGAGACAGTCTCGTCCCAACCAAGTCCCCGTTTGCACAAGCCCTGCCATAACAGCCTACCCTTGATCAAAACAGGGGCTGCAAATCCGAGGGGTCGTACACGGAACTAATGATCGATAAAATCCCGCGACGGGTCACAGGCATGGGTCGTAAAGCGACACGAAACGTAAATTCATCAGCTGCGACCTCCCAGCTGACGCCGAGCACGCGCTCATCCACGCATGCATCGATACTCAACGACTGGGCATTTTTTGCTAGATCTTCTTTGGGAAAAGATTCCAAAACTTCCTTCTTATTACTTAACCACTTGGTGAGGCGAAATCCTCCGCGGGAGAGCAATTCTGCTAAATCTTTGCGAAGAGTTATGGCCCGGTCCACACAGGACACAGATACCAAACAATCATCAACGTAAAAATTATTTTCAACGATGTCCCTTACTTCTTTTTTTGTAATGTTTTCCAAATATCCTAGCTGTTTGTCTTAAACAGAATGTGGCGCAACAAGGTGACGACGTAGCCCCAAAGATATGTACTGCCATTTGATGTTCAAAAGTTTCCATCCTTCCACCAAAGAAAGCTTAAGTAAGGCCTGTCCTTTGGATGTACGCGCACTTGGTAGAACATCGCTTCAACGTCAGCTACCAAAGCCACTTCATCTTGTCGAAAACGAGTGAGCACTCCCACCAAACTATTCATGAGATCTGGACCTTGTATTAACACGTCATTCAAGGCGACCCCTTTACACTTGGCTGCGCAATCAAACACAATGCGAACCTTTCCAGGCTTTCGCGGGTGCACGACTGGATGGTGCGGAATGAACCATTTCGCCGTCTCTTTTTCTCGCTCACAGTCCACAGGAACGGCAAAACCTTTCTCGATATAGCTTTGCATGGCGGTAACGTATTTACTTTTAAGGTCACTGTCTCTCAGCAAACGCCTCTTCAATCCAACAGCTCTTTTTTCTGCCATCTCTCGATTGTCGGGTAAATTTTGAGCATCCGGTCTCCACGGTAGAGGAAGTTGAAAGTGACCATCTGTGTGCAGAGCACACTTGTTCATTTGTTCCAAAACAACTCGGTCTTCCCTAGACGAAGGGTTTCCACAAACAGCGGTGGCATCGCTAAAATCCATTTCCCACAATCGATTGATTTGTTGCGACAGTGATCTGTCCATCAATGACACAAAATTGCAGTTTGGCGATTGCGCTAGTGATGTCGCTCCAATCAGCCATCCAAACGGAGTCTTCCATGAACAGGGTTCACCGGGATTTCCCTTAAGAACGCGCTCCACACAGAGAGCTTCGGGCACGTCAATACCGATGAGTAAAGTGTCTGTGCCTCCATCCACTTGGGGAAAATTCAGCCCTTCAAGGTGAGGTAGCTTATCAAGAACTTGCTTGTTCAAAGTTGCATTTGGTTTAGTCGGAATTTCATCAATGTAGAAAGCGTTGCATATGTCGATTTGCCCGTCTGCCTCGAGGGGAAAGACGTGCAGTTTTGCCACAGCTCCATGGTATGACTTCTTGGAAGACAGGGTTTGCAAAGATATGTCATGCTTGGCACCAGTTATGCCCAATGCCTTGGCTAATTTTTTACTGTAAAACGTTCCGGGATCAATACGTCTTTACCTCACGGCCTCCATACCGTACCCTTACAGGAACGACGCAAAGAAAAACACCATTCGCCTGGTTCTTTCTTTCCTCACATGTCGGCTTCAAGACTGCTGATGAACAAGCAGCGGCCTCCCGCAACTCGGGTACTATCGGTTCCTTTGTTTCCGGTCTATGTAAAAGTGTGTGGTGGTGGTACAGCTTAGCACATACTACACACACAACGTCGGAGGGGCAGTCAGCTATATGATGACCCTGATTCAAACATCTGAAACACAGACTAAGTTTTGTAGCAACGTCGCGGCGCTCGCGGTAGCTCTTTCGCTTAAATGTTGGACAATCGTAAACGTTGTGTCCTTTCTGGCACACGGCACAAGAGACGAATTCTTGCTGTGAAGATATCGAATCCGAACAATATTTCAAAGATGAGTTGTACGTGACAGCACTGTGTCGTTTCACTACAGTCGTGGTGCTCTTTGCACGGTCACGGGAAAACAAGCTTTCGCCGTATAAAGAATTCCAAATCTTAGAAAAGCGAGAAACAAACTCAACGAGTTCAACAAATCCCGCTTCAATATTTCTATTTTCGGCGACTTCAACAGACCATTCGATCCATTTCGATTGAAGACTGTACGGTAACTTTTTTTAAATCGGTAACATGAAGTGCAGGGAATTGATTCCTGCGTACTCGCCAACATCCGCCATGGCACTGCGACAACGTTGTAACAAGATATCTAATTTTAACAAACCAGCCGCATCCTTCTCACCTATAATAGGTGTCTTTGACAGCAATTGGGTACAGGCCTTAGAAATAACATGAGGACGTCCATAAATATGCCACAACTGGGTTCGCGCCAACGAGTAGCCATCTACTTCGTCTTTACTAAAGTGCGCTATTTGTCCTCGAACATCATGCTCGCACTGTTGTAACAAGTAGGTCAGCTTTGTGACATCCGACCTCACGTGGGCTCCGATGTGGGTTTCAAAGTTACGAATAAACTCATAATAATCAAGAGGATCACCTTTAAACTTCATCAATTCCGGACGCGGAGGTAAAATTCCGTCGTTGCCGACCACACTTGGACGATGCGGCAAAGGAACACGTGACCCTTGGTCGAATTCCCGAGTGGGTTTCTTATGCATCGGAACGCTACTTCTCACCCAGGAACCCCTGACATTGGCAAATATCTGCGGCTGATCAACAACACTCAATTCCATCTCTGCTTTTGGTACAGGCATTACCGGTCGTGGAGATCTACAGGGTTCCATGTTTGTAAGAGATTTCTCTAATGCAGATTGGCCAAATTGTGAATGTACGGACAACTGCTCATCCAATGCTTTTAGGGTGGCCTCTGCCATTTCCTTTTTTCGAATTGCTTCCTTTACTAAATTGTTTCGTTGTTGTTTTGCCAAATCGTCTTCTTCTTTTTCGCGCTCTAAGGTTTGCTTTAATCCTAAAGACGTTTTTACCATGTCAACGTAGGCTTCTTGGCGTTTAATACTTGGTAGATCAGCGGTTCCCAAACTTTTCTAAAAATTTTGCCTGGTGGACCCTTTGCAATTATTTTGATATTTCGCGGCCCTATAAAAATCAAAGAATGCTATAGGAAAAATGCAAAACCATTGTTTCTTCTAGTACACTAGTGCAGTCACGATTCTTTTTAATGTAACAACTTTCTAACTTAGTGGTTTTCAAACTTTTTCATTGTTTTTTCGAAACGGTCACTTTGCCATTATATCGAGGACTCGCGGACCTTAAGCCTGAAGGTGTATTTTAGCAATACGAAAGTTGAATTACAGAATTTTAGCTTATTAGTTATGCAAAATTACACATAACAACGATCCAAAGACGGTTTGTGACATCACAGACAAGACAGAAAACATTACGATAGTGCGCAAACAATTGCATTCTTGGTAGTTGTCATGCAATAAAGGCTATCTATTGTATAGTAATGGAGGCAGTGGATCTCTAATTGTACTTTGATTTAAACCTATTCAGTGACACAAATTGACGCCAAATAAGACTATAGAGGCACGTCAACCCTTTCGGGGACCCCGCAAAATTGCTTCACGGACCCATAAAGGTCCGCGGGCCCCAGTTTGGGAACCGCTGTGGTAGACCTATTGACTGGGTGCCTCCTAGGAGATCTAAAAGTGCCTAATTTTCGATAGGTGGCGTAAAGAGCTGAATTATTTATTTAGCGGCTATAAATGGGTTGGGTTGGGAAATATTTACATAAAATTTTTACATTAATAACTAATTTTTTGGGTTAGTTTTATTGAATTTTAAGTGCTAATACCTTACCCCGACCCTAATAGCCCTAACCGTTGACATTTTTTGAGATATACCGTTTTAAAAATTAAGCACTTTTGGATCTCCTAGGAGGCACCCAGTCAATAGGTCTACCTTAATACTTGCCCTAGAACTCCCCACAGAGCTTGGAACTTTTCTAACTGTGGAAGCTTGGTCAACTTTCTTGGCTATCCTTGAGGCCGTTTCATGGCTCGTGGACGGAAGAACTTCGCCACGCTGAAACCATTCCTCGTATTTTCGGTCAAAGTCATCCTTTGACCTTTTAGTGGCATTTATCATCAACTATCCGTCACAATCTAGGTCATCTGGGTTGCAACACCTCTGTGCGAGATCCAATAAAGTTACAAAAATGTCATTCACTTGACCGCACAATTCACGTAGTTGCGGGGCGTTACATTGCTCCAACATCAGACAACTTGCCAACAGGTATTTCCGTTTTATCAAGTCGGCGTAGAAGTTGAACTGCTCTTGTTCAGTCTTGGTATCACTCACGGTGAATGTTAAAGTTGCAGAAGAATGATGCAATGATTGAACACAAATATCACGGCAAACAGTTGAAAACTTAATGTTGAATCCCTTTTGTTTTGTTTCACGCGACCTTTCAGTTTAAACTCGCATTCTCTCTTTACACCACACAGGTTTAGAGATATTTGCAATACGGTTTTCTGAATAAACGAAATCAATGTCAAAATACGTACAACAGCATCAATAACAAGTTTTCCAAATAAGCAACACTTACCAACTGGTTTTGCGTACGTCCAAAAGGCAATATTTCAACATTTTAACAATTTGTTTCACTTCAGCGCACTACAACACGTGTAAAAATAGAATGACACGTTCACTACACAGTAAACCCAACGCATCACACTGTAAATGCTAAAGGTGGATTTGTGTTGGGTGGATTTTTTTCCACCCTTTTACGTGGGTTGTATTTTTTACATGTACCTTTACGGGCATATTTTAATCGCGAAAACCGCGGTCATTACCCCTTTTGGCCTTTTTGAATTCCTTCGCATGCCCTTCGGCCTTAAAAATGCGGCACAGGCCTTTCAGCGACTGATGGACACGGTATGTCAATCTTTAGACTTTGTGTTCGTCTATCTTGATGACATCCTCGTCGCAAGCAAGTCTCTTTCCGAGCACTACGACCATTTAAAGCGTCTTTTCAAACAGCTTTCCGCCCATGGCCTTGTCATCAACCTGGGAAAGTGCAAGTTTGGAGTTTCTCAAATCGATTTTCTGGGGCATCGCGTTGACCGTACCGGCGCCCGGCCCCTTCCCAACAAAGTCGAGGCTATTCAAACTTTTCCGCGCCCCACTACTGTCAAAGGCCTTCAGGAGTTTGCAGGTATGGTAAACTTTTACCACCGTTTTATTCCTGGCGCTGCACGCATTATGACTCCTATTTACGAGGCACTCAAGGGCAATCCTACAACGTTGCTTTGGAGTGACAGCTTAGATTTGGCTTTCTCGGAGGCAAAAACCGCCCTAGCGAACGCCACGCTGTTGCACCATCCCTTGCCTGATGCACCGACTGCTGTGACTAGCGATGCATCACAGCATTCCATCGGGGCTGTTCTCCAGCAATTTATCAATAATGCCTGGCGACCATTGGCATTTTTTAGCAAACGCCTGCGATCACCGGAGCTCAAATACAGCGCTTTTGACAGGGAACTGCTCGCCTTGCATCTCGCCATTTGTCATTTTCGCTATTTTTTGGAAGGTCGCGTGTTTACTGCCTATACCGATCACAAGCCTCTGACCTTTGCTTTTACCAAAGTGTCCGCTCCCTGGTCAGCACGCCAACAACGTCATTTAACCGCCATTTCTGAGTTTACCACAGATGTGCGCCACATCGAAGGCAAACAAAACCACGTGGCAGACGCGCTCTCCCGCGGTTCCATTGATGCTGTTCGACTCCCACTTGACTTGGATTATTCGGCACTGGCAGCTGCGCAGGTCACTCCGGAGGTTCAAGCATATCGTACCGCTGTCACTAACCTTAAGCTAGAGGACATACAGATTGATCCATCTGGAACTACAATCCTTTGTGACGTTTCCTCTGGATCGCCTCGTCCAATTGTCCCAACCTCATGGCAACGCAAAGTTTTTGCCATTATACACGGTCTTTCGCACCCATCCATACGGTCTAAACGCAAACTTGTCGCTTCAAAGTTTGTTTGGCACGGCTTAAAACGCCAAGTTGGCCTTTGGGCAAAACAGTGCGTCCGCTGTCAGAAGGCAAAAGTCCAACGCCACGTCCGTGCGCCTCTAGCAAGCTACCCGCCCTGCTATGCACGCTTTCAGCATCTCAACGTCGACATTGTTGGACCGCTTGCACCTTCGCAGGGTAACAGATACCTCCTTACCTTGGTCGACCGTTTTACTCGTTGGCCAGAAGCAATTCCTATGCCTGATTCTACCACCATAACGTGTGCACGGGCATTTGCTTTCCATTGGGTATCCCGTTTTGGGGTTCCTGCCGACATATCATCAGATCGCGGCCCCCAGTTTACCTCCGATCTATGGACGGTTTTCACCCAGCTTCTTGGTGTTCAACTGCACCGCACAACCTCGTTCCATCCTCAAGCTAATGGCCTGGCAGAACGATTTCATCGCCACATGAAAAGTGCACTCATGGCACGTCTAACGGGCCCCAATTGGGTCGACGAACTGCCATGGGTTATGCTTGGAATCCGCACAGCTCCAAAGGAAGACCTGCAGGCTTCATCGGCCGAACTTGTACCGACTCCAATGTCACGCCACGGTCCTGTCCGCACAACGGTCCCCGCAGCATTGGCCTCCACTCCGTACATTTTCGTACGGAAAGAAGGCCATAGACCCCCGCTTACACCACCTTACGATGGCCCTTTTCGCGTCATTGATCGAGGAAGCAAGGGTTTCACGCTTGCTATCGGCGAAAGCAACCAGCTCGTTTCCATCGACCGTCTTAAGCCAGCGCATGTCGACCTTACGCAGCCGGTACAAGTGGCCCAACCCCCACGCCGTGGTCGCCCTCCCAATTCCGCGCACCAACCAACGCTGACACAACCGGTGCCATCCGAGAAGAAATCGCATATTTCAGCACCGCCAGATCCGGTTCCACCCGAACCCGTTCCTGCCCTGGCGGATCCACCAGGTCACCAGCCAGAAACTTTACCTTCGGGCCAACACACGCGCACGCGTCAAATTCGCACTCCGTCGCGTTTTATGTGTTAATTTTATTATGTCCGTTTCTGGAGGGGGGTCATGTAGCGGCCTCTCTCACTACCGTTATCGTGTGCCTTCATACTACAGCGAACCGGACAGATTGCCTTCTTTTCTCTGACTCTCGTCTTATGCGGCGTATTCGCTCATTGTGTTATTCTACTACGTTGTACCTCAACCGTTATGCCAGTTTCGTGGTCAACAATGTTTCTTACCGGGCGTAGCCTACTTGAATTACATTTTGTGCAAAAATCAACTTGTTTGATTGTTGTTTACTGTTTTTTTATTCTGTAGTTTTGTAAAAGGCGTTGGAAAAAAACTGCCGCCACCACCCCAATGATCAACTACTGCGCATGCGCGTTTGTATTTTGTAGTCCACGTTGTTGCGAAAAACACGCGTTTGAGTTTGTAGCCTGTGTTTATCTGTGTTAATCAGGTAATGCTGTGCAGTTAGACAGTAAGAAGTTTGATCAGAAGTTTCTTAAAAACAAAACAGTTTGTATATACTGTGTTTAAATTGTTTTTATTGACACGTTCCAATGCCCAGTGCAGCTATGCAGTGTTACTACTGAAGATTTCTTAAGTGTCGGGAAACATTACAATATTTGTTGTTTAAAATACGAAACTATGATGTATGGAAAAACAGATAATTGTCATAAGTTGGACATTAGTATGTTACCTACTGCATTAGTTATTTTTGTTTTTTAATTTTTGGAGATGTTTTTTCTTATGGTGGCATGGATTTGTATTTTGATTGCTGCCACTACAAAATTAGTGACATTTTTGTGATTAATGTTGTCGATGATAATCCTGTTTTTTTTAAAGTGAAATTTGGTTGGTTATTTTAACATGCTTGGTTTTTTTTTGCATTATTTATGACCTATTTGTGAACAAACAGCTTCATGCATACTGTGTTCATTTATTATGCAAGTTTTGGCAGGTGGTAAAACTTGGCAGTGAGCTTGCTGGTCCCTTTTATGCTTATACTTTACAACTGTTACATTAAATTAAAGTACCTGCATTGTTTGTAGGTTTACCACATATGTGTTTTTTTCAGATATTCAGCAAAATGTCATATACATTTCATGTGACACATTACCAGACAAAGCAACTTGTCACTGTAAAATGCCTAAGTGACCTTTATGAGGAGATTGCCAATGTGTTTGGTATAAGTGATTTTAAACTTCAGTCTTATGTCGAACAGTTTAGTGACTGGGTTGATTTCGACACGCTTCAAGAAGCTCCTACCACAGGCAAACTCAAAGTAATAATTAAAGATGTGGAACAGCTTCAACATATGGAACAGGAGAATAGCTTTTCTTCCATCATACCAGAATCAGACACAGTTGAGTTAAAAGAAGAGTTGCCTTCTACCTCATCAAGTGAAGACACCAGAAGTTGGCCGATGATATATAAAGTCCCGGAGCTACCGGTACATATTTTTTCAGAAATCAGAAGTGTTGAGGAGGGAGTCACAGCACACATTGGGGGAAAACTTAGGAGAAGGATTGTGGCCATAATTTTTGAAGACATGGTCAAGTATACTTTGTAAGAATAAGTTTAATGCTGTATTTTTTGTTGAGTTAACAAATACCATTGACAGATATCCAATGCCATATCAATATCAAGAAGTGTGTCAGTCACTAATTGCTGAATACCCGATACTGAGGGATCGATTCTCAAATACTGGCTGTTACTTTGTATGTTTTTTTTTTGCTTTCTGAAAAGGATATGTATAAAGCTGTTTTACATTTACTTTATTTGTAGACAACATGGGTGAAAATGTTGAGAACCAAGTTTACAAACTGGCGCAGACAGTTTACCAATAACAGTTATCGAGAAGTTATGAAGCGAAAGCATGGTCATGTGAGGAGCAACAAGTCTGTTGTGGTAAATGAGGACTGTAGCAAAAAAAGAATAACTGATGTAAATACTTGATTTTTAAGAGTAGTGGGGTCAGTGGCGTATCCAAGGGGGGGGTTTTGGGGGTCCGGACCTAGAACTTGCGGGTTTCGTCGAAATTTTAAAGGAACAGCTAAAGACCTACTTGAGATGTACCAACCTTTAAAATCATCAAAATGGGTGTGCATATTTAGTTCTTTGATGCCAATTTTATTCATTGATATTAGCTTTCTATAAAGAAACAGTGATGATTTCTAGATTTTAGAGGAGATGGAACAGGTATCAGGGATTAACATTAAAAAGTTGCATGCAGATGAGTTTAAAAAAATCAAAGCAAAAATGGGAAGGTCAAGTCAATGATGCTATTTTAGGTTAGTTTAAAAATGAATGTAGTATGTGGCACATGTTAGCAAAAAACATAGGTTTGGTGGGTATTATTTTAGAAAATAAATATTTTAATATATTTTTTTGTGTCTGTAGAAATGAAGAATTCATGGATCTTGTTTTTACCAGCAGTTTTCCAAGAGAAAATGAGCAGTTTTTTTGTTTTTGATGAGGTAAGGTATTGTAAATTGAAATGGTCACTTAAATCTGCAAACGGAAAAAGATACTTTTGTAGAATGTCCATTGGCCATATCCACTTGCTACTGTAGCACCTTCGTCAACTCTTGTTCACATTGATGAAACAGAAATTTGTGTTGAGGGTGACCTTATTACAGCATTTGCAACTTTGATTGCGGCATATTGGGTATTTGATGTTGTCATACCTCCTCAATGTTGTAAAACCATGGCATTTGTGTGTGGCTATATTCTAAATTTAACTGGAGTAAAAATACCTTTACCTGTACTGCGCATTATAAACTCATTGTAATGCTATCAAGACTTAGATTTTGTCTGCCATAAAAATATGTGTGTATCTTTCTTTGCTGTAAAAGTTTTATGACTTGAAAACTGGGTTTACAGTGCCACATTTGAATTGTTTATGTTAAATTGTTTACGTATCTACAGTGCATCATTTTAACTTGCTTGTTAAGGTAATACAAGATGTGTTCGTTAATAATTTGAATTGTTGTTTAAGGGTGAGAACATTGTTTTGACAATGGTGGAATTGGAGTTTTCCTCCCAAAAGATATGGCATGTTAGGGTGGAAAGGTGGAAATACACCATAATTACACCTAATTAGAGGCCGTTTTCATTACTTACGGGTGGAATTTTTGCAATTCCACCTAGGAAAATCCAGTATAAAATTGGGTGAAAATGTATAAAAACAACCGCTTGGGAGGATCGGTTTGTTTCTACCCTTGGGATATCAAGAAAACTTCCCACCTTTTGGTGGAAATTTTGAACCACCTGTATGGGTGGTCGTTTACACCTTTACGATTTACAGTGCACAACCGTTTATGACGTCACACATAACATTGTGGTGAAACTACAATTGCATGGTAAACGTTGTTAAACATAGAGATATTACAAAATACGATAGATAGTCTTTGTGCATATATCAGGATTCTCCAACAGGACGTCCCGCGAAAGGGTGATTGTAACAATTTTTGGAGTTTGGGGCGATTTCAAAATTACTGATTGTATAAATATGTGCAATTACGGTTAAACTAACCTAACTAAAGGCAGAATTTATCGGTCTTGCAAACAAACCCCAGGTAGCTACATGGGGCGCATGAGCCACATGCTGCTATTTTAAAACATCGTATTTTAGCGATTCGTATTTTGTGATCTCGAGAGCAAAGCTGGGCATTTAATTTGCCACAGGTGACACTTTTCTGGGCTGTAAGGTGACCTCTTTCAAAGACAACGGTATCAAGCATTTCCTCGAACTTGTTTTGCTTTCACATTTCCTACAGGCTTACTATAGCGCTTTCCAAACTGCGAGGTATTTGTATCATTTACATTGGTAAATCTAGAGTAAAGGTGGCTGTACACAGACTGCGTATTCCGTCAACGTGCGTAAACGCATGCGAAAAACGGTCCGTAATCTGACGTGCGTAAACGGACCGAATTTACGTTCCGAATGTGGCTGCGGTGGGTGGTATACACAGGATCCGAACGATGCGACGTTTCGCTTGACTGCGTCCTACTCCAAATCAGTTGTTTGGCTGTTCGAAGCAGGAACACCGCTAATTTCATGAATTTGGGTTATCACCGTGGTGGTGGGATTTTAATATTACTGAACTCGAACACACCGACCAAAAAATGCAATTTAAAATGTTTACAATCAACATTATCAAACCTAACTTCACATAAACTCAACTCAACAATTCAACTCATTTGCTAGTAACAAACGTTGTTCAAATAAGATAGCAGTACAATAAAATTGCCAGTGGAAAACAAATGTCACAAATATTTGCATTTTTTTTCTTACATACACTTTTGAAGCAGACAAAATAAAAAGTACAAAGACACAGTGCACATGAACAATATGTTTAGATGGTAAAACCAGGGATGAACAAACACTGATAGGATTTTTTTGTGTATTTAACAGAATGCTTCATACTTCTGAAGAAATTCATTTGCTTTTCAAACCCCTCCTGGTACCCTCTTTTCAATTGCGTTTTCTTATTTTGGAAAGATAAAAGGCAATCCTAGCATCAGTAGGTGGCTTCTTACAATTTGGCAATGTGCTGGTTGTTGCCTGCAGGTCTCCTACAAATAACAAAAACATAAATGCAATAGTATGTAAAAATTAGTTTAGAAGTACTTTTGTTTACTCCACAAGTGCAATCTTTCATTTCGTTTGAATTTTCTGGTTTGTTTCCATCTCTCATATTAAACACAAACCTTGGTTACAAATTACAATGAAGATGTGAAAAATAATGCTATTTTTGATCGGAATTCTTTCCCTGCAGTACTCTGAAAGAATATTGTTTGAGTCCATGCCTTACAAACATAACACATACAGTAGGTTTATTACAAATATGAATCATAAATCATTTAATTTACATACCTGTGGTGTTGTGTATAAATCTTAAACCATTGGATTTCCTGTCTTTTTATATAGGTGTTGCATATGTCGCCTTTCTTTCACATTTTTCCTGGAGAAAAAAGTAACAGGCAGAAGTCACATATACTTCACAAAATGTACATTTGATAAGCAGATTAAACCCTCCCCAATGTACAATAAAAAGTTGTCAAAACAATTTGTGGTAAAAACCACAAAATATCTATAACCATTAAAAATGTATCCACATTGTAATAAAAATTAGTTAAATTACCTGTTAAACCAAACTCTGCTGAAGTTGAATTACAGGCATTTATAAGGTAGATTTCTCTCAACAGCAGGTTTCTCTCAAACAAGTTTTTCTTGTTAAACTTGATTTCTTTAGTTGATATTGCTCAATCAAAGGATTCTACAAATGAACATTTCATGATAACTTAAAGTGCATAATTCACAGATTGTTGCAGATACATCAACCAGTACTTAAGTGTATGTAAACAACAATTATGGACTTATGATTTCATAAGCAACATCCTAAATATTAATACAACATAGTTCCGAATTTCTAAACCCTGATGGCATATTTGCAGTTTCCTTTTTCTGAAACTTTGTGATGAATGACATTAACTGCCAGAACTTAGTTATGAACTGACTCTTCCCTGAACCCTTTGTTTCCCGAAAAGCTATTTGTTACTTACATTATCAGATTTTTGTATCCCGCTGTTGTTCTGCATTCCAGTCGTGTTCGAAGCCCGTCTTTTTGCCGATTTAATAATAAAACCTTGCATATTACTTCACTTCTATTTATTATTAGAAACAAAAGGGCTTCAAGTATTGTGATTTGATCAAAATAATTGATACTAATCAACCGATCTAGAAATATCTCTCAGTTTTGCACTATCACTACACCGAAAATCGCATGCGTACGATGGCCTTGCGTTAACGTCCGTTTCGTCCGTTTTCGGACAAAACGCATGGTTCGCATTCTGTGTATACACGTCGACGGAAGGCGACGGACCGAAATTTACGCGCGTATACGCATGACGGACGAAAACGGACCGAAACGGATCCTGTGTACAGCCACCTTAAGTTGGTGTAGCCTACATGAAAACTTAGCTTAGATACGTTGGATTTGCGTGAAACTGACCCTGTGTCTGTGTGCTGTTGCAGCAATTAAATTGGGTTTTATTGTTAACTTAATTGTAAAGTTTTCGTTTTGCTGTATGAATCTAATTGTCCACAAATGCTGAAGAGTCTATAGAACTTTCATTCAAAATAACAATCTCATGGGGGCCGGCTTTTAGCTAGCAATGCCCTAGAAAGGAGGCGATTTCGCCTAAAAAGGAAGACTAATCTAGACCTTTGCTTTGTTACTTTATCACAGGAAACAAACATGTGCAGAGATATTTACAATTTAAACTAGGTCTTTTAAAATCTAGCTTAGCCTACTAATACGCTTTATATCTTTAACCCTTCGGCCGTGAAAAGCAAGTAATAACCAGCATTAACTCATTTTACATAGAAATACACCACTTAGGGCTTAAGCAAGTTAGAGCTTTAGCCAGCTCAGTAGACTGGCGCAAAAACTGAATCCAGTAAAAATTCACTTGACTTGGAGCGACAATAAAAAACATTTCTTATCTCCAAAACAATTTATGGAAGAAATGAGATGATTCGAACTCGGGCTTAGGCATATGGCACAAAAGCAAATAACGTCATTCTGGAAACCATATACTTTACCTCAAATACAAACGATGGTGAGAACAAAAATTAGAAAAAACGAAGACCAAATGACAAGTGGTTTGTTTGGTCGAAAACCGTAAACAAAGCCGTTTCGTCATACATAGCCATAGGCGCAGGTTTTTTTTAAGGTTTGGTTTGGGTGACCGCTAAGTAGTTTTAAGAGACCGCAAGTGTTTCATTTAAATACCAAAAAATAGCCATATTTGCTTAAACGAATTATTTATTAGGCTACTGGCAAATTTTGGGAAACCGCTGGAGAAATTTGGGGGACCGTTTGCTAACCGGTTTGCTGATCTCATAAAATTTCGTGTGACGGTTCTATCGAACCGATGGGAATCGGCTAAATCCCACCACTGCCTATAAGAACTACGTAGCCGTGTGGTCGATTGTGGATTCATTGGCAGTTTGGTTATTATATACTTCTATTATACTAAAGCTTCGTTATTTAATTTATTAATATGGGTTTAAACAAAGGTAATTGATTCCATTCCATACTAAAATGTATGAATCAACAAACTCACATTGATACAGCACGCTTGAAAAATATGTTACCTCAACTGTATTGTGCAGCGGGCCTGGCTTGTTTTAATAAAACATTGAGGTCAATTTTAAACGCTGTTGTTCTACCAAATGGTCTACCAGAAACAATGACGGCTGCTAGTTTGCCTACCCATTTTTTCCGCCTGTCTGTACAATACACATGTATTATATCTCTTTCACGTAGGATAAAAAAGCACAGAAGTTCAAGTTCAAACAACAAAGAGCAAACTGACAAAAATTAAGTGCATCATAAAACTTTACATTAACAGAAAATAAAGTGCGGTTCTCCGCTCGTTCTTTCCAACATTGACGTCCACATTCTGGTTTGGTTCCGCCATTACAGACGTTCATCAACGCCACATTTAGATTCTTATCTTGAACGAACTAAAAATATTAGGTAGAGTACAATTTAAAAAATAATTAATGTCTAAACTACAAAGGATCAGCCAACAACCATATGCATGTCAGTGCACACCAGTTTCGACAACCGCCGAGCATATTTGCGGATTTATGAACTTAAACCATTTTATCCGCTACCATGTTTTCCTGATACGTATTTAGCATGTCAAATAATGCAAATGGCACAAAAAACTTTGAATCACGCCGAACTTCAGCCCTATATAACTACTACTTACAAATCTAAAGGACAAACACAAAAATTAAAGGATATAAATGGATGAAAAAGTTTACGAACGATGAAAATAGGAATATGGAAACACAGTGGTCCTAAACTGTTGCCACGGTGAGGTAAAATTAAATGTCAACAAAACTGTTAGGCCTCTATTTTAGTCCAATGCTTGGAAGTCATTATGCATGCTGTTCTCATTTGTTTTGTTTTTTTCTAAAAAAGATTAAAGTTCAACATCTTCGGTTTGTGCCAATTTTTTGAACTAGGATTTTGCACAAGTTTGCAACTGACAAAGGACAATAATATTCTCTGTTTTAAAATTCTACACGTACTTCATAAAATCAGGAGATTTGGAAAGAACATGTTCAAATTCGGAGCGACCAAGTTGATTGTCCTGATCCAGATCTGCTTCTCTCATAATCTGACACAAGTTGGAGTTAACGCATACTTAATAAAAAGGGTTTGTTGTTGCCCCAAACCTTACTGTAAGTGCTCGAAATTAATTGTGCAATAATAAAAACTGAATGTTTCGTTAGGATTTGTTTTTGTTTTTCAAGACAAAGCATTGTAATCAGTGGTGGGATTCAGCCGGTTCGCACCGGCTCTATAGAACCGTCCCATGAAATTTTATGAGATCAGCGAACCGCTTAGAATTACTGGTTACTGTCAGTGGACTTTTTGTAACAGAACCAGCTGAAAAATATGACTTTTGTGATACAACTTGCTGACAAAAAGTTTAAATCCCACCACTGATTGTAATGTAAAAATATTTCACAGAATACCTGCTAAGATGTTAATCATTAACAGGGTAAACGACTAACCTGACTGAAAGTCAAACATCAGCGTTTAATGATTATCTGTTTTGTGCATGTACAAAGTAATAGTGACTTTTCGTGTTCTATATGTTCAAAAAGTTACTTCCTTACCGAATCGATCAGACTTTTTGTGAGATCTTCATCCAAGCCATCCTTGTGTCCAGTCACGCATCCAACAACGTGACGTATGTCATCAGCGTCAATAAAACCATTAGCATTGCAATCTACAAACAAACCTTTATGATTTTGTGTTCGGTTACACACAAACTAGGAAACTGACCAAATATATCAAAAGCGTATGTCGATTTCAGAGCAAACGAAGCTTTTTCTGAAAGAACGTTCATCATGTCCAAAAAATCCTCAAAGCTCAAAGATGCTTCTTCGCTCGGAGTGGTGGAAAAAATGCAACACAATCTGTCCAAAAAAGGGTTTTGCTGAAACAAACAGACAATGGGCGCGTTAATTTTAAGAATGACTATAATGACTTATTCGTACTGCTCTGCCATATAAAAAAGTTTTATAAATGGCTGCGATCTGCAAGAATATTCTGCATCTAAATTATCCGTTTACCTTTTATTAGGTTTCTGTATCTAATACGATACATATTTCGCTGGCAGTACACGATTGGAATCAAACGAAGTGGTAGCAGTTGCTTCGGTTTATATTGTTATATGACACCATAATAAACGCAACTTATTAAAACATTGTTTTAAATCCGGCGATTTTCGTTTTACGGGAGGACAAAAACTCATTTATTCACGATCACACATAAAATGACAACAATTGCAACGAAAAAGATTTTAAATGAAACTAAGTAGTCAACAATCACGACAGAAATAGGAAAGGTGTCGTGACCAGTTCTAGGGAAAACTTTTGCTGAATATTTGTACTTTAAACGACCTTTGTCGAATATCTGAATTGGCGTTGGCTAACTCCTGCGGTTCAATCAAACCCATCGTAAGAACCATTGTTCTAACCAGTGGTTCTAAACCAGGGCCTATGGCCCCCCAGGTGGGCCACGAGCTTTGTTCCGGGGTCCACGGGTTAGATTCACCAGAAACACCCACTAAAATCCATTTCCTTTTTAACTTTATTCCCTAATTTAACCGACTATTTCACATACTATTTGTCTATATTGAGTTTTTTTACAATTACGGATTCTTGTTTATTCTATTCGACCTGTTTAAAGTCGAAATTAGTACCGAATTCCAACATGAGATTGCCATTTACATTTTTAAGGGGGCCACAGGTCCTACAGGGTTACTTGAAGGGAGCCACGAAGTTCAAAAGTTACTTTTAGGGAGCCACGGTCCACGAAAGGTTGAGAACCACTGTTCTGAACCTAAACATTGAAGCGCGAGCCAATCAGCGTATCAATGTACCATACGCAAACAATTCAAGTTATAACTAGAAGGGTGGCTCAGCACATATTGCCATTGCACATGCACTACGTACACTTTATTTAATAGGTCCCATATCAGCCACTGTATTTTATAGCCTTAGTTGTTTCTGCAAGCAGAAACTCATGGGTCCCCCACACATGCAAAGTTGTAAATAATGCATTTTGCAAAAAAACTATGATAAATTTTGGTGCTATCTGTTTAAACAGGGCGATAAAAAAGTCTGCAGACATAATCATGCTATATGAGGTACAAACCATTCAAGTCACATTCAATTCGGCAATTGTTTGCAAAATTTAACCATTGCTGGGGTTAATGAGGTAAATGGTGGGACTACATAGCAAAACTTAACAATCAACACCTCAAAATAGAATATTATAAAAAATTTCTAAATTTCATGACATTGTTTAAAAATAACTGATCGGATTACAGGGTAAAACGTGAAATTCGACACCTAAAACTGCCATATTGCACAAACTGTCAAAATTTCATGCAACTTGGCCAATGTTTAGAAACTACACCCACTTAGGGGTTACTGGGGTGTAGGTGGGGGTCACAGGGTAAAAGAGATCAATGGATGATGTATTTTATAAACTGTCTATATTTCATTAAATTTAGACATTGTTTAAAAAATTCACTCATTTTAGGGGGCCAGTGGCATTAATCTTGGGGATGCAGTGTGAAAAACTACAATTAACACCTAATTATGGCAAACTGTGAAAATTTCATCCAATTCGGACATTGTTTAAGAACTTCACCAATTTTAGGGGGCCAGTGGGGTAAACATTGGGGCTGCAGGGTGAAACACAACAATCGACACCTAATTATGGCAAAATGAACAAATTGTCAAAATTTCATCCAATTCGGACATTGTTTAAAAAATTCACTGTTTTTAGGGGGCCAGTGGGGTAAACATTGGGGCTGCAGGATGAAACACAACAATCGACACCTAATTAGGGCAAAATGAACAAACTGTCAAAATTTCATCCAATTCGGACATTGTTTAAAAATCAGCCTTTTGGGGGGGGGGGGCTGGCTGGGTAAATATTGGGGCTGCAGGGTGAAACACATAAATCGACACCTAATTATGGCACAAAGAACAAACTGACCAAATTTCATCCAAATCATACATTGTTTAATATTTTACCCATTTTAGGGGGCTGATGGGGTAAATACTGGGGTGATTAAGTCAAACAAACCAAAAGGCACATCTACATAACCATATCTTCCATCTGTGAAAGTTTCATCCAAATCCAACAAAGATTTGTTGCCAAAAGTGCATGGACAAACTTCACGGCGGAAAAAAGAAAACAAAACAAAACATAGTGAAATCAAGATGCGTCCCCTTCAGGGAAGGGGACCCATAAATATACTGTGTTTTTGTTTTAACTGTGTTTTTAGGCCTTTACTGGATAAAATTTCAAATATTTTGTCCGCCCTTGTCCTGATTAGTTCGTGCTTAATTATTAGAGACAATCATGGTTCTGTTGTTTAATTTACCTTCAGTTCTGGCAATTTTGTCAGGTCTTCCGGGGAAACAGTTGCTTGCCTGTTTGTAGCTTGAGAGGACGGTAAAAGTGATGAAAACTTTTTCCACAAGCTACAAAATCGCAACGATTATGTAAACAAACACGTAACGTATGCAAAACTACATTGAAGCATCGCAACAAACTATATTACTCGATGATTTCTCCTTCCGTAAAATGTGTGATGTCAGCATATTCCGCCAGTTCCTCTCTACTGAAAATGCTTGATGACAAACCCATGTTTTTTTAAAGTCGTTGTTAGATTTTCGAATATGTAATTCTGCGAAATATCATGCCAGTGCTGTTGAACATAATGTAAGATCAAAATTAGACATTGGCTGTAACGGACTGTTGCTGTAGTAATAAAAACAATGTATCGCTTCAATATAGAAGTCGAAAGAGAAATTATCTATTTCAAACACTGTTTCGAGTATTGGTGTAATATGTCGCAGCAAATTTAATGTAACATTATATTCCGTGAAGTTCTGTGTGGCGTGTTGTTTGAATTATTCACAAGTTTATTGGACTTTATACAAGCCGGGTGCTGGTGTCTTATACAGTAATACGTTTATAAACAATATCAATACCATTTTGAGACGAAACAACATTAAACAACATAAATTTCGAATACAAAATATTAGTAGGCTATTAGCTTGTGCTTGAGATAAAATATTTTCTGTCTACGGGGTGTATACTGGCTGTGGCTAACTATGTAAATGTCCATAAACATGCAGCACTGGTAGTTTATAACTAACTGCGGTTACATTCGTACCTGCCTCTTGTCAACTGTCTGCTGACAGCGATAAAAAATCACGTAAGCTGTCTGAACGCCACACTGATACGCGTAAACAGCAATTTCAATAATCTGACACCATCAACGCTTATTAAAGCATACAAACGCTGAGAACAGATCAAGCCACTTCCACTATATTTCCACCTCCCAACTGCCAATCGTGTTTTAGATATGTTGTCTTCATACATGCGCCAATATGTGTACGGCGCGTCAATAACAATAACAAGCGATGCCTACTCCCGTGATTGTGAAACTAATTTTGTCCGTGGAGTGTTTGCCCTGTTCCAAAGGCAGTCTACGTCACAAGCCCCCTTATTGTCATGTGAGGTCGCGACAGCAAACAAAGTACGTTTTGTTGGCTTTGGGCACAGTCGTGGCTTGTCCTCATACACGCTTCAGTGCATTCAAGAATTTTATGTCTTGCTTATTCATCATCATCATCCAGTGCCATGCCTGAACCAGGCTTCGGCTGCCGTGAAACACTGGTTTCTCCAAATGTGTCTATTTCTTGCCAATTTAAAAATATTCTCTGCTTGGATGTCTAGAAAGTCCCTTAGTTGATTAATTAGCATTTTCCTTTGTCGTCCAGGTGAACGTTTTCCACATATTTTGCCACACGAAATTAGGTACTCTTGTTTTTGTTGTCTGGTTATGTGGCCGAAAAACTTGAGTTGTCGATGTTTCATTGTGCTTAACAATGCCCTTTCTTGATTCGTCTGAATTAATACCTCATGATTGGTTTTATGGGAGGTATACGATATTCGTTGCATTTTTCTCAGGAACCACATCTCAGCCGCACTCAGGTTGTCAATCAGCTCTTTTATGAAAGTCCAACTTTCACACGCGTAGAGTAGAACGGGCCACACATAACTTTTAAGAACTCTCACACGGGTATTGATATTTAATTTTTTGTTTGTCAATGTTGTCTTGAGGTTTATGAAGCAATTTTTTGCCTGTGCAACTCTGGCTTTAATTTCATATTTGCACCGACATCGTCTGTTATTATACAGCCAAGATATCTAAACCTTCGGGTTTGCTTGATTGGTTTATCTTGCTTATTAAGCCGTAATAAATAGTTGCTGTTCAAAAATCGCCTTGTTGGCATGTTAATAGTAGATAGTGCATTGATGCAATGACTGGCAGCAACTACAGTTTGTAAAAAATACTTTTTCTAATATGTTTAAATGTGACAAATCTTTCAGCCACAAAAAATAATTGTTAAAAACGCTCAAAAAGTAAAATGCGGCAGCCTACTATTTAAAATAACAGAACATTTTTAATTCCTGCTTGGTTGAAAACGCACAACCTAAATACGTTATACACTTCACAAGGACTGCTTTAACCTCGGCATATTTTTTCCTGTACTCCATCTTGCCTAGGGTTGCCATACGTCAGGATTTTCCCTGACATGTCAGGGAATTTAGTGTTTAAATCTGCGTCAGGGTGAAATGTTAAAATGTACTTAAAAGTCAGGAATTTAAGAAAAAATATACACATATAGGCCTACTATGAAATAATGTTCCAACGGAGAAAGTTTCTAGTAGTTAGCTACAACCGCGTCTATACCATGAAACGTAAAGGGGTAAACTGGCGGCGCGCAGGTTAACGTACAAGGTTACTGTTTCGTTTCGCAGTGTGTGTGCGCGCGTAACAATATCTGTTTGTTACTAGTTGTCTAAAAATACGCGTTAAATACAGAAATAAAAACCCGCGTCTCAAGAAAGCACAGCATTCGATGCTACATGGGAACGTGGGAAATTTCATTTACTTTAACTATGTACCTAATATGCAAGGAACTAACTAACAACAAAAAGTCGAATGTTGTGAGACATAAAAACGTTTTTACAGTGGCATTTTATTTCAAATTTAAAAAGGTCTTTGTGGCTCCCATTGTTTGTTTTGTCTGTGTGAAATCGGTCCGCGACCCCTGATATATGTGCTTATTGTTTCAAGAATAGTAAGAGTAGTGAGCTTAGCCTAATAAACAGTGTTTCATACCGGAACGGAACGGAACGTTATATCGGAACGAAATAAACAATTTTTGGCTCAAATACCGGAACGAAATACCGAAATAAAAAAAATATATATAATATACCGGAACGGAACGAAATACCGTTATTTTTTATTCCGGTATTTCGTTCTGAACATCTGACATGAAACAATTGCTGAAAATTTCGCGCCGTTAAGCTCTTACAATTTACATTCGTTTGACCATCATTGACAAGTGTTATATGTGACGTATAACAACTACCGACAATATTTTTTGTGTTGCAACTTTCTTTTTTCGCTTAAAAACCAGAAAGAAATGTTCTTTTGTTAAGACCGAAATACCGAAAAATACGGTTATAAATTTATTTCGGTCAGACCGGAACGAAATGAAAATATCGGTCCAGAACGAATTATTAAATAACGAAATAAATAATTTGCTCAGAACGAATAACGTTATTTCGTTTCGTTCCGTTCCTGTATGAAACACTGCTAATAAACTTAACTAAACAGAAGCCTATCGCAGAAAGTTAATTGACAAGGATCAGAGTATCGTATCCAACGTTTTATCGTGTCGCCGTCCGTGTGACTTCCGAATGTTCTAAATTTATTCCGGAATAAAAGTGTTTGGTCGCAAAAAAGGTTAACTTAGCGGTTCTCAAACTCCGCGGTTCTTTCGGGCATTTTGCGGGATCCGGAAAAAGGTGGAAGTAATTCTATATTCTTATTTGGCTCAGTTTATGCAACTGAATAAGTTTAAATCAAAGTGAAAGTAAGAATCGACCGTCTCCAGTGCTAAACAGTAGGCTTTATTGCATGACAACCAACAAAAATGCAATTGTTCGCGCACAATTGTAATGTTTTTTTTTGTCTTGTCTGTGATGTCAGATTTGGATCATTGTTATGTGCAATTTTGCATAACCAGCTAAAATCCTACAATCTACTTTCGTTTTTCTGAGATACACATTCACGCTTACGGACCGCGAGCCCTCGAAATAATAATGGTAAGCCCTCGAAATAATTTAGAAAAAAAACGAAAAGGTTTGAGAAAAAATGGGTTAACGCAACCGAGATAAATTTTGTCAGGGATTGTATGTCATAAAATATGGCAACCCTAATCTTGCCAGATGTTAACATGTTTTAACCTCATAGTGCAACTAGCTTCAGCTGGTCTCAGGTCTACGTGGATTTTAGTCAGTGGTGGGATTCAATTTTTTTGTCAGTAAGTTCTATCATAAAAGTCATATTTTTCTGCCGGTTGTGTAGCAAAAAGTTGTATTTCTCGGCAAATAAAGTGATTATTTTATATACGCCACACTAAAAAACAGTAGTCGTCTCATGATATGTACTTATGACGAAACAATTCATTTTTCAGACAAATGATCACAAAAGGAAAACTACTACATTAATTGCACGTTATATTGTTTTACCTTTGCACCACTTGCTGGCTCGGGTATGGCCCTACGCTGGAACATAAGTCTTTTTCACGATTGCCACCTTTTGTACAGTCCTGATTAAGTTAAACTACTCTCACCCGCACGCTTGCAGTGTTCTTATTTATACTTGCACAAACTTCTGAATGTTATTTTTTTTACCGAACACAAGTTGTTTTCACAAAAACATTTTCTACTTGAAGTGGTGTAGTCTTGTAGCCTACATGTGTTGCTAATTATTGCATTGCCTTTGTCCTGGAACCAGTTAACTGCTGCTGTTTGTTTGTTGTTGCAGGACTATCATAGATTAAACCATCCTTCTGTCTTCATAGAAAACGGCTGTGCTGACAACGAGCTATTCAAATTTGAATTATTCTTTGCAATATTTCATTGCTGTTTGTTCTTTTTTTGTGTGTTTTTTCTTCTTTTGGGTTTATTGTTTATGCTTTATTATTACTATTATTATTATTTATTTTTGTACTTCTTTGGACGTGTATAAACTAATATCCTTATTTATTTTAAATGACTAAATCAACTGCCAAAATACTCATCAATAATTTTAACTGCAAGTGAGTCCAAGGTTAACTATTAATGGCGACTAGGGATTTGTTGTGTGTTCTTCCTTCCGGCGCTTGAAACTATCCCGCAGGGTTTCTTTCGGTGGTTTCTTTTCCTGTCGAACCCCACCCTCTTTCCCTAACACGGGTGGTTAGATTCTAGGGCCCCCGCGACTGGTCCCACCATCGCTTCCCCCCCAGTTGTGTTATACTCATTTTGCGCCACACTCACTTTCTTGTGAGCACCCGACATATAACGCCTGATAATACGGTGTAGCTGCAGCGCGTTGTACCACTTTCCACCAATTGTGCCCGACACTTTTTTGCGCTTCATAACGTTTTAACGTTGCGCAGCTATTTCCGGCTTGGTGATTGTTTTAGTGCAATTGTGTTGCTATGTTGTCTTTCACCAAGCGAAATAAACTCAACTCAACTCAACTCAACTACAATTTAAAAATAAAAATAAAACACATGCTCCTCGTTCTATTACCACATTTTCACGTTGTAAATGTTTGCATTTGTTTTACCACACATGAATTTAGCATGTTCAGGTAAAAAAGATCTCTTGTCATGTTAAATATTTGAAAATCGCACTGGCATACACGCAGCAAGTAGTTGGTACTTCAAATCTTACGTATTTATTATATTGAACGTTTACGGTCTCCGTAAATTTAGTAGGTAAACACGTTTTTGTGTTGATTGATTTGGCGAAAAGAAAACAAGACAAGAGGTATGAAAAGTATGCGTTAGAATCGTGTTTGTCATTGTGACTGCTATTACTGTCCTTTTGAAAATTACCATTCCATCTTTTTACAGGAATTGCTACCCCTTAAAAGATACAGGGATCAGTGTAAAATATAAGGGAACTGTGTACAGCAAAAGCTACAACAGAAAGTGAACTTCAATGTTGGCTGAAGGTACGTGATACGTAAGGTCCGTTGTACGGCCGGATCCTAACAAGAATTGGTAGTTAATACTTGGGAGCAAAGCAAACACTAGTGCAGCTAAAATATAAAGGATTGCTTGCAGCAGCACCTTCCAATCGGCCATCGCTTGATGTGCTTTCATATCACTTGGTCGGTACATGATATTTTCATTGGGTCTTCAAAAATAAATACAATCAATAACTGGAATGTAGTATCCTAAGCATGTAATTTACGAAATCTATTCTGATAAAATGTACAATCAATACAAGCACAATATATTCCAGTCACTGAATTGTTTCATATTTTTAACTCAGAGGGAAAAATTATTCAATATACTTGTACATTGCCAGTCATAGACTGCACATTTTAAATTAGCCCTATGGACACTACTTGTTGCATATTTTTAATCATTTTGTGGACATTAACATGGGTTTATGCTATTCACTTAGTGCAACTTTACAATATTGTTCATTATAAAATATAAAAGGCAAACTGAGTGGCGAGTGCTACCCAAAACTGTTAAAAGGTTGTTAAACAGTCAGTCAGCTTGACTACCCGTGACCAGTGACTACTGCTATATATAATATGTGATGCAAAACAAAGTCATAAACAATTTGTTACACCTTTGTTGCAATTAATTGTTTCCTAATTTGCCGGTTTCTCTAATATTATATTGATGAACCAAGAATAAATTCTGACAGGATTGATAGTATTCTGTTTCTGTTTTTATGCAACATTACAACAGAGACAAAAAGTTTTAAAGTTTGGTTGATTTTTATACTTTGGAATCCAAAAAAATAGCACAAAAAATTTGTACACATACAATTCTTTTTTGCTTGCAAAATAAACAAGTAGGGCAATTAGGTGATATATTTGTTAAATATGATATAGAATATATTTAAATTGGCGACATTCTAAAAAGCCACTTTTGTAATTAATCGTAAAATGATTGCATTTGGACAGCTCGTCAAAGAAAGAAATGGTCTATTGACCCAAGAAACTCTGCTTGGTCCAACGATGATCAGAGATATGGTGTAAAAATGCTTGAAAAAATGGGATGGAACAAAGGAAAAGTATGTACTCAATTTTCAAAGCTGTTATTTTTTTAAATAAATGTAAGTTTAGGGCCTGGGGATGAATGAAGATGGAGGTACATCACATGTTAAAGTTTCACATAAAGCGGATAATCGTGGTTTGGGTTGCAGCTTGTCCTATGAGGTAAGTCATACATCCATTTTGTCATAGGCGCCGACTTTAATTTTTCATGGGTATGCCATATACAGTATATGACGTCACAAAATGACGTCATGAAATAACAAATTCATTTCCTGTTACTACATGATGAGACTATGTTAAAGCTTGCAGTAGAAAAGTTTACACACCATAGTTCCACTACCAGGCCCTTCTGCTAGTGTTGCAATTCAACACATGTTTGTGTGTGGTAACATTACAAATAAATGGGAACCACTTGCCGAAATTACAGGGAGGCGGAACAATAAAGATAATAAAAAGATTTAGGTCGGACGTCACCTTATGTCGCAAATTATAATAGTGTTTAACATTTATTATGGGTCCCCTTCCTTGAAGGGGACACATCTTGATTTTACTCGATTTCTTTTTTTCTTTCTTTTTTTCTTCCCTGAAGTTTGTCAACCCCTTTTTGCCCTGAAATGTTTGATGGATTTGGATGAAACTTTCACAGATGGTAGATATAGTTATGTAGATGTGCCATCTGCTTTGTTTGTCATGATAACCCCAGTATTTACCCCGCTATCCCCCAAAATGTAAAATGTGGTTGGTGCGCACCACAAACGTTAGTTTTGTGTGATGTTATAAAGGCAACCATATATACATTATTAATGTTTGTAGGTTGTTTGGTGGATGTTTTTGCAGTTGACAGTCAGGGGGTGTTAACAGCCTTATGACGTCAGAGGCAATAACGGTTGTTGCTCAAAAGCCCCTCCAGTGGCCAAATGTTTAAACATTTGCCGATTTGGACAAAAATTTACAGGACTGTGGATTGGGTTATTGTGGTTTGATATTTTTTTAGTTTTGGAGTAGAGACCAATTATTTACCCCACTAGCCCCCCAAAAAGGGTGAATTGTTAAGTAGTGTTCGAATGGGATGAAATTTGGACAGTTTGTCCATTGTGCCACTGTTAGGTGTTGATGGTTGTTTTCCAACCTGTAGCCCCAACATTTACCCGCTAGCCCCCTAAAAAGGGGGAATTTTTTAAACAATGTCTGAATTGGATAAAATTTGAAAAGCTTGTAGAGCAGGGGTGTCAAACGTGCGGCCCACCAACAGTTTTTGTGCGGCCCGCGAAATAACTTTTAGAAGTTATATGTGTTTCACTCAGGCGGAATAGCCTGTCAGACACGTGAGTTTACATGATACAATCATTCTCTTTAAGGAGTATATGCGGCGTTTTAATAAGATGAGAGAAATAGCCCATCTTTAGAATCAGCAATTGCGATTGTTGCGTCATTGTATGCGATTGTTTTCTCACAAATCAATAAAACACACTTGGTTATTTCACTCTGCTACATTGTTTATTTCGTTGATAGTTATAACAAAATTATTTTTAAATGTAGCTAATTGCATTAATGAACATTTAACTGTTTAATCATGCAATATTTTTGTTGTCACGTTACACTGCAACAAATGTTTCGAAAGTGCGGCCCTCGACTTAATTACAGGTTTGGTTTTGGCCCTCAAAGCAGTTTGAGTTTGACATCCCTGTTGTAGAGTAGCATCCCTGTTGTAGACCCCTACAGTGGGTGAAGTTTTTTAACAATGTCTGAATTGAATGAAATTAGGACAGCTTGTGCAATTTTCCAATAATAGCAGCTGATTGTTGTGGTTTAGTCTAATTTGTTGCTATTTACCCCTTCATTTTTCAGATAGAACATTCAATAGAAAAACCTTTAAAAATGCCCCGAATGGAAGAAAATTTAGATAGTTTGTACTCCACATAGCATGTTTATTTATGCTCAGTACCAATCATTGTGTTTG
Source organism: Phallusia mammillata (assembly GCF_965637545.1). Lineage (NCBI taxonomy): Eukaryota > Metazoa > Chordata > Ascidiacea > Phlebobranchia > Ascidiidae > Phallusia > Phallusia mammillata. Next base: position 14,205,160 of record NC_137256.1, on the reverse strand, counting down.
ACCTTACAATACCAAACTTTCACATGGTTATTTGTTGAAATGCATTATTTACAACTTCGCATGTGTGGGGACCCATGAGTTTCTGCCTGCAGAAACAACTAATTTTATAAAAGACAGTGTATGATATGGGACCCAATATAAAATAAGTGTAGGGAATATATTATTTTTTAAATAGGTTATAGTGTATATGCAAGGGCAATATGTGTTAAGCCACCCTTCTAGTTTTCTCTGTAATAACTATTACAAAAATGCTTTGTTTTTACGCAACAAAGCCCACACACTTCTGGCCTAGCCATTACAAAAATTAACTTTTGGCAAGCTAACACATTAATTTTGCCAACCTTTGTGATGTAACAATAAGCGTTGTTGTTTTTTCGGTTGGTTAAAGGCAGTTAGAACAAAGATTGGACTGTATTCTCAAAATTTAGTTCACAAACGCTAAACTTTTTATCATGTGGTTGTTAACGTATAACCCGGGGCAGCAGCTCTCCCCCTTCCCCTGTAAGCGAGCGCCAACACCTTCGTTTTACTTTTTTACCACCCTTTAATGTTCAAATTCCAATGCTTCTTGAAGACGTTACAATTGTCATGATTGTAATGAATTCAAATAATTCATGGGTTGTGAAACAATAACCGTGATTGAAATCAATTGTGTACGGTGCATTTTTGGTTCGTATCAGAATATTTTTTAGAATAATTTCCATAAAGCATTTAACGCATGACAAACGTTGGTCCGATTCTCGGGTATGCGGCATACCCAAGGTTTTTATCTGGATATGCCTGGAAACGGGTATGTTCGGCGCCCATGCATTTTGTGTTGATAAACTTTCAGTTATGTTTAAAACTAGTGTGCAAAGCCATTTGGGTTTTGGATAGTATATATGTCAAATTTAACAAATTATTTTTACTTGCAAGAAAATATGAAACCAATTTATTGCATGACGTATATTTTGTGTTTAAAAATAATTGCAAAGTAAGTTACCTTTTTGTGGAAAAGTATAGTTTTGTGTTAACAAGCAACACAGCCTATTAACTGTTTTTGTTTCAAGATGTGTTTTGTATTTTGCAGAACAACTGGGTAGCTCACCAAGATGACTTTTCAAGTCTACTTAATCAACTCAACACCGATCATGATAAACAACAAGAAAACAAACCTAGTACAATACTTGTTTGTTTGTTTTAGTGAAACAGTTTTATGGTTAAATATGAAACATAGTTATTTCATATTTAACAGATTCCAACTTAAATGTTGCTGATTTGGAAACGCAGTCAAAATCACAGAAAGTATTACATTACCAGAAATTTTCTAAAGGTTGGTGTTACAAACTACAACATTTTTGAAAAAAAAAACAATAACGAATTTATTTTAATCAGGGAAAAATTTAGCTTTGTACAAGCAAGAAGATATGTCTGCAATTTTTGGATGCCCTATAAAAACAACAACCACTGAGTGTAATAACAGAAAATTGAAAAAAAAAGTATTTGTGGAGTATGTTTTAGTCAATTTTGTTCACACAATTTAAAAACTTTTTTTAAAGATTGATCACAAAGAAAAAGTACCAAAGCATGAAGTAAAAATACCTCACAAAAGAAAAAGTGAAACAGAAACTGAAGGTTTCACTGTAAAATCTGAATATAACATTCAAGAGTATTTCAAAATGCGAAAAGCGGAAATCGCCAGAAGTAAATCCGAAAATATTGTAAGTGACACTTTTTTGTGGGATTTTAGGTGATTGGTAAATCACATATTGTGTATGTCAGATTGCAAAGAAATCTGCACCTATTGAAACAGCGTCTTTTGATCCCAACATGGATGTTGACAATTATGGCAATGGCAAGAAATCTGATAAAAACAAAACAAAAATTTACAAAGTGAAGAAAAAGAAACGGAAAAAGGTTCATTCGAAAGTGGATCAGAACAGCATAAGTCACAAAAAGATTGATAATGCTGATGACATTGGTTAATCCAAAAGTTGTTATGCGTAGTTAGACATAAGCAAAAAATAAATCATGTTTTATCATTTTCTGCTTAATACAACCTTTAAACCATGGTTCAGCAACCTTTGTGCCAATTATCCATGTCAAGATGGTTAAGACTTGTGCCAACATTTGTATCCGTGATAGTGTTTGGGCTAGCTAACTTGAGTAGAAAACTTAAAACAGACAAATTCATGTGTGTAGGCTTGGTTTTTAAATTACATTTTAACAAACTAGCAAGGTAATAGTTAAAATTTATCAATTAAGTACTTGAATATCGAAGTGCCACACGCCATGAAATATCACTTCGCACGCCATGGCTTGACGACTGTTTTAAACCCATCTACCTTCCCAGTTTGATGATTTGGTAAACCAATCATTTGTTAAAGAGCCCCGGCACCGGAAAATTATTTTTTAATATGTTGTTTGTCATATTTTTATAAACACGATTTCAGGTTTAAAACCACAAAAATCAATGTTACTAGTTTTTTTTTTTTTATTATTTATTTGCGATAACTAAGACACGAAGAAAGACAGATACATTAAAAGTACAACAGAACAAACAGACAAACGCTAAGTATTTAACGGCAATCAGAGGCCAGACCACTTGACTAAGCACTCTGTACGTTTTTTTCTTTTAGTTGCAATAATTAGTTGGGATTGTTTCGTTATTTTTAATGCGTTAATAAATCTGTTCACAGTAGGTTTGTTTTGTGCATATTTACATTGGTATATCACAAACCGGGCACATAGAAAAATACAATTTAACAGTGGTGTAACAGAACTGTACGAATAGGTTCCAAATAAACATAACGCTACATTCGGTTTAATATTCAGTAATAGTTTGCGAGAGATCCAAGAAGTAACATTTTCCCAATATTGGGCGACAACTTTGCAAGTGTAAAACAAATGAGAAATGGTTTCAGGGAAACTTTGGCAGAAAACGCACTTTTCTGAAGTTACTATGCCAAAATTGTATAGTTTATTATTTGTTATTTGATTTGAAATGCTCTTAATTTTGTTTCTAAGGTACAGTTATACGTGTTCCTGTACACCTCCCTCCAGTTGGGCTTTTCTGTACTAATCCCTATGTCGGTTTCCCACTTTTTCTGTTCTTGTGTTGGCGGTTCTGATGTGTGATCTTTTACGAAGTTGTAAGTTTCTTTAACTGCGCCGCGCAGGGCTATGGTATGCAACCAAGGTGGTTTAGTTTCAGGGGGTACTCTATTGGTTTGTGGGTCGTTTATATCCCAATTGTCTGGGATTGCGGCGATTAATTTGATAAAATAGGTGAAATCTTGATTTGTTGGCTGAAAGTTAAATTTGAGGGCAAGTTCGTCGTATGTATAGTAATCACCATCATTGTTAAGTAGATCAAGGTGACTGAAAATACCAGCGCGAATTAGAGGTGGCATGTAAAAGGGTTTTAGGCGTGATCGGACTTATTTATTCAACCAAAGGGGTCTATAAACATTAGCGGGGAGATTTGTAAGTTTTGCGAATTTTTTGCAGACCGAGACTGCCCTTCTTAATGTTCGTAAGGGGATTGATTGAAGGAAGAGTTTTGAGTTGGGAGACACACTGCTGTTTAACCACGAGTTGAATTCGCTGGGGCTCCCGACCGAGGTTTCGAGATCTTTCCATGGAGATGCATACGAGTTGTTAAATAATCGATTGACCCATTTGATATCTAATGACACCAGATATGCGTCCAGGTCAAACATATTGATTCCCCCATCCTCAATATTACAACAGAGCTTTGCTCTTTTTACTTTTTCCCATTTTGAGTTCCAAATGAACTTTAAAAAAATTCTTTTAAGGTTTTTGACGAATGCTTCTGGTAATTCGGTAGGTACAACATTGACTTTGTAGGTCAAGGTGGGAATAATTAAACTTTTTAAAATGCAGACTCGCCCAATTAGCGTTAGCCCTCTGCCTGACCAAATGTTTAGTATGGCTTTAGTTTTATCAATTAGTCCTGCGAAGTTTAATTGAAACAGTTCTTTTGGCGAGCCGGTAATAGGGAAGTTAATTCCGAAGTAACGAAAATAGGTTTGGGGCCACGATAGTCCTTTATCTAAATATGGTTTCTCAAGCGATGAGCGTTTTGAGCCAATAAAGAACGCCACTGACTTTTGGATGTTAATTTTACAACCAGACATCAGGCCAAATTCGTTAATAATTGAAAAGGCTTTGTCAAAGTTTGATACGTCCCCGTTTAAAAAAACAAGTGTATCATCCGCCAGAAGTGAGACCTTAAAATTGATACCATTTAAGTTAAGCCCAATTTCATCATCTAGGTCTAGGCGAAGCGCCGCGGCTAAGCATTCTATACAAAGCACAAACAGAGTAGGAGATAGGGGATCTCCCTGTCTTACACCTCTTTCGATTTTAAATTCGCATGACAACTGGTTGTTGTTAATTAGTTTGCTTGTGGGGTTGCAGTAGCAACATTTTATCCAATGAATAAGTTTTTCACCAAATCCGAATGTTTGTAATACCGCGTAAATAAAGTTCCACTCGATCGTATCGAACGCTTTATAAATATCCAACGAGAGAATAGCGCCTGGGCATTCATAAAAATCCGCACAATCAATTATGTCAAATAATAGGCGAAGGTTATCACCAATAAATCTTCCTTTAATAAATCCGTTCTGGTCTGCTTTGACAAGATGGTGTAAATTGAGTTTGATGCGATTGTTTACAGCTTTGGACACTATTTTATAATGGGCATTTAGAAGAGTTATAGGTCTATAGTTCGTGACGTATTGTTTATCTTTACCGGGTTTGGGAATCAGGGTCACCACACCTTGGCGTTGAACTGGGCTGAAATGACCCATTTTCTCCGAATATTGCCATGCGTCGCAAAACAAGTCTTTGAGATCGTCCCAAAACGTTTAAAAAAATTCAATTGGAAAGCCATCAAGACCTGGCGATTTGTTTAGGGGCATCAGCGTCGCGTAAAACTCTTTTTCTGTAATTGGTAGCTCGCTATCCTCTAGTTGTGCCTGATTCAGGGAGGGCAAGCGTAATTTCGAGAGGCGCGATAACAGTTCTTGGTGGGTAAAAGGATTATTAGGCTGTTGATACAGCTGCTCATAGAACAAAACCAATTCTTTTATAATTGTATTTTGATCTGTGTTTGTAACACCGTCTATGTTTAATTTCTCGATGGATTTCTCTGCAGAATGGCGTTTTTCCAAATTGAGGAAATATTTGGAGTTCCGTTCCCCATTTTCTACCCATCTTGCCCTACTCCTAATCATAACACCTTTTGTTTGTATCTCCGAAAATTTATCTAGTTTTGTTTTGAAATCGTCAAGTTTTTCCGCAAGGTCAGGATTTGGTTGGTGTGTTGAAGTTAGTTCACGCTCCGCATTTTCTATATTCCGCTCCAGGGACCGTTGTCGGGCAGAGTTACGTCGTTTGATAATCGCGCTGTACTGAATAGTTTCCCCCCGGATAACGGCTTTCAAAGCGTCCCATCGAACATGAGGGTTTACACCGCAACTAGCATTATTTATTTTAAAATCCCTTGCTGTGTTTTGGATCTTTGAAATGTAGTTATTGTCAGAGAGAAGATTTGTATTTAATTTCCAGTACCCGCTGCCACGTGGGCTTTGGGAAAATTTTAATCCCAGGGAAATGATCTTGTGGTCAGATTTAATGCCCACCGAGATGTCGGATGACGTCACTTTGTTAAATATTAAATTCGAAGTTAAGAAAAAATCTATACGAGTAGCACAAAAAGGGTTAAGTTGAAGTCGCGAGTATTTTTTAGCAGCTGGGTGAAGTCTACGAAAAACATCACATAAGTCATAAGTATTTATGTGTGATAGAATTCGCTGACGAGAGTTCCGATTGGGATGTGGAGGCCCGCGGCTTTTATCTAAACGTTCTTCCAAAATAGCGTTAAAATCGCCGCCGATAATTAAATTAGGATTATTTCCTAAGGCGAGCTTATCAAAGATCATGTCAAAGACTTCTGGTTTGTCATTGTTGGGAGCGTATAGGTTGCAGAGTCTTATTTCTAAATTATTGAACAGGAGGTTGATAATAACGTACCTCCCTTCAGGGTCTGCTTCGACTTCGGTAATCGCGTAAGTGAATTTTTTTGCAACCAGAATAGCAACGCCCTTGCTGCGCGTAGAGCCGTGTGCCCAAATTATTTCATTTCCCCATTCTAATTCCCACAATTTTTCTTCATTAATGGAACAGTGCGTTTCCTGAAGGAACATTAGGTGATATGATTTCCCTTTAAGAAAGTTGAAAATTGTCCTGCGTTTACTACGTTTCCGTAAGCCTCCCACGTTAAATGAAGCGATATTTAAAGTAGACATGAAAAATAAACAAACAAAAAAAGGATATCGAAATACAGAAGGGTATATTAGTATTTTGTACTCCAGGTTTTATATCCCATTCGTATTCAAGACCACAGTTACAGTTGTATGGTCTGCTTGGTTCTACTTCTTCTGATGATTTTTTTCCACAACTACAGTGGATTAATTTTTTTTTACAAGCCGGATTTGAGCATTCTTTGCTCATTGCGATTTTGGGTAAAGGGTTTATAGTGTCACAAGTACAAGCAATAGCATACCTTTTGCATTGGATGCACTCATACAGGTTAGTTTCCAATCTGAATTCCGGTTGCAGTTCGTCGCAGCATGGCATTATTTTCATTTGAGCTCGGCATTTCGGGCACTTTGCTTCCGTTTGACGAATCGTTATTAAAAATAGTTCGGCCTCATCACAACACGCTTTCACAACTTTATATTCTTCTTTACATTTGCAACAAAAGAAAAGTGTGGAATCTGGGTCAATCAAACTTCCTGTGTTGCATTGAGGACAAGCCACGAGGATTGTGAAGTCACATAGACTTCTTGACTTGCTTTCAGGAAATTCGGTAGGGCTATTGCGTGGACGCTTTCTAGACCCTGCTTGAACAGTCGTAGCGGTCTTCAGGTCTGTATTTTCCTCGTTATCTAGTGCACCTTCGAGAGCAGTGTCGCCACCTGATTCGAGTTGTGACGCAACTAGGTTATCAGGGTCAGTTCGAACCTTCACGCGTGACCCAGTTTCCTTATCAGGTTTACTTCGAGCTTCCGTGCTTGACCTAGTTTCCTTATCTCTGGATGTGGTGCTTGTTCTTTGCTGGTTCTGGGTGTTTTGTAGGTGTGGAAAATCTCTTCAAGCAGTTAGACTGTTTATGGCCTTTCTCTCCACAATATTTACACGTTATTATTTGGCCATTGTAAGTTACATAGAACTCATTTCCCATGACTCGTATGTAGCTGGGGATGGGATGTTTTTCCAAATCAACTTTGTTCATCGTGGCAATTCTCATTCCTGAGAAGAGACCCTCTTTATCTTTTCTGTGTGTAATTTTTTTTACCGCACCTTATTGCTCTTCCAGGTTTTTTACTATCAACTCGTTAGGAAAGGGTATAGGTACCCATCCAATTCCGATATTAATGACATCACTTTCGTAGAGTCTCGAGTTTTGAACATATGTAACTTCCATCAATCTTTTATTAAGCTCTACAACATTTTCTCTTGTTGTACATGTAACATCCACGAGGGTCCCCTTCATTTCCGCTATTCCAACAATTTTTGTAAGCGAAAAATTTATTTCTTTCATCAAATTCCATAACTCATCTCTTTTCAGCTGTCTAGAGGCCTTGAAACTCAAACAATTAGGCCGTTTTAGTGCACTCTTAGATGCCGCTTGCGCGTAACTAGGCTGCTTGCTCATGGTTCCTTTCTCCACGAGCGCCAGACGGGAATGAATCAATGTTACTAGTCAAATATTTACGTTTTAAATCTAAAAACACTGACACCTAGCGGATATTTTGTCACTTAGCTAAATCGTCATGTGACGTCACCTCGTACCAACTTGGTTTGGAGCTTGTTTGTAGTCGGTGGTTGTTAACGTTCTGCGACGCCAAATACGTTAGTCAGTTTAGGTATTTTGGTGTTGAAATGTTTTTATTTTTATACTCAAGTGTGCAAAAATGCCTGCAGTGTTCTTTGTATGGTTGCAATTCGAGAGGATATCAAAAGGCCAGCAAAATGACACTTTTTCGCTTTCCAAATATAAAGCGATTGCGGTCAGCTTGGATTAAATTTGTTAACGTGAAAAAAATGGAAGGGACCAACGGAATACAGTGTTCTTTGTATATTTCACAAATAAAAATGTAGTGTGTCAGGGGTATGGCAAAAGTTCTGGTGTTAAAGCCAAATGCTATTCCATGTATTTACAAGAACAGTCTTCTTCAGCAAGAAATGCCATTGAGAGCAGCTGCAAGAAACGTATGGTATGCTTTAGTTAATTGTTTTCTGACATAATCTCATTTAACATTATAGTCTTTAATATTACCATTATGTTATACTAATTTAGTTTATTGTCATGTCATTTACTTGGTAATAACAAAAAAGTGTGGTTATGAAAAAAAAAAAAAGTGTAATAATCAGGGAGTCGAACCGGAACTGAACCCGAACCCGCGAACCGGTTTGAGCGGTTAATTTCATTAAACCCGAACCGCTAATTACGATTTTCCAAAAACCCGAACCGGAGATGAACCCCATATTTTGTTTGGCGTTGGACCCGAACCGGAACTGAACCAGTAAAAAATGCAGTCTGTTTCATATTTTGTGTTGTTTTTTTTAAAACAGCGCACGCGAGATAACACTTATAGGGGGTGTCAAAAATAACAGTGCACTATCAAAATTCTTCTGGAGTTTTATAAGGCCAGGTAGATGATCGGTAGATTAAATTGAATCAAAATAAAAAATTTGAACTGGTTTAAAAACCGCAAACCGGTTCGGACCGGATAATTTGCCCAAACCGGAACATAACCTGAAAATATACATTTTTAAAAACCTGAACCGAACCCGAACCATTAGAAACTAAACGAAGTGAACCTGAACCGAACCTGAACCCACATAACAAGCGGTTCGACTCCCTGGTAATAATATCAATACATTTTCATGTAGGGAACCACCCAATCTAAGCTATGAACCAAAATACATTGTGTGTAAAAAAAACTTCTTGACCTCTTAAATGGTGTACCAGAAGTAAATTAACTGCAGATTTCCCTGGACACTCTAAATTTGGTACATACACAATGATGGATCTTTGCAACAATAAAATTGTTGCTATTAACCTTGTTCAGGTATTCATATGGTAATTTCATAATATTTTCTAGAGCAATGAAGTGGCAAACAGCAATGATATGGAAAAAGAAGGATTCATGGGATGCATTGAAAACATCACAAGCAAATGATTGTTTATTAAAGCCTTTGTGACTGACAGGCATCCACAAATCATTAAATACATTAGTGAAGAATTGTCACAAACAAAACATTATTTTGATGTTTGGCATGTAGCTACAAGTATATATGTTAGAAATAAAACATGAGCATACACCAGTATATTTGTTTTTATGGTTTTAGATTTAGGAATCCAAAAGAAACTGACAGCACTTTCTAACAAAGCATGTTGCAAAGAGTTGGGACCTTGGGTGAAAAGCTTATGCAATCACATGTATTGTTGTGCAGCGTCACAAGGGAATTCACAACTTATAGTTGACAAGTGGCTGTCAGTCTGGCAACGTAACTCTGAAGTCTTCCTCAGCACCATTCAACACATTTTCTGTAGGCAGTATATCTGTAACGCCTGAATACATAGAGGTTGCTGGTGGCATATTGCATGTTAGTAGTTGGTACAGTACAACTTACTCGTGATAGGTGTTACCCTCATCCTGATTTCCGAATTGACGTTTAAATCGATAACATGCTGCTTCTAATACATACACGTTGAGACATATAGATTCAAATCCAGGATATGCTTTTATACAAAGCAGATTCGACTCAGAATATTCGTTGAACTTGACTAATTTAATGGCAGCAAACGCATAATTTTCTCTCCTCCATTATCACACAGTTAGTACATAAACACCTACAATAATTCTGTTACGTGGAAAATAGCTTTTGTCAACAACAAAACACCTACCTTTTTAAGCAAACAGTTGTTATTTATTGCTTAATTGTCAACTAAGTATCTACGTTAATTTTATCAGTTGTAAACAATAACAAAATGTACGCATCAAAGGAAAAACAAGCAACAAAAACAACAGCTGATCAACGCCATTGTTAGAAGTTGGTACGAGGTGACGTAACAATCGCTGCTACATTTTGAACCAAGGTGTCGCTCGAGAGCTCATTGTTTAATTGAATATCTCGAAAACGACAAATCATAGGACCAAACAAATTAGTGATTCGGAATCCCTGAATTATGGCAATTCTAAATTTCTAAAATGAAGAAAAAGTCACATCGCCGCTGCTGGGGCCTTTTAATGACTGTGTGTTGTGTTGTATATTTTGCGTTGAGACTTTCAAGGACATGACGTTAAACAGACCAGTGTTTGTCAGTTATTTTAAGTCTCCGGACATTTGTCCTAAGTAGGCTACCATATTAAGTTAAGTCTGAAAGAGACAAACTGGCGGCATGCAGGTTAACAAGCAGTGCGATAAATGTCACTTCGCAGCATCTTCTTCGCAATGTCCGCACGCAATAACACCTGTTTGTTAATATTTGTGTAACAATACCGTGTTTAACAAAGAAATAAAATCAGCGTCTGAAGAAAAACGGACATTCAATGCTACGTGGAAAGATTGATTTGCTTTCACTGCTGACGAGACTGGTTTACTAGATATGCGATGAGAAACTAGATAACAACAAGAAGTCGTGAGGCACAACACGTTTTTGTAGTGGCATTTTAGTTCAAATTTTAAAACGGCTTTGAGGCTCCCAGTGTTTTTTTTACTATGTGGAATTGATCCGAATGGCTCCCCTGCTCTGGGGCATTTGCACTAGCCAGTGGAGAATTAATTGGGAGTTAACTATAATGCACCGAAAGCTAGACCAGGGTAACTTTTTGTTTTCAAAACAGGCCAGGACGCTTAAAATCAGGCCAAACTTTAATTTTATGCTAAATTTCTAAAACCGCTTGTTTAGCGCCCTCAAGTGACGGACAATTAGTATGATTATCTTCAAAAAACGAAACTCGAGTAAACATTTATTTAGAATGCATGACATGCGCAAAACCAAAACTATAGGTAAAAAACCATACAAGCATAAATTGTCCAAACCAGCAGATTGTTAAACTTTTGTGTATGTATGTCGTTTTTAAACATGGTGTCAGTTGCAGTGAAGCTATTGCATCAAATCCCATCTTCATGTAAGTTTGAATGAATGCGACCTAAGGCTTCAAGCATCTTTACTCCTATCCGGTTTCTAATTTTTGTTTTAATGGCAATAACCAAAGAAAAAACACGTTCAACAACTGCATTGCTTGTTGGTATCGACATGCAATTGAGGGCGTAGGTATGTGGCTAAATTACCAAATACAGATACATTTCGTCCATCCATGTACTTCTATTTCTTTAATCAGCACAGTGATTTTCAACCGGTGCTCCGCAGAACACCAGTGCCCCGTGAAAGACCGTCGAGGTGTTCCGCAAGATATTAATGAGTTTGACTAGTCCATGGAACATCGGTTGAAAATCACTAACTTTTTCACAATAAGGATCAATAGCTATTTTTTTAGAAATTAATTATCCACTGTCAACAGCTTGAATGCAGCTTATGTCAATCCAGGCCGATTTTTTAATAGCTCCTCACAATCAGCTAAAAACTTGTCTAGCTGCTAGACTTGTAAATCGGGTCATTCTCGGGCTTAAAAATAGGTCTGCACACGAACGTGCAAGAGGACTCGGTGTTCGCCTCCGTAGTTTGATAGTCGAAGAGTTTTTCGCTGATATCCAGATAAATATTTGTCAGCTATCCCGATCCCATGGCAATAAAGTTGCTGACGTGTTTTATATTGCTTAATAAAATTATTGCAATTTAAATACTAAAATTTTAATATAATAAAAAATTAAGGCGTGACCTGCTCTATGTCTCACCAATGGACCCGGAAAATGAAAAAAATGAGTTTGCTGAATAGTCGATAAAAAGTTTTTCCATTTCACCTTGTATTCTTTTAAAACACTTTGTTGGCCCCACGGTTGAAAAGCTTTGCCATACATTTTCTTATTTTTTGTGTTCTGAGTTATGGTGCCTGTTCAGCCGGGATAGGAATTTGTTATAATTTGGTAAAACAAGATACGATGCATGACAAATAGGCTTATTATCTCATGCGCGTCTTTATAACGGGGTGTATTATTAATAGTGATAACTTAATTTGTCGTAAAACTCTGGCAATTATCACAAGCAGTTTTCACTTGGTCACAGAAAAATGCTGTGTTGGTGATTCGTAGTTTATGCGTGTTTGGCCACAAACTTTTACACGAAACCACATTAAAAAAAATTGGACAAGGCTTTTATGAGGCTACTTTATACCATCCATAGTCTTTCATAAGGTATACAGGAAATCAACGTCATAACGAAAGTGAGTTGTTGATGCAGTTTTTAACTTTACAGTTTCGATCATAATAAGTCCATGCCCAACCGGTATACGTAGTCACCGACAGTGAATTAAGTTTCTAGCCTATATGTAAACCCAGCAAATAAGTCTTTTTAACTTTTCGTGCTACTAAATTACAACAAAATACTTGGCCTTTAAATGCAAAATTTATTTGGAAGTTGATATTTAAAGCATAAATTTCACACCTCTTGTTTCTTTCTTGTAGATTTTGTGTACTGTACTTACAAACATACTTGCCAATGTAATATACTATAGTTAGTTCACCAAACAAACAGTTGTTGGTCCTCAAAGCGTAAATTGAACTTTACATTCAATTTAAGACTTGTGGCCACTAAGAGGCGCAAAAGACCCCTGAGACTTTACTCAGACTTATGGTATGATGTGCAAGACGTTTTTGCACCTACTTACAAATAGTAATCGTGCCTGCATATCTTTTCAAAAAAAGTAGAAAAAAATGATGCTGATTTTTTATCGGCTTAGCTATTATTCTGGTGCAACCTTGCTATGATTTATTTCACAAAGCGAAATTAATTTAACTTTCCTGTCACAAATCGAATGTTGTTGTATTAAAACACTAACCATCACATAGGGAACAAAGCAGAAAATAATAGTGATGTAAGTTATAAAAAAATAAGAATTACAGGTATAGAGTTGAATTATGACCAAATGTAGATTGACCAAATATGCCAAATCTTTCCGTTCAAGTCTAAAACAAGTTGCAAGTGTATTAGTATCTTTAAGTGAACATTGAAGTCGGTTTGAGCGATGTAACACAGCTTTTTTCTTGATGCAATTTAAAGTATTTTTTTTCGAAAAAAAACACTCTATACGAGTTACTGTTATTAAGTGACAAATTTGGACAGTTCGTTATATGGTGATATGATTACAGCGAAAGCTTTGATGCAAAGATACTTTATCCGGGAATTTACGCCTGGCAGCACGAAAGACAATGGGTATGGAAGATTTTTATAACCTGAGATTTTTCCGCTGGAGAACTTTCAAAAGGCGGATGTCGTGGAATGGATGATGTGACTCAATTACATGTTGAAATTAAGCAGTCCACGCAAATCGCACGTCAACCTTTTCCTTGATGATGGTCACACGATGTGCATACATGTCCGAATAACCTGTTTTTTTAATTGTAAGGTTGTGTGGTGCTTCACACAAATGATTTTCTCCCATGTAAGTAACTTTTTATCCCCTTTTTCGCACTTCAAATGTGCGCGTAATAAATGTTTAACAACAACTGGATCCAAAGCTCCAAGAAGTCAAATCGCTATACCAGTAAGCGCGAAAGTTGCAGGCAAAGTGAATCTTGCTGTCTATCAAGTGACGAAGTTTGACGCATTTTCCGACTATTTTAGTCTAAGGTCGGAAGGACGGCGGCTTCCGATCATTCATTGATCCCACTGAGCATTTACATTGCCATATAAGAATGCAAGTCGCGAAAGTGCTGCTGAAAGGCTAATCACCATCGAAGCAATATTGTATGTTGCTATGCTGTATAGTATCAGCATAGTTAATTTACTTTATATAATCTACTTTGAGTAAATTAAAATGCCAAACTTGTTATGACACATAGTTGTTTTTAATAAAAAAATAAGATTAATTCTTCTGTTTTCATGTTTCGTACCTGGTGCATTCCAACAACGACATTTCTGAGTAAAAATGCACATTAGCAATGCGAGGCAAAGTGCGTGCTGAACGCAAAGTAAAAGCTTGCCTGCTTGTTGACTTGTGTGTGCAAGGGTACTTACCGGAACTCATCGTTTTGTGGTGTGTTATATTTAACAATCAATATTATTTCGAAGCACATTCTTGCGAAAAAGATAAACAATGTACATTGAATGTTGACATTTAAATCCAACGCTGTCCATAAGTGACCCGAACTCTGGTCGACACTTATTCAGCGCTAGCGCCTTAATCCCTGGAACAAATGTGCGTTTATAGGATATGTTTAAATTTATCGTGATTATATTGGAACTCATTGCGACTAAAGGAATTCGGGTTGACATATATTGTCGCAGTCCAGGAAAATGCCCGTCTTGTTGACGTCAAACTGCAAAGCGGCATGAGGGGAACTGTATCCGCATCTGCGTCGACTTATTTCCCAATATGGCTGTTAAGTAACACGCGTAACTTAAACTGATGAAATCTCAAGTGTTTTGTCCTTTTTGAATGCTTTATGTTTGCTCATTGTAATTGTGATTGCACCGTTGCCTGTAAAGTGTGGTATTCAAAAAAATAAAACTTCAAGCTTAAAAAAATGTGATATTAGTTTAAAAACGAACGGCTATCATAAAACAACAAAAAGCCCCCAATGACCCGAGGCCATATCTTCTCTGCACCGGCGCATGCAGGGGTCCGCTGGCAACGTTTAAAAATTACTGCGAAATACGTTGACGAACATCCTCGATAAATGTACGATATGTTCTACCCTAACGCCGCTTTTAATTGATCCATTGGACTTTTTTCGCCACCGATGAGATCTGTCTGTGATTTTCACGGTATCATAGGGTGACGCTTTGCGCCTCCTCATTGTTAACACGGCCCCGAATAAAATTTCGCGGAAAATTAGAGCGGGCTTGTCAATGATAGGCGCTCTCATCTTTGGGCACAGATTGCAGCCTGTCTGTAAATATTTTTTTTACAAATACTGCTTTTTATTGACAATTTTTATTCGTTGCAGATGCCCAGGAAACATGGCGTCATAATATTTATACTTGGCTACGCTTGCAAAAAAATGCGCAAAAACCAAAAACAAATTTGCGGGGCGAAAAATATAAACGCACAAACAATAACGTGTGTCACTGAACAATATCAAAGTTGTTACCGTTAAAACAGTTCTCTGTGGTGTGACAGAAATGAGGATGTCAAATGTTCAACGTTGTGCGTACTTCCACCAAAGAACAAGCAGATGTGTCCACCATATTTGCGGGGGTACATAAAACACTCTTATGACAAAAATTGTTTGTCGTATTGTTGATTGACTAAACTATACCTGAGCTAGTGTGTGTAAACAGAAGAAATATCGGAGTTCGGGTAACAGTGGAAGCCGGTTTACGAATGTACGGAAATGATATTGCAAACACTTATATTTACACATATACAGTGAAAATGATCTGACAACTGTCACCATCAATAAGTTTGGCTTCCAAAAGACGAACATAGGCGTCAGCACAAACTGCGCTTACAGAGACGTACTGGTCTCTGAATAGCCCGCTGTAGCACAAACAGCTAAACTTTTGTTTGTCCGTTCCTTATTAACACGTACTGCAGTGATACGAAGTTGCAAATTTTACCATTTTTTTCAAAAATGTTCCCCATGACACATCAAAATTTAATTCTGCCCGCCAGCGTCTGCGTGATAAAAGTCGCCACTATTGTCGTTGCGGAGGCAACTCACTGCCCTTGTACAAAATGGCGACGTCCTACCAACAATATTGCCATGTTAAATAGGCAGTATTTAAAAGAGTTCAAAAGCAAAGCAGTGAATTGTTTGGCAGTAAATAAACAGTTTGTCACACTATTTTCAGCGCACTGAAAACGGAACATTCGAAACAAAATAGCAAAACAAAACAGGGGGCAATACAGTGAACTTATACAACACGAGGTTGCGTTCGTATGACTTCTAAATATATACTACATCAATTTATTGGATTGCTCAGATTGTCACGGCGATATTACCGTGATAAGTTCCTGCCATCAAGGAAAAAACATATTGCACAATCAGCTGGATCAGGCGATCAAGTGCTTATGTTTTGTTCGCAGCAAGTATTGGCGTCTCGGTTAAACTCTGCATTTGGACCACAGGGCGACTTGTCACTGCCCTCTGATGCAGGACTTCCAGTTGCTGCACCGCTGAGGTCCGTATCTTGCGACGAACATTGCATGTCGTTGTATAATGATGTGGATGACGAAGGTACATCAAATGTATGGTTTTGATCATCATGTGATGGTTGGGTTATAGGCACGTACCTGGATTCTATACCAGTGTCTATGGGTTGATTTGCCGAATCCACTTGATTTTCTGGATAGAAATACGTTCCCTTGGGTTTGTTGGTTTCGTTTACAGCAGCCAAATCCATTTCAAAAGACACCCCTGGAATTTTTTGAGGAGGCGAAAGTTCTTGTTGTTGCCTGTTGTATGATACCGCTGTGCTGGAGGAAACGGTCTCGTGCGGTAAAGCTTCCTGATATTCTAAGGGCTCGGAATTTTTATAAAACGTGGGATCGCTTGAAGTAGTTTCAAAGAAAACACCGGAAACGTGTTTATCAGAACACTCTCTTTTGTCCTGGGTGGGAAAGGCACAATCATAGGTCATTTTGGAAGGTGAGCTTGTCATTTCTTGTTTAACATACGAGATTTGTTGCTCTTCATTTGGTGGGAGAATATCTTCGTGAACATTAGCTTTTAGTTTTTGCCCGCAATAAAACCCGTCTTGATCACTAAATGATGAAAATGATCCACGAACAGCTTGAAAGTGTTCGGCAGGTTCTTGATTGTACAGTGTTAGACTTTCGATCGAGCTGGGAATAAATTCAGCAGCTTTTGTTTCAAACTCAGTTCCAGCAGCGGGTGATGACATGGCATTATACGTTTGAGCGGACTGGCCGTCGTAACATGCAACCGGTGACACAGACAGTGAGTTTTCTGAACTGCCATAAGCGCTGCTGTTTATGTGATTCATAAGGTAAGGTTGATAAAGTTGATTCTTGGATTTGTGCGTCTGGCTTGACGGGGAGGCAATACCCGAATTATCGATGTTAGAACTTCCGTCAAGAGAATAAATTGAATTGTGCGATCGAAAATTTTGCTTGCAGTAGTCTGCATCTTGTTGGCTCCAATACCGCACGCTGTCGTTGCCTGAAGCGGCCACTGACGTGGAGGCACGCTTTGCAACAGGCCAGTCAGGACACGGGTAACTGCTGGACCCTGTCGATGATGAAGGCAAAGACCGATCGTATATCGAACTTGACAAACCAAATCCGGAACCCAATGCCCTTCCACTAACTGAATCATACGACAATTCGTAGTCAGATCGAGACGCATTTTTATCATCAAGCAAAGATCGAAACCTGTCTTCGTAAGAACCTGCGGATTGGCGCATGTGGTTTGTCATCCCGAATGTCCCAACATCTACATTTCCTGACAGCAACCCGAAACCGGCATACATGGTCGACGAGCATGACCCGACTCGTGATGGTTTTATGCCTGGTAGATATTTATCTTGCATTGTCCACGCCGGAAATTTGTTGTCGTTGTATGGTCCGTAACTGCTGGGGCCCCGTGAGTTTATTTTGCTATCGCTTCTGGCGTTGTTATTTCGCCCGTGAATTAGGTCGCTGCAACTGGAAAAACTGTTTGTGCTGTGCTGCTGGTTTGTCTGTGTACCAAGCTTTACGTTTCCAATTTGCTTGTTTAACCTGAAATTGGTTGATAAACGACAATTACAACTTTGACTAATCTTAGTTTACTTTATGTTTAGCATTATAGGTTTAAACTTGTGAATTAGATTTTCTATCTAATACTGTTAGATGTCGTTCAAATGTTCGGGTAAAATTAATAAGAGACGTATCAATTTAAATACAATGTTGTAAGAGGTACAATAACATTTAATCAACTTACGGTTTAAAGTCACTTTGTCGCCCGCTGCATTTTTCCTCAGTCATGGCATTTTTACCTCTTCTGGCTTTGGGCTCCTGCACAAACGAATCTTAAGTTTGGGTTTTGTTACTTTGGCGTTATATGTTTGCACATGTAAGTTACAAATGAAAAATCGGTATAGCTTTTTTTGCATAAGATAGCGTGTGATCGTCAAAAGCAGTGCGGTCGCTTAATAACGTGGGTTCTGCGATTGACGCGTCAAATTTCACGGCGCATTTCAGGAAACTGAAATAAACCAACTGTAAGCGGTACCGCTAGCGAGAAACACAATAAGCTGCAACCATATCCCTGTGCTTTATTCCAGCTACAGCTTTCAGCCATTTCCCATGCAATGCAGATTAGCATAAGTTTGACGAACCTTTGGTTTCCGCCGTGGTCGATATTTGTAATCAGGATGTTCAAGCAAGTGTTTTTTCCTCAGCCCTTCTGCTTCTTTTAGGTATGGATCCTTATCCTCCGCCGACATCTCCTTCCATTTTTTACCTGGATTGGAGGCAAATAACTTGAAATCTATCATCGTTTAACGTAAAAATGGTATTTTCATGCTTTGCGTGGTTCGTTTTGAAAACAATAAAATGTACTGTTTCCTTGAAACACTAAACATGATCGTTCTGTAAGCCGCAATGCACAATTTTGTCACATAAACCTACGGGCAGTTCAGGGAAGCAATCGACCAATTTCAACGCTTCCTGGCTGATTTGTTTTCCTCTTCATCCCTGATAAACAGCGGCGGCGCGAAACACATTGCTTCTGTCACTCATGTAAGCATACTTTAACGCTTATCTGGCGTTATATACAAGCCTCAAAAAGGAAACTTTTGCAGGTATTGTAATAAATAAAAACTAAATTGTACCGTTTGAAAATTGACCAAATATTTCAGAAAATAATGTAAAGGATTCCAAAACACATTTCGGTTTGGCACAAACATATTTTACAAAATTGTGTCTAATATCTATGTCTATATCTATAAAGAAGCGGAAATTATCACACAAATAAGAATTAATAAAAGCGCCGTGAAAGCACACGAACTGTGGGATTCTTTTCAGTTTGAAATGGATGTCGGATGCTTGTTTGCTAAAAACCAGCTCGGCAATATTTTGATTGCTTTGCGACTAATGTGCATTCAAATCTATAGATTGTAATTTGATCTTTGTGCACACATTGCTTGTTTGATGCCTTCCTTTACCGCATTGTTGAGGTTACAGTTGTTTCCTGCTGAATTGCGATCATTGTTGTCTTATCACGAGATGGATCCCTCACTTGTGACTGCTCAACTAGCAACTAGCCTGCTGTGACAACGCATGCCACAAATATCACCCAAAATATAACCGAATTTGGCTGTGCTATAGTTTACACTAGACCCACTTTGCATTCAAATTTTACCTACAGCACAGCGTTAAATTTTGTCGGTAGCATTTATGGGGACGCCTGAGCTTTATTAGCGTTATTAAAAATAAACTTGTTAAGTTCTGTTTTTCACGCTTCCCGTTATGCGTTTTCAAAGATATTCAGTATAGTTAGGTAACGGTACTGTGGCCAGCTACCTTAAGACAAACCCTGCATGAGGAAATTGAGCAAGCCCGCAGCTTCATCCCATTAAATAGTCAGGCTCGTGATTTACTGTCATCACTGCACGTTCGCAATGTTAATTCCAAATGAATTTATTACCAAAATGTATCATCTGTGTTTGACTAGTATTATAACTGTCATCGAAATTAAAATCAAAATGTTGAATCATAGTTTGCAATGTGTTAGTTATTACGTCGAACACTCGTATATCGCAATTACGTCATTGAGTCAATTAATCTGAATGTTGCCACAAAATAACCTAAATTACAGTTTATTCAATTATATTTAAGGCGACGATGTTTTTGTCTCGTGATAGCGCGCACTTTCTTCGGATGATTTTGATTAATAGTCGGTATCCTTAAAAACGCCACTGAAGAAAAAAAGAAATATGGCGAAAGCCCAAATGAGCGAAGTGAGGGAAAGTTTCGATAGCTACTATACCAACTTCCGTTATATTCACTGAGGTATAGTGAAAACCTTACCGAGCATTTTGCTAAGCTCTGCATTGTGATGATCTGGATAAGCTTCAGCCATTCTTTTGCGCTCTGTTTTTGCCCAGCACATAAAGGCATTCATGGGCCGTCGGATGCGAGGTTCATCATGCTGTAACACACAAGTTTCGGTTCATACAGCATTCTACTTCTTAAGATAAAAAGACCACACAAACCGTGTGTTTATTGTTGCGCAAATGAACTAACGCTTTGCAAAATATAAATCGCCATTACCTTAAAAAACAAGACGCTTTAACCAACTGCGGTGAAATATAATCAAAATGGCGCAGCTGATTTAAAACGCCACAGTCTGCAGTTGATCGAAATACAGTTGAGCCGCGCAGTGCCGGAACTGTGCGTCGAGAATTCGGCACAACGTAACACCTGTTTAATTAGACGTCTGCATTGCATCTTAACACGATTAATCAGTAACTACTTCCTGAGATCAACGTAGACAACACGGTATATGTAACACAGACACAAAGGAAACAGGCCTGTACTAAACTATTTTGTACTTTAAGATCGAAAAAGCAGTTAACTTTAGTTTTAATGCACGAATGTCACCAGAACAAACGATTCAAATATTCAAACCTTTTTTCCTTGGCCTTTTGTTGAGTCTCCTGACGACTTTGTGCGACCCCTTGGGTGCGTAACAACTTTGCTGGTAAGTTCTGGATAATGCGAAACAATATCATTCATGTTCGTGTCCAGGGAGGATGACTGCGACGGTGGTTGATAAGTCATTCCGAATCCGTATTGAAGTGAAGACTGATATTGACTACTTGCGTCAGTTTGGGGGTTGACAAGCAAACTTGTCCATGAACTCCCCGATCCACTGTATTGATTTGTGCTCATTTGGTTTGGAGTTGCATAAGCTGGTTGGCACAAAATCGCGGTGTTCAGACTCATCAAAACATTAGACGAAGTTTGCGGGCAATTGTCTGATCCATCGGACGAGCTTCCAATAGACGACCTCGATAGAAGAGCAGGTGCCTCAAACAAGTTTCTGTGATTGTATGGGTTAGATGGGACGAATGCATCAACTTGTCGATTTGGGTAGGACTCGTTAGAAGAATGATAAAGGCCATGAGGGCTGCAAGTCGCCCCAGAACCCGGCGGGACTACATGCAACATTCCAGTCATGTTTCCACTTCAGTGTTTTAACAATTTTTGCTAATTGCTATTAACTTTTGACTCAGATTAGGTCGTGTGATAAGATACGTTTGACTGATGTGCTATTTCCCCTGTGAAGCGGAACAACAATGTGTAGCGTCTGCACGATAGCACAAGCTGGAATATTGTGACGTGCGATAAACCCTTCTAGCTACCTTGTTGTCAATCTAAAAACAAATGACGACACTGGCATTTTGGTAACGCAAATATACAGTTAACAGACTATACGACTGATTATGCCACTGCATTTCCCCCCTAAATTGATCAACGCTCAAGACATTGATATTCTCTTAACTTAAATACAGCAAAAAAATGAGAATGGCTGTTTTGCCACCACTTTGTAATATACTGCTATGTTGCTTTAATTCTGCGGCAAATTTTAATTTTTCAAGACCTGCTGCAGCAAATGCGGTTGACAGCTATGTAACCCAAATCAAATCAGAATGGCACCAGGGGTTTTACTCAATCTTGTTGTTCCTTTTTTTCTTTTATTGCGTCAGCACAGCGCCCACTAGCAGTCGCTTTGTCGCACTGTGTTATTACGATTTGTACTTCCCGGTTCGTTGAGACTATAGGACACATGTACACCCTAATGCCCAAAAATCAAGGTTTCAAATTTAGCATTCCGCTATAAGATGCAACACTGATAAGGCAGTTTGTCACTCTTAGTGACCAAAATGCATTAATCCTATTGACTCTGAAGACTATTTTTTTGTATAAACAACGCAGATTATAGTGCACAAATCACAGTGCGCTTAGCCTATTGTAGGAAAACGACTGGAAAGATCAAGAGCGATTGCTAGGGCGGAATATTAAAACATGACGAAGTGATGAATGATTTTTAGAAATATATTTTATTTTCAGTCACTTACCAATAGTTCCTCACGAAATTTTGTTAAATGGCATTGACTACAACGTTATAACATTCCTACATCGCGTCAAACAGAGTCCAAATACAACATAATGCCATCTTTGTGTATGAACTTTTGATATAAGAAAAAAATCCTTAAAACGCTGTATAATATCGAGTAATTTTCAATCACTAAAAAAGAAATAGGCCAAACTGCTTTTAACAACAGCTTATTTAAGGTGATAAATGCTTATGTGCTTTTAACTACCCCACCTGTTTGGCTTTAGGCACTGAACAGAAGATGTTAGATTTGCGGCACACAAAGTCATCCATTTGTTTCATGTTTATCACATCGTCCTTATTTCTAAGAATTGTGCTTATTTTACTTTTTTGTCTTTATACAACACATGAGAAACTTTAATTGTTCTTCGTTATCTTTTAAAAAATCCAATTTTTTGTTTGCATGTTTGTTTTGCGAAATGCGTTTTTACACGAAGCAAGATATTATCAAGCAACATAAGCACACAAAAGTATACGTCAGTGGGAAAGTTCGTTTTGCTGGGAAAGTTCAACATCTTTCTTTTCATGAACTATTTCTGACAACTTGTATAAATTTAAATAGTTTCTAAAAAAAATATTTACAAAAAAGCTTATTATAAAATATTAACCAACGATTTTATAATCGGTTTAACATCTCAGTGGCGCATTAAATACGTCTTGGTCGTTTCACTACAACAATAAACTTACATTATAGATGCTCCATCTTTGCAATGTTGGCAAACGCGTAGTATTGACATTGTTTTGTCCTATGGTGGCCCACAAGTGCATTTTTTGCAGACATTAATTTTTTAGTGCAAACATTTCTTTTTCGATACAAATATTTCTTTTTAGAGCAAACATTTATTTTTGTTTCAAAGTTTTTTTCAGCAAACATTTAAGGCTGCATCACGTAAGACTTACACGGCCTATCAAAAATAGAAAAATGAAATAATGTGCATTGCGCAGGCTGCAGTCGGAGCTCAAGGATGTCGCAAAAAAACTACACGCCGGCTTCAGTTCATTAGATTATCCGTCAAACGGGCTTTACCCAGGCCAAGTGTGCAAAACGATGGCTTAGTGCGGTGGTTCACAGCCTTTCATAGATCGTGGCCCCCTTCAAGTAACCTTCACGGCCTGTGGAACAACATGCTACGAGCATGGAATTAGGTGAAATGCCGAATCTTAAAAATAGGTAACTGCAAACCACTGACTCAGTTTATGGGGCTATGGCTAGGCGCAGGGTTGGGTAACGAGTCCTATTAGTCGAGTCTCAAGTCAAGTCCAGTCAGTAGGGGTTCGATTCCCAAGTCAAGTCAAATAGGGTTCAGTCGTTGAACGTCAAATCTTTGGAGTTTTAAAAAACTGAAAGTTCATATTTTTACTGCATGCGCTAGACTAGCGCGATAGAGCGTATGTACAGTAAAGTAGGCGTTTAAAAGCAAATAATTGGTGTTGACATGTATATATACTGTAACAGGCGGCAACTACAATTAAGGCTTAACGCCACCGGAAAACAGTTTTTGCATGCAGAAGCGACGAAGTTACGTGAAAATTTGACAAAACTTACTACGCATCGGACAGTGAACTGCTGCTGTTGTTTGGTTGAAGCTAACTGCTGATCATGGTATCAGAAAATTTTCTTTTTGTTGGTGAAATAACGAGTCCCAATCCGAGTCAGGTCTCTACTAAGACGAATGCAAGTCAAGTCAAGTCTTTTCACAGCTGTGACTCGAGTCAAGTCAAGTCTTTGAAAAAGGTGACTCCAGTCGGAGCTGAGCGAGGGCTATGCGGAGTTGCGGACTGTTGGGAAGTGTGCTATAGCTGTGCGAGCGAAGCGGGGTACAGTTTTAGGCGCAACCGGGTGAAAGAAGGGCCGGTAAAGCCATATGCAGCAATGGTTTCTAAAGGATTACTTACTAATAGGGCGCAAATAAAGGCATTTTTTTCGGGACTTGAATCAAATACACGTGTCGGTTCAGCTACTTCACTTTGACAGGCAATATGAAGCAAAATAATCGGATGGTACGGACAATTAAATATTTTTTTAAGTTAACACAAGGGGTAGTTGAAGTGTTGGACCTTTATTTTATACAACACAATAATATGAAGTGTGGTTTATACTGCTTGACAACGAAGCCTTTTAGCAAGCTTTATTTCAAACAACACAACATTTTACATGTCCAGCGTTTTGGTCTTTGACACTACAGAGAGTACAGCAGACAAAATGAAAAGCGTGGACAAGTGCAACAACCACATCATCTCGAATTTCGTCGCAGGACAATAGCTAAACTAAAACGCAATGGCGGAAAACTATTTACTGAAATCGAATGTCTATGAATACTACAAATCCACAACATACTTGTTATTATAATTTCTGCTAATTAGAATGTACTGAATTGTTTAGTGGCCAAGGATTACAACCAATTGCCTGTGTAATGTACAATTTTACACGTTTGCACAATTTTTTAAATTTTGACACACTCTATAATAGAACCGCAAAAACGTTTGTACCAAAAAATATTTCCATTAAAAAATAAATGTTTGCATCTAAAATTAATGTATGCACTGAAAAAATAAATGTCTGCTGAAAAAATGTTTAATTGCACTTGTGGGCCACCGTAATTTAGCAGAAACAAACAAGAGATAAATCTGAACCTGTCATTTTTTGACAAAATGTCATAGTTTATTGTAAACTTGCAAGTTTGTCCTTATGTTATCGTATGAGATAATTCAGTTGCAACTGTTATGTGAAATGAAATCATTCCAAATGAATTTGAAAACATGAAATAATTTCGAAAAATTGGTTAACATTAGTTCAGTGGTTCTTAACCTTTTTATAACGGCCGAACCCCTACGATATTCTTCAGCTTTTGGTCGAACCCAAAGTTACGTCCTAGGTTTTTAACCCATTTTGGTTGGTGGGGCGTAATTAGTTTTTGTTCAAACGTAGTGGCAACAGTTACTTTTTGTCATTTTGTTGAATTCTGACATAATAATACAAGCAACTTGTTACAGGATTGTTTTAATTCCGGCAATTTTTAGTTTTTATCGAAATGAAGCGTTGTATTTTTAGCGTCTGTACACAAACATGATAAAGATGAAGTAATAAGTTTTTGCGGCCAACAAAATTTCGTTGTGTTTCTGCTTGCGAACAACGCAAACAATGCTCTTTGTTACGTCAAAAAAAAAGAAAATAAAACCTTAGTGCAGGGGTGCACAACCATTTTGCTAGGACGGCCGCATCACAGATTCTTATTTCACCAACGGCCGCCATTTACCTGCTTATTTTTGTTTTAGAATACTTGGTTTATGTCATGTATTTGCCATCTAATAGCGCCCAAAAAGCCAAGATTAATTTCTAGCTTGGTGCACACATTGAACTGCGCAACGAGGAGATCAGTCTTAATTGTTTATGATGTCATAATCTGTATTGTGATGCTTGTGGTACCTGTTTTCTTCGCATTATTGGCACACAATAGGCCTAAGTTACCCCTGCGTAAGTTTAATCTTCCAGTGTTTTGATATTTGGCAAATACAAATTGCCGTTTTTAGCGACTATAGACCCTAAAGTTTGACAAAAACGAGTATTTGTATTGTACTTCAAAAAGACCTCGATCGAACCCCGGCTAAGAACCACTGCATTAGTTCATCTAAACTAGCGTTAATATTTTAAAGCTAAGCAGCAGAACAAAACCTTTTTTAAAGAAAACATAACAAGTTGTGCTTTGGCGTAGCTGGCAGCCAAGGGAGGCATTGTCAAATCACATTGGTCATTTACACGTTAGCTTTGGAATAATTACTGGGTGCAGTGGTGATGGTGACCAGCAGGGCTGCCATTCTAGGGTAGAGCCAGTGGTGGGATTCAGCCGGTTTGCACTCTATAGCAGGGGTGTCAAACTAAAACCACTTTGATGGCTAAAAACAGACTTCCAAGTAAGTCGAGAGGCCGCACTGTCGAAACATTTTTTACAGTGTAACATGACAACAACAAAATTACATGATTATAAAGTACAAGATTCATCAATTCCATTAACTACATTAAAAAACAATCTTTTAATAAATAACAAACAGATATACAATGTAGCAAAGTGAAAGAATCAACTTTGCTTTATTGCTTTGTGTGAAAACAATGGCGTACAATGACGCAACAATCGCAATTGCTGATTCTAAAGATGGATTATTTCAATTAGCCAATTAAAACGCTAATATATACCACTAATAGACAGGGATTCTATCGTGTGAACTCGCTGGGATGATAGGGTATCTTGCCTGGGTAAAATACATAACTTCTAGAAGTTACTTCAGGGGCCGTACAAAAACTCCTCAAGGGCCGCTAACGGCCCGCGGGCCGCATGTTTGACATCCCTGCTCTATGGAACCATCTCACGAAATTTTATCAGATGAGCGAACCGGTTAGAATTACCGGTTGCTGTCAATGAACTTTTTGTAACAGAACCGTGAGAAAAAACACCATACCTCACGGGAGACCCACATTTAGCTAATTTCTGATAGGTGGCGCAATGGAGCATAAATGGCGGATTTCAAAGTTTGATTTTCCAGCAAAGTGCCAAAAAGCCAGTGCCGGATTAAGGGTCTGCTGTCCTGTAGGCACATTTTATAAGTGGCCCGAAAATCAGAGTTGTCAAATAAAAAATTAGAATTATCAGTGTTGCCAAATCATTTAAAGTGCCTGGATTTCTGACTGGCCTGTAGGCACGTGCCTACTTGTCTAATGATTAATCCAGCACTGCAAAAAGCGTATGTAATTATGGAGGTAAACTTTCATAAACCAAACTTCTCTACATATATACTTTTTGATGCATCATGTGGCACGTGCCAGAAGATGAAATGCACACATGAAAAAACACAGATGTCACGTAAAAGTTTCGTTTTGTTTACGTTACAATAGCAAATTTGAACATCAAACCACGTTGCGAAGTTACGCTGCATTGTTTTCCACTCTTTACATAATTATATAATTTATTAATACACACTGTGGTTGACTGAACGTTATTAATGTTAAAGATGTAACAGTCAATTGTGTTTATCATTCAGTGCTTTTTAGAGTTTTGACTACTACCAGTGATTCTCAAACTGTGTGCCGCGAAATATTGAAAATTTTAGTTCTTCAATGCGCCGCATGCTTAGCGAAAGGAAAGTTTAGTTTTTTAATGCGCCGCATATGCTGAAAAAAGGTTTAAGAAACACTGGTCTATACAGTGGTGGGACTCAATATTTTTGTCAGCCAGTTCTATCACTAAAGTCATATTTTTGAGCCGGTTCTGTTACAAAAAGTCCATTGACAGTAACCAGTAATGCTAACCGGTTCACTGATCTCATAAGATTTCGTGAGACGGTTCTATAGAACCGGTGTGAACCGGTTGAATCCCACCACTGGGTCTATACCATTATAATGTACCTGCATAGGCCACTTGGCATACTTTGCTTGAAACAACGGTAAAAACCACGGTAAAAATCAGTGTACATTGTTCGCTCCCAAGTCAGTTGGCACAACTTGGTGGCTATTTGTTTTCGTAAAATTGTGTTTCTTTAACTTGTTTAATTTTGCCAAACAAAAAACATTGCTTTCACGCCACTAAAGTAGTAATCACCATTATGAACAAATCTTCGGAAGACAAGTTATATTTTATTGACAAGAAGCGTATTGGGGTCGGTGTAGCCATCTCTATCACGACAATAGCCTGCAACACTTCCTGATTTGTGTTACACACATATTTGGACAGGCCGGATTTGAAGCAGTGCAAATATACAATTGCAACGCAATAATTTTGGTTAAAAATAAACAATCATTGCAAAAATATACTTAAGATATAAAATAGCAATATGTTATGATAAAAAGGTTAATGATATTGCCTTTTACCACCACATGTTTTACTGAATGATGCACAACGGTTTTGTTTGATTACCTTCAAACACCCAAAAAATGTAAGAAATAGAAATCTTCCAGTTGTATCTATTCGCATACAGCGACCCAGTTTGCACGGTAGAGTTACTAACACCATACGTTTCTCCTGATCCAAAAGTGCTTAATTTTCGACAGGTGGCGCAAAGAGCACTTTTTTTCATTTAAAACGGTATATCTCAAAAAATGCTAACGGTTAGGGCTATTAGGGTTGGGGTAAGGTATTAGCACTTAAAATTCAATAAAACTAACCCAAAAAATTAGTTACTAATGTAAAAATTTTATGTAAATATTTCCCAGCCCAACCCATTTATAGCCGCTAAATAAATAATTCAGCTCTTTACGCCACCTATCGAAAATTAGGCACTTTTGGATCAAGAGAAACGTATGGTGTTAGTAGCTCTACCAGTTTGCACAATAAACCATGATTCGGTGTGGAGAATTCCCCGGAACAGCAACTAGCCCAAGAGTGCCTTTTTTGCTACATGTCTTTTTTGGGTTTTCGTGTACTATGTACTGCATCTTGTAATGGATATTTGGACATTGCTAGGTAAGCGTACAGTGGCCTGTTGTATTTTTTTGTGCATACACGTGTGTTTTTGTGTTTCAGGTGTGTTTACTTAGTTTTTGAGTAACTAAAAAGAAATCAACCATTTTGTAGTGTTACGTAACGGGGACTCTTAACGTGTTTAATAACTTGAATTGAAGGGAAATGAGCAGTCTAATTTAAAACAGCATGCTATATGTTAAACTATACGTTTTTAGTCTGCTTTGAACAGTTTGACATGTTTTGTTAACCGCTACTCTTCAGTAGTTACATCAAGTTCAATGTCAGTTGTTTCTTTAACTCTTAAAAACAATTAAAAGTCGTACTGTAGTATGTTAGCAGCCTATTTACACTTGTTTATTAATTGTTATGTATAGAAATTCAAAAATATAATGGAGCAACAAGAAAAACCAACAGTGATTGATATTTTTGAATTTCCAAGTTTTGTGCTTACCCAGCTAAACGTGCAAAGACTAAACTTGCAATTCTGTGATGCAACTATTGTAACAAAAGATGGAAAAATGTTTCATGCTCATAAGGTAACTTAATAAGTTTGTTTTAATGTGAGGACCTTTTGTGAATCAAATAAGTGTTTGTCACATGTTTTTGTTACTTTTGCAGGCTGTACTTGCTGCATCAAGTACCTATTTTAAAACATCATTTAGCCTTGATGAAAATAAAAACAGAGGACACAATATACAGGGAGATAATGTGGTGTTGCAATTAAGTAGGTACAACTGAAAAAAATTGTTTCCATGCCTGTTTAACTCAATTGTATTGTTGTGTAACTTGCTTATGACGCAAAACAATAAATGCCCTGGGGCTATGTTATATAACTTTCTGTTTTCCCACCATGATTTGTTGTTTGCAACTTCTACACACATCTTTTACAAGTAACTAATATGTAGATATGATTTCTTCCACTGTGTTTGAATGTTTGCTCAATGTGATTTACACATCAAAACTCAAATTAACTGACTTGGATATAAATGACATTGAAACAGCGGCAGACTGGCTCAAACTACATCAGGTGGGTTTTTTATACAAATATATCTAACCACATTTTAGCTATTATGCAATCAAGTATGTTGTAGGTTGGGGCTGTTTGTCGACAATATCAAACTATACAATCTCCATCAACTTCACAAGGTCCAATAAAGCAACATGATTCAGGGTTTCCGGATGTCAGTAAGTTGGATGTATTATAGTTTGACACACAATGTATACTGACTTATTTCTTGTTGTGCTTAGATGACATTATTGCTGAAGATCAATCCTGTGTCGATGTAAGAATTTCATTTTTTTGTCAGTAAGAACAACATGAGTAACCATTCATCTGGGCTTAACAAAAAACAATCTGGGCTTAACAAAATAGTCAAATTAAAATAAAAAAAAACAAAAAAATGTGTATTTGGTAAATGTTTTTTGATCATTGCAAATTGCTGTTGTTATTATTAGTAAAAAACAACTATATTGACAAATGCTTTCTTTTGTTTTATTACAATTTTATTGTCAAATACAGTGTTAATGAGCAATAGTAAAACTGCAAAGTTATGTTCATTTTGATTTTGTTGTTTATATAACAGATTGGTTCAAAGGCTCCCTGCAAGTCATGGTGCACTAGATGGTTTAATGGTTCCAAAATTCCTACAACCATTGAAAATTCACCTTCACCAGATTACAATGATTCTGAAGTAAAAATGCCGATAGTTGAAAAATATTGGCATGAATCATTCAAGAAATGTTCTCCATCACAGCAGCAAACTGAAAAAACAAGGCCATCATCTTCAAATAGTATTGCCTCTCCCAAACGAGATCATTCCCCTGTGAATTCTTCACACATTCCAAGTTCTGAAAGAAACTCTGTCAAACACTTAGTTCTTCAAAAAGCATTTTCCTCTCCAGCAAATTACTTTAAACATCCCAGTCCCTTTTGTTATTTTCCGCACTCTCTAATGATTCCAATCGCTTCCCCAGTGTTTTTGCACAAGAATACCTGCAGACCCCAAATTTCTTCACATGAAGGGTCATCTGGTGTGTATTAACTTTGTAGGACAGTTTTTTTGATCTATTTCACAAAACTTTAATTATGAATATCTGAGTGTACTTAAGCAATAAATATGATTCATTGACAGCAAACAGATTGCTTGCTTCTTGATAAACTTTTATTAACCTTGATATGAAAAACTTTAACAGGCATAATTATTTATTTCTCTTGCTTGATTAATTTTTTTTCTATGTTTTACGATTTCCTTTCTAGTTTTATTGATTGTTTTAAACTATTAACAAGAAATTACATGTTTTAGGGTGCCCTCCTGATGTTGAAAAGTCACCACTGTTTCAAAATTCATCTCGTTTTATTAACGGGTAAAAATATTAGATACTTCTATCAGACGCATTTTGCTAACAAGGACATTGTTTAATTCAGGTTGCCCATGCCAACAGGGTGGCCCCTGCAATCGGACAATACACCTTTAAGTAAAACTAACAACAGCAATGTGTCTTGTGGACTAAAAACATGGAATAGTTTCGAAAAATTGGTTAACATTAGTTCATCCAAACAAGGTTTGTCACACTGTCATACAATTGATCTTTTGCACACCACCAAACGGTTATTTTAATGCAAATTGGCATGTAGATAGTCATGCAGCAAACAGCGAAAATCAAAGTAATCATCACGAAGATAACAACGACAGAGAAGCACCAACAGGAAAACAACAAGGCCAGCTACCGACGACGGTGAAGCAACAAACGGTGAAACTCATTTTTATCGATACAACTCGTTTTATGCATAAGAATAATCGTCCCCACAGCGTTTTCCATTGTTACGTAAGAGCGCAAGCGTGGTGACACACCCACTTTAGCACAGGTATTTCGTGTTGCTTTGACTCAACAACCTGGCTTCTTTGATTGACTATCCAAATAAACTAACGCCAAGCCGTCTTTTAATTTTGTAAAACATTGGTTACTAGTCGGTAGCAACATGTCCACAGCGAACTTTGCAGGGCTAAATAGAACCAACGGATCTATGATAGAAAGGTGTTACAAACGCGTCAATTTTCTTTGATTGTTTTGCGCAATAAAGTTTTGATGGCAAAATTGTTTAAGAAATTCATTAGCAAAAGCATTTAACTGTAATAAACACTCATCAAAACTTCAAATTCGCATTTTTTCTGTGTTACGTCTTAGGTTTTGTAATTTATGCGACGTTTCACGATTTGTTTTTTCTAAGCAGTTTTGGTTACGCGGGATGTATTATTTAGGTTTTGATTTTCAGAAGTCCATGGACAAAGATATCACCGAGCTTCCAATCGAAAGTGAAAATAATAAAGCAGCAACTTCTCGTAAAACCTATCAATGCAAGTTTTGCAACTCCGCGTTTCCTAGTAGAGCAGGTGACCATTCTAGCCTTCTGCATGCAAGATGTAAAACAACCATAACGAAATAACATAAAAGTAAATTTCTTAACTAAAGGTTGCTTAAACAGTACATTTTGCAGGTTTATCCGTCCACTTACGTTCTCACACAGGAGAGAGACCGTACCACTGCAACGTGTGTGGAAAAGCTTTCACGCAGCTGGGTCACGTGCAAAGGCATCAAAAGGTAAAAAAATGTAAACTTGTCGTTCATGCTGTCCGTGTTTTGTCACAACAGCGCCAACGTTCTTCCAGTTTTGGTTCGCTTTGTCTTTTTTAAGAATTTTGTTTATTTCACAAAGACCACTGAAAATTACTTATTTGTCCTTTATGTTTTACAATTGTTGACCCAATGTAGTTACATATCGATATTATGTATAGTTTTATACTTTTAATATTATATTTGTCAGGAACTGCATGGCCATAAAGCATAGATTATGTATCATTTTAACTCTCTTCGAGTCAGTATCTGCCACTTTGTGGTTGCGGTGGTTCATGGCGTGCTGGCAAACAGTTTGTCGCCTGGGTTTGGCGAAACAATCGGCTGCAATAGGTCTTTCAAAAACTTAAATGTTAGATACTTTTCTAGGTGATAAATTTGAGTGACTCGTTGCAACAACCGTTAGCAATTGTTGGTCGTTGGTAATATTGACACTGTTGCCCAAATTCACCAAGATCTATGAACTAGTTTTGTTGTCGACACCTCTTGGGACAGTTTACATACAATAGAGCTGGCAAATTGAAAACGATCGGTTAAGTGGCAAAGCGGAACATACATAGGTTGATCTGGCAAGATTTTGTGCTCTAAATGCAACAAGCCACAGTCCAAATGATGTTATTGCGAATGTGTTTTTTTACTTGCTACAAAATGGCCACGGGGGAAAAACAGCATAGCGTCACCAATAATTGCAAAACAAAGAGGACATAATATTATGAAAATGTTATCAATGATTTCACAGACACGTATGGTTGTATCGCAAACCTAATCAAATGTAACACTTTTTGGATAAATTTTCCGAGAAGTTTCTCTTTTAGATGGTTGGTACATATCAAACCTTCATAAGCAAACCACTGTTTAGGTGTACCGGCTTTTGCATATTTACATTTTTATTTTTTAAGATATGTAGTCAAATGAAATTATAATTTGTAATTTTGGACTGAATGATTGCGTAGCAGTTACCTAAATACATTTTGACAAAGACACTTAGAATAACTTAGAAAATTTGTATCGGCCGAAAATTACGTTTCTTGAATTGTAAGCTCAGATTTTGTGGGTTGACTGAAGTTTGTTGGTGTTTAATTTGTTTCTATTATAATTTTATCAAAACTGGAAAACGTTTAAGTTCCATGTTACCACGTGTATATTCACATTTATATATATGTAAACATATACAGATTTACAAATATTAATAGCAAATCCAGTGTTTTTATTTCTGGACATGTCATAAAAATTCCGGACGTCTGATAACCCTAAATGAGCATCGCGGGCAATGTTAATTACATTTTCTCATTTAGGTGCACACGGGTGAAAAACCATTTCAATGCAGCTGGTGCCATGCAAGAGTCCGTGATAAAGCTTCTATGCATTACCATATATTGGCTCACAAAGGAATTAAGCCGTTTCAATGTGACCAGTGCGAAGCGAAATTCACCAAGCGCTCAAGTTTAGTGAAACATAAAAATGTAATTTCCGTGCTGCTTTTTGACGGTTATTGCATTAAAGCAGTTGTAAAAACACAATTTATTTTCCCAAATTAAGGTACACACGGGAGATTTCCTCTACCAGTGTTCGCAATGTCAAGCGAGTTTCCGAGAGAAAGCAAGTTTAAGTCGACATCGTCGTTGTCAGCACAGCACCGGGCAAAACTTGGCCGAGGATCGCGCGGAAACAAATATATAATGGCTTCCAACGTTCTGTGCCGCGTTGTCTGAAAGCTATGGAGGTGTAGACGCCATTTTATAAAAATGTGTTTGGTTTCTTAAGTGCTCCTTAATTTCTGCAGTCAAGTATAAATGTATGCACTTAAGTTGGTGCCAAACTGTTTCGTGCAATTTGCGAAATTGTCCGGCGGTGATCGGTGGCCCGTCGGTGTTGTTTAATTTATTTTTTCTGAATTTGTTCGAGTCGTGGGGTGTTATGAGATGTTTGAACCGATTTCACCTCTTCAAACATCCATCAAAATATAAGTGTATGCTACCACAAAGTGGTTTTCCGGTTTCCTATATCAAGTAGCTAATCATCAAATTGTCGTTTGGCATGTTAGACGGGATCAAAAAGTTAGTTATGCAACAAGCGAGCGGTCAAAATGGGTTACCTGGGAGCTATGTGGTCGGCGAAGTTATTTGATAAAGGCGAAAAACGTGACAAAATTCGTGGCTGTGTTTACCACAAATGGCATGTTGCTGTAACACGGAATTTACCTTGGAGGCATTTTTGCTGAAGAAGATGAGCAGGCACATAATTTCTTGTGGCTTTTGTCTATTCTTAGACAAAATCGCTGGAATCGAACGATATTCCACGAACTGATAGTTAAAACCTCATTATAAAAATCGGTAACTTATTTGATTTGCAGCCACGCAATTAAATGGTGCGATATAACAAACGATAAGGTTTCAGTTTCTAATTGGTTGTTGGCAACAAGCCTTGCAAATATAATTATAAAACAACCAATAATAGCAGTCTTCATAAGAAATGGAACATCGTGTTTTGTGACAACATCAGAATTGCAATTCCCATTGGACCGATGCACATACTTTCTAAAGCAACTCGAAAACCATGGTTGTTGCGTAGGGACAACACACGAGTGAATCACGCAATGTGCAGAAAACAAGTGCGTTTTGTAGGTTTTCTTATTTGATATTTTTTTGCATTGAATGATATTTATTTTTTGTCGAAATAATTTTGCCCAAATCACTTACGACTGATTCACAACCGAATTAGTGAAAATTCTGTGCTAGCTTTTGGGACAAAATTTTGGACACTCATAAAGATACTGCGTGCCTTAGTTTTTGAATCCGAATTCGCCCAATTCTGTTTTACCTATATGTGACGGTATCACGTGATTCAATCACAATTAATTATTTTGGAAAAGATTTTCGGTATTGCGTTGTTATTGTTGCAAGAAAATATATAATTAATGCCTGACCGATACGGGACATGTAATCCGCCATTCAGTATTTCACAGGAGAAATCCGAAAACCCATACCACATAGGTCAAAGTCGCCCTTCTGTTTGCACTCGTAGGAGACAGATCGAAAACAATGAGAACTCGTACCAATAACACTAGCAATGTCTTTATTAAACAACAACCGCGATGTAAATTCGGTTCTAACGACATGCTAACAATGAAAGGGTAATTAAGGAGCACTGCTTTAAAACGAGTAACTCGGGATTAAAATGGTTAATGCACATGTACATGTCAATAATAAGCGTAAAAAAATAATTGCTTTAAAGTTTGGGTGTAAATGTATGATTGGATAACTTTCAGATTTAGGAATGGTTTTCAACGTGTGAAGAAAACGTCAGTGCTCATGTTGAAAATCCCACAAAACATGCATATTGCGTTTTAAATTTTACACGTACTATTGTAGCCTACTCATGCAACAAATATTGTGGTAACATATCTATATACACATGGAGGTATAGCGTGAGGCATGAAAACTTGCAATGCAAAGGAAGAAATGGCGAAGGGTATATTTTGTGGGGTCTAAAACTTGAACACAAACAAAGTTATTTTCAAACAAATTAGCGCCTACACTTTTGGTACTAGGTCATGGTGGTAAAAGTCAATGGTTTAAATCGAGGGTCAATCCTGTTCAGGTCGATTTGTAAAGAGCACATCAACCACAGACTGATCAGCCATGGTTGAAACATCGCCGATATCGTGGTTGCCCCGGGCAACGTTCCTCAGTACTCGTCTCATAATCTTTCCCGATCGGGTTTTGGGTAGTCCTGGTGCATATTGAACGTAGTCAGGTGTACAAAACGGCCCAATGCTGTGGCGAACTGAAAAGCAATATTTTTAAAATTTCATTTGTTAATCTTACTGAAGATTTTACGAGACAAGTGTACGAAAAAACTATCGTAATGGAGCAAGTTGTGTTGGATGAAAATATTTGAATGTGTTAATTAACACTGAAAAATTAATAGTGGCACCAAAGAAACTAAAATAACTAAATAAAAATAAAATAAGCTGTAGGTTATTTTTGCACACAACACAAAAGACGTGACCACACACATCACGTATTTAGAAAAAGTCATTCGTTTTTTTGACAACTTGCGTGACCGCTTTTTTCACACAAATGATCACAAAGAAAATATTTTTTTTATTTGCTACACAACATGTTATTGTAAAATATTACCAACCTCTTTCTTTAAGTTCCTTCACTAATTCTGGGGTAAATTCGATGCCGTCTACCAATGTGACAAAACAGTAAAGTGCTTCTCCTTTAATTGAATGTGGTTTCCCAACAACTGCAGCTTCAGCAACTGACGGGTGTTCGATTAAAACCGATTCCACTTCAGCCGTGCTCAGCAGGTGGCCTGTTATGCACGAAACAGGAGACGTGATACATAATACACAACAGCGGATTGCCCAAACAATATGTGTGAAGTCAAACCTCAAACAAATGCAATCGCTTTCATCGCAATGAAAGAGCCAAATTCTTCAGCAACACATACAAATTTATTCGTGTTATACTCATAAGTCATAACTGTCCGATGTTGCATACCCTTTTACGTTGCATACTTTTAAAAAACGATGTTCAATGTTCAAAAAAGAAGTCCGAAAAATTCCTGTGTTTGGCCTTGATTTTTACTCAGGTTATGATTTTTTATGGATTGGTCGGCAACCGCCGGTCCGCGAGGAGTTCGTTACCGGGCCGTATACTTTTTCAGGTAAAATACTTTAACACATTTTGCCCATGTATCGCGGGGATGATAAATTAATTTAAGCGTTTTCATTGCAAAATATTTGTAGTATTTTGAAGGTCGGTCCGCGATAAAATTTCAGTTCAAAAACGGTCTGCAGTGCAAAAAAGGTTGCCGACCCCTGGATTAAATTTCAGAAATTGTTCGCACGATCATTTTTAACCTTGCGATTTGCAACCCCACGTGGTCAGTAATTTTCGATTGACAAACATTTTTCACTTCACAGAAGCAAAGACACTCGTGTGCCGAGTGGAAAATAGATTCTTGTCCTTACACATTGTTTTACTGTCATGTTTAAGGGGCGATTTTAAGTAAGTTGAGTTAATTTCACTTAATGCAAGAAAATAGCTGCGCAACGTTAAAACGTAAGTAACCATTGTTTACATTGCGATGGTAACCGAAAATCCACTTAACGGTTCTTGTATTATTTAAGATAATTATTAACCACTTGATACCAGAAATGTACATTGCCTAGGCTAGGACTTAACAAGACCGAAATACAAGTTTTAAAACCTACGCTCTGGTGAGGTTTTGTGACAATGTATTAGGACTTTCTTACGATGTGTCTCCCTCTGTTCTGGCTTAATTAAGGAATGTTTGGTAAAATATTTTTTCCACTTATCTAACCAACGTGTTACAACCAACATATGTTAATAGCAAAAATGTTGCATTTAAAGTAAACCTCTGAAACATGGGATTGACCTGAAGTAAAAAGATATACTTCCATTCATGACCATTATTCACCATTGGATAATAATTCCCACCTGAGACATTGATCATGTCATCAATTCTTCCTGTGATCCAATAATAGCCATCATCATCCCGATAACATCCATCTCCAGGTACGTAATAACCAGGAAATCTTTTGAAATAAGTTCCTTCAAACCTTTTCTGGTCACCATATATTGTGCGCATCATACCGGGCCATGGTTGCTTAAAAACCTAAATAAATAATACTCATAGGATTTATTAGGTTACAAAAGTAAGCAAACAGTTCAATATATTAAATGTATTTAAGAAGGGAAGGATGTAGAATGGTGGCTAATATCAATAAGAGATATTTTACTTTAAAGGCATTACCTAGCAGCTTATAACTAATGTGTAAAGTTCTGAATAGGGATTCAAATAAACTTAAGAACAGTGAGCAAACTGTATACTTACCAAATATCCATCCCCAGGACCTTCCACCTCTTCACCATTTTCCGACAACACCGCAGGAACAATTCCAAAAAATGGAAACGTTGCAGAGCCGGGTTTAGTTGGAGTACAACCAGGTAACGGGGTAAGAACATGGCCACCCTTGAAAATAGTTTCAAACATTCACATCTTGTTGTTAGTCACACTATTTGTGTACAGAGGCAATAAGAAAACAATTAACAGTGTGCTAATGCAAGAGTCAAACAATTATGCATTTGCAACATGGTGTCTTAATGCTTGTTTCAGCAAAGTAAGAGAATTAGGAGCCAGCAAAATGAGATACAAAATTATGTACAAAATGATTTTTATACATATTTAAACCCAAATACAATGTTATTTATGGACAGTTAACTCAGAAAGTTTGGTCAAAAGTAGCTGAAAAGAAACAAGTGTTCTGTTTGGTCGAGCACCTCGGTGCTCGGTTGCATTATGACGTCACAAACATCCCTATCACACGCAAGTTTTAGCATTGCAACGTCGCTTACGTCACCAGCGGTGTATTAAGCTGTACAGGCACATGAAGTACGTGTTTTTTCACAAACATAACGCATTTAAATAAACAG
Source organism: Phallusia mammillata (assembly GCF_965637545.1). NCBI lineage: Eukaryota > Metazoa > Chordata > Ascidiacea > Phlebobranchia > Ascidiidae > Phallusia > Phallusia mammillata. The sequence goes on along the minus strand of NC_137256.1, from coordinate 14,166,330 downwards.
TCATTTTTGTTACCCTTTCAAACAAATTTCGTATGTTAGTATGAATATGCAAATTAAGTGCTCGGGTCAGTTGTGCAACTGCTCGGCCGAGCACCGAGCATCAAAAACGGCGATGCTCGGTACCGAGTACTCGGGTTCTGGCGCAGCTCGGTCCATCCCTACTGATAATGCAACACACAGAACAGTATTAATCACACGCATGAAGTGTGGGACCATATCAATTACTAAATTGATGTGTGCACTTCTCCATTCAACTTTCAGCTTAAGAAATAAACTAAAAAAATTTGGTTGTAGGGGTTCCCTAAAATAAGTGTAAGCAATAATCTTATTCTACACAGTGTTTGTCTGATTATCATTTTCTTCTCACTTAACAGAATTTAATTACCTTATCACTTGGTGGCACAGTGCAATGTTAACACACGGAATCAACAGTTTGTTAATGAGTATTTAGTGGTAATTGATTCTGCAGCTAAGCACCTATCTAACCAATTTTGTTTATTGTTTACAACACAAATACTCAGCAAATTGACCTATCAAAAGTTTTTTTGTAATAGTGGCTTACAGTTTCTGTTTGCCAGAAAGTATCCACAATTGTGCAATTGCTGTTTCCAATCACTTTGTGGTACCACATCCATGCTTCAGGGTTAATTGGTTCACCAACAGTTCCCAACACTTGTAAGGAACTTCTCTTGTACCTTTTAAAATTTAAACAATGCATGTAAAAAAAGCTGTCTTTAATTGTTTCATTATTAAAACACAGACAAAGGCAATTTTGTTGTTAGAACAGTGTATATTAAGGATAAGTTAGCTAGTATTCAACAGAATCTGAAATGCTCTGCGGTTGGTAAAGCAATAAAAGTAAGCCTCAGTATCGTTGAATTTCCATATGATGAGTTTAGTCTAAAAAATCAAAAAAGCAAACACTATCCACTGTAATATGCAAGTTTTAGCAAACTAAACCAACTTTTGCAAATGTCAATTCAGAAATTTTTTGACAGGAGTAAAGTTTTAAAAATTTAAGTACATTGATTTTTTATCATGTATGATGATGTAATGACTCGAGCATCACACACTAACATGGGATTTCTGGCCCAACAAACACTTTCAGTCCATTCCTACATCTAACACAGTGGTTCCCAACCGGGGAGGAATTTTAGGAGTTCAGGGGAGGAATTTCATAAAAACTGTAAAAAAAATTTACATTGGAAATGTTACACAATATTTTTGTATGTACATTATTATGTCCATTATAATTTGGACCCGGTTCACATTTGGAGCCGGTTGTAAAGGATTCTGAAATGGACATCCCTAATTATAAGGTGTATTTCAAATTGCTATAATTTTTTATGTTATATTTGTTTTTCGTCTAATGGGGAGGAATGAATAGTTCGAAAATGGGCAAAGGGAGGAATGTAACAAAAAAGGTTGGGAACCACTGATCTAACACAAAGTCTGAAAATCTGTGACATACCATAAAACCTTATTTAGTCATCTTACAGATAATAATGCACCTACTTTTAAATTAACAACCTACTTTTTGACGGGATCATCGCCAAATTTCATCAGTGACCTTACAGCTGTTGGTGCTGTATAAAACTTGGAAACTTGGTACTTATCAACAATTGACCAGTATCGGCTTGGGTCAGGAAACAATGGTATTCCTTCAAACTAAAAACAATGTAATTTAAATGTGCACTGAAACAAAGTGTAATTTTAGGTTCAAACTTTTTTTACCAAAACAGATGTAGCACCATTTAGTAGTGGTCCATATGTGATGTAGGTGTGTCCTGTAATCCATCCAATGTCGGCAGTACAGAAATATATATCACCGGCATGATAGTCAAATGTGTACTTGTGTGTTGTGGCAGCATAGAGCATGTATCCAGTCACATGATGTAAAATTCCCTAAACCACCAAAATTGGTCATACCCTTCTCTTTGTTAGTTTGTTTTACCAATATTATTAATAAATACAAAATGTAAGGGTTATTCGACACCATTATTTCTCTGCAAAACTGCTTTTTATAAATATTTTGGTTAATTTTTACTAAAGGAAAAAACTTGAACAAAAAAAACAGTAAGATAGGTGCCACAATGGTAAAGTAATTTTTGAATTAATCACTTTGGAAATAAAAAAAAAATAAACCTAGGATTGAAACTGAATGAAGGGACTGTTTGTCAAAATTATCAGTATTGAAACTTTTGTTAAGTAGTACCTGTTAGCAAATGTACTTCATGTACACATTATTGCAAGGATAGTAGTTGCTGTTACAACATCAAACAGATATAGATTAAAAACTGATACATTGGGTTATGCCAGTAATATTGAACATATCATATACTGTTATTATCAGTTGATTACCTTTGGCTTTCCTGTTGAACCACTTGTGTATAAAATAAACAGAGGTTCCTCACTCTTTAACCACTCAGGTTCACATTCAGTGGAGGTGCCTTCCATTAGTATGTGCCACCATTTGTCAACACCACTGTTCCAAGGTACCTGATCACACAGTCCTTTGTTACAGTTTCATGATATTAGGGCAGTGGTTCTCAACCTTTTTTGCTATGCGACCCCCTTCAGAGATTTTCTAACACAAAGCGACCCCTTCAAACACGCACACAAGAAGTTTAACTACCAGAATGTGTTCATTGTGCTTATCACACATCTAACGTGGCTGCAATAGTTCAGCGTTTTGCTGTACTCAAGAAAACCCTTAAAATTGTGTTTGTGGCTCATTTTCACTAACCATTTCACTGTTTCGTGTTTTTTTATGTTAAGAAAAGCCAAAAACCGTAATTATAGAAATATAGGCGGTCGTGTGAGTTACTATGCTAAACAGAAGTCACAGGGAAAGTTTTTATGCTACTGATGAGTTGCGTCTTCGCGAGCCCCTCAAAAGTGCTTGGCGACCCCTTTGGGGGTCGCGACACCCAGGTTGAGAAACACTGTATTAGGGTTTAATGGTACCATAATTAGCATGACAATTCGGTTTGCTGCAAGTTGAGTGGAGTGCAGAATACAAGTTAAGTAGTGATAAATGTAAAATGTTGTGACAAAAAATGGTGAAAAAGATGACAAAAGCAACATTGCAGATAAATCTGAAGCGGAAGAAAAAAATGATCATTGTGCTTAATATTACACTCACATGTACACCAAAAGTAAATGCATTGATGAAAGCATTAACTGGTAAATGCATACCCCAAAACACCCTATAAGTAAATGCATTCATGAAAGCAAAAAAAATAGACAAAGTTTTGCTTGATAGTGTTTATGTCGATGAATGACAAACATCATCCATGCTGTTGTAAACATGTTGGGGAGTAAGTATCAACTGACAAAGTGTAAAAATCTTTTGTACACAAAACATGATGTTTGTTTTTTGTTTGTTCTTGCATAATATTACTTTAACAACACATCTCAAATGCATGTTTGGAAACAAGGAATAAGTAACATTTTAAAAATTTTAAAAAGGGGTAACAGATTAAAATGTTGGGTCAACTAAATGAAACAACGTGATACAATATGACATAACAAAAGTTTACATGCCTGTACTTTACTGCAAGGCCTCTTTCCTGGTCGGTCACTGACATCATCACTGAAACTGTTGTCGGTCAAATGTCTCACAGTAATGCAGGTTGAAACTTTATGTTTGTCCTTACACAAATTAATTGCTTCATCAGCAATTTGCTTGAGATGAATTAACTTGGAACCTCGATACACCCCATCTATGCAAACACAACAACCATGAACCAATTTATAATGTCACCGTGAACTGCGTAAAACAAACAACACAACAAACTTCACCTAAGTGTGTTAAGTAAAATTATTCAACTAGTAGTTTTTAGTTTCCAATCCTTATCTAAAGTTCAAGGGATATGTGTGTCACTTAAAATCTGTTAGTATACAGACAAAACAACTTTCATACAACTTTTTTTAACCTGCAGTTAATAGAATGTCACATTCAGCATCTAAGATTCTTGAGCTTAAAGATTCAGCAGAAAATCCAGCAAACTGCAAAAAATGGTGGTACATGTAGCAATTAGCAAGTAGCATATATTACTAAACAACTTACAACAATGGAATGAATAGCTCCGATACGAGCACATGCAAGCATGGCAATTACAAGTTCAATGATCATCGGCATATAGATAGCAACTCGATCACCTTTTTTTACACCCAACGATTTTAAGACATTTGAAAACTTGCAAACCTAAAAAACACTTTAAGATTTAAAGATGTACTAATTTAGTATTTTTGTGTCAAGAAAAAAAATTCGAATTAATACTGGAATGTTTATTTGTACACAGGAAGTGAAACACCAATGTAGATAATATAAAAAATAAAAACCTCATCCAATAGTTTCTTGTAAGTAATGTTTGTACAGTCCATTGGATCATTTCCTTCCCTGCAAAGTTATGAAGTATAATAATGCCTTTCATTGCAATACTATACATGTAATATTTAAATCATACTGTTTTGGTACATTATAGACATAACCTGTCACCTAATAGTGTCATTTCAGAACAACCCTTTATTGTTGTCAATTTGTGTTTGGACAAAAACCAAAATTTAAAAGTATATTCTTCGGGAACTGCCGACATGGAGTTTAGTACGTTTCTGGATGTGTGACATATAACAACACAGATACAAAAATGTCATTTGTACAATACTTCATTTTCAAGCAATAGATGTTTTATGTAACTTATGAAAAGACACATTAATTTAATCTCAAACAAAAATGCAATTAGACAGTATCATGTAACTTTTGCTACAGCTCTATGCTAATGACGATGGACATACACTGCTTTAACAAAATCACCAGTAAAATGCTGTGACATCCCCTTGGCCATTTTTCACATGTCTGTCCAAACAGTTGTAACAAATATTAGTTGATGCATTTTCCATGCACTTCACATAGATTGGTCCCTTGTTGATGTTAAAATTGTAGTCAAAGAATTTTCCTGTAACAAGTTACAAAAGACAGATAAAAGAGTGATTTCTTGACACAAAACTCTTTTATTGTTTACATGTTTTTGTTGTTATATATATGCTACAGTAAGTTTTCATATATATTACTAAAGTTGGAAAATTTTCCAAAATTTTATAGTGTACATTAAAAGTGTAATGTCAAAACCCTGCAAAAATGGAACACCAAGTTTTTTTCAATTTAATACATATGCAGGATTTTTTTATGATGTTGCAAGGATTGTTGAGTCAATGCATAATAAATATGGGGGAAAGTGTAATCATTGCACAAGAAAAGTAAGTAAGAAAGCATATCAAAGTTTACTTTTTTTATACCAAATTAGTACCGGAGTGTTGCTCTTTAAAATAAAAGTCTTTTGCTATTTTCATCCAAAATGCTTCAGGGTCTGTAACACTTTCCTTGTACATCTTATGATATTGCTCCATTGAGGACACATACGCAGCTTTGTGAACAGCCTCTCCAGGTGGAAATATAGCATTTTCTTTACTGCTAGTCATATCACCACTAGCCATTTTGCAACCACAGTTAAAAAATATACCTTTAAAAATGTCAAGTTTTGAAAACTGAAACGATAGCATATTAATTACTTGCTGCAATAACCATGGAGATGGACCACGAGTAACACTAAAACTTGAAGATTTTTGTACAAACTCAAGGAATCAGTGCAATGTGCTTTGATCAACAAAACACTAACCTACTGGAATTGCTAAACCATTGTAAGAAAAACCTTAAACAATGCACTGATCCCTGCAGTATATTGCACTTGCAGCAGTCACGATTTACGACTGACCAGCCTATCAGCGCCGGCTGCGTTTAACTTTAGGCCTTGAGAGATACAACCTGAAGACTAAAGAGACTCGATCTATTTAATGCAACACAAAAAGTTTACATATAGTACAAAAGAACCAACAGACACACTTGGTGTTCCAACTTCCAAGTTCTGATTGACTAGATTCGATTCAGTGGTAAATTGGCATTTTGACGTTTGAACATTTTGCGGCTACGGAGTAACACGACTTTAACGGAGTACACAGACTCCAGAGCAACCAGACCCCGAATCAATCAATCTACCCTGACACCTGTATCTGACTTTTGTTCCTTTGTTTCCACGACGTTTGTTTAAATGAGGGTAACAATTTTATCTGAGGAAGAAGGCGTGAATTATCAAGATTGCTAACAATATATGCTGAAATACACAATCCCTTGGATTGAATTTTCTGCATTGCGTACTATTTTATTTCTTGTTTGACATCCATTTTTGCCTACCTGCAAACAAAATTTCCATCTCAAGTGAGCGCCACCAGTTTGCATCTTCAAGACACATCATGTGATTTATATTAACATAGTTCAGGGTCACCAAACCAGAGCCATTGCAATATAGTGGCTCATACTAAACTACGGAAGGTATTTTTGGTTTATCAAAACATATAGAACATTTTATAGTAACATCTTAAAGATTGCACAAACCGGCAGAATGGATTTTAGTACTATTTTTTCCTGGTAAAACAAAATTACAACGCATGATCCGAAAGCCGTTTGTTAATAGTATTTGTGCGCGAATAATTGCCTCCTTTTGTTACTTGTTGACACATTGATACATTTTTTATAGTTTTACAATTTTGCAGAAATGTCAAAAAAACTTAGCTAACCCTAAAATGTATTCTATTTATTCAAAAAATTATATACGTTTTCTGACCTTAAATCCGCGCGGTTCTCAAACTGGAGTCTGCCTCGCGATTTAAAAGGGACCGCAAAGTTCTTACTTGGTTGCGAATGAGTGCTGTAGCCTACTTGCAACCCTAAAAACTTGGTCAGGATCGCGACCCCCCTGCTTGAAAAGTCCTCATATCAAAAATACCTGATCGTGAAGAAAATACTTAATTGTCATCATTAGTTGGTGGCCTATGTAGCGACATAGTCTTAACATACACTATTAAACAGAAAGCGCGCATCATTTTTTTAAAGTGGGAAAGCTACGGCATTTAGCGGTGGCCTATCTAGCACCAAAGAATATTGCGTGTTACAATGTATTTGGTGTCAAGAATTGGCATTATTATTGCGTTTTAACGACGTTACTGTTTAATTAGTTCAGTAAATGTTAACAAAACTGCTCCCATACAATCCTTAATAAAAATGGATGCCTTGCTGGGAACCAATTTCGGTACGAAGTAGCCTAAAACGCATCTTACGGGGCTCCGGTTGCGAACGCTGGCCCAGAGCCTCAAGAACATCTAATCCGGCTTTGTTGGTGTAAAAGTACGTGAAATTCCAGAAGCTGAGCATAAACCATGGGTCGCGAAACTAATGAACGTGTTCGTTCAGTCTCACATTGTCAGATTTTTCCGTAAATTGCCCTTTTGGGCTTTTTTATGTAATGTTGAGTGTGTAGCAAAGAAAAAAATCAAATCTTGACTGATATATGTAAAACTTGCTTTTCATTGAAAAAATACAATTTTCACCTACACAAAGTCTTGTCACAGAAGGAAAGAATTTTTTAATAGAAATGAAATGCCCCCTTGCAAACCACAATCTTGGGAAGAAACGTGATGGAACAGAACAAATGCACATATACAACCCAGGCAAATGTCGCAGTTAGCATTCGAAACAGACCACATTTTATACTGTATGTACAAGGCAGTACTGGTGTTTAAAATAAAAAAGTTTGTTTGTGATATACAACGAAAACGCAAATTTTCTGGCAGTACACAAAATGTGTAACTGAATGACAGCTGGAGAAGCCACAAGAAAATAACAGTTACCACAGTATTATGGGTTAAATGCATGCAAAAACCAATAAGGAAACAAAAAATGGTGACTGTTCGAGCACAACAATTTCTAAAAGCAGTACAATGCACATTTTTCAACAATCAAAGAATTCAACAAATTGGGAACTTTAATGAAGAGCATGTCATCATCATCACATGAAACTATTTGTGCATGTATGCATTTTCCTACAAAATTTTGTGTGACATTGATGAAATCTTCACCCCAACCTTCATCACAGACAGGGCTAGCATCTGCCAAGTTACATTTAAATGCTTGTACAGGAAGAGACCCAAACTTGGCAGGTAAAAGTTGAACATTGTGCTTTGAAATCAGTGCTGAATTTCCATAATCAACATATTCAACAAAAATTGTGTTGTCATCTACCTGTTTAACCTGAGCCCTGTACCACATTCCATCCTTAAACAATGCTGAGCAAAACATTTCAGGCAAACATTCCGTTGGAAAGGATGGTGCTTCTTTGCAGTGCTTGGTTAAGTCTTGCAAAGTCTCCGCCAATTGCTGCAGTTGTTGTGTTACTAATTGGCAGAAAAATTCTCCAGGTTGATTGCATTCGGTAATAATAATATCCACATTAACACCCAGAGGAGGTTTTTGTTTCTCTATGGTTTGACACACCTCAAATTTTGGTACATCTGATTCCGTTTTAGCATATGGCACTTTCAAGACATGTTTTTCCTTTACTAACAACTCGTTTAATGTTGACTTTTCATCCACAAAAACTGTCAAGCTTGGTTTGCCTGTATTGGCACAAGTACCTTCCACACGAGCCAAAAACGACTTATTTTGCCATTCTTTTATAAGTGATATGCAGTCTTTAGACCAGGTATCATCTTTGGCATAGCAGCCACTTAAAGATGCTTCAAAAGCTTGGACTGGAAGTAAAGCAAATTGTGATGGGAGTTGCTGAATAAGGTGATTTGGAATCATCTCAGTATTTCCAAAATCTACAAATTGGACCTTAACCACATCTTTTTCTTTCTTCAGACCAACAACTTTTGCACGATACCAAACATTGTCTTCTGGAAACATTGCAGCACAAATATCACCAGTCCTTGGAATCCATGATGACACTTTATTAGAATTGCAAATCTGTGTTAGTTCTTTAAACTGAGTTTGCAACTCATAAAGCCCACTTTGGATCAACTGACAAAATATAGAATCTGGGCATACAGTGTGAGAAATAATTATCTGAAAGGACCCATCTGGAATTTTCATTGGCAGCAAATCAAAACCATTCTTTGCAATTTCAACCACATCTTTGAGCTTAGAATCATGGTTTTGTATTTTTTGTTCCATTTCATTTTCTAAATGATGCATATTTGGATTTGTTTGCTCTGCTACACTTTCATCATTTTTAGATTTGCCAATCTCTGCTATTGGTGAGACACAAGCAATGCGCAAGAGATTTTCTGCAATTCCAACTCCATTTGCTTTAACTTCTGCATACACCACACCATCCATCACTTCAGCAATACAAGCATCAATAATTAAGTTGCTGCCACTTAAAGCAGATAAAATACACTCAAGTGCTTTTTCATTCCATGGCTCTGATCCCATTCCATTGAGTTTGCAGTTCACAGAAAATGCAGACTGTGTGCAAAACATTTCCTTGAGAACATATAGGTCAGTAAAATTAACCAACTCCTTGTTACCATAGTCAATAAACTTGACCAAAGCTTTATCATCAGGAGAGACGCTCTCAATCACTGCTCGATACCACTGTCCATCTTCTGCATACACAGCAGCCACAAAATTGCCAACTTTAGGTGAGGCAACTTTTGAAGCATTTCTGTCATTATAAAACTCATTCAAACCCACTTGTAATTCATTTAGGTTCACAATGTCATTTGGCATTACTGACTGACAAATAAAACAAGCATTTTTAGCATCCACATCTGTGACAGAGAATCTTATGAGATCACCACAAGATATTTGGGAAGTGAATGAATTTATTTTGGTACAAACTGCTTGTACTTTTGTACCATTACAAATAATTGCAGATGATTGCTTGGATACTGCTTTTAGGTGTTTTGCAAATTGATTACAAATTGAACTGTCAACAACAATGAGTGGTGAGTCACTGTCCTCATCATTTTCAAGTGATTCTGATTTTCTTGAATTATTGCGATTGCAGTTTAGCTTATGCTTTGACCAGTCCTTCACCTGACAGTTGCGACTGCAATAAAATACAGAACTACATGAACTACACATGCTTTTGGTCAACTGACCACACACATGACAAGGGTTTCTTTTATCCTTCAAGGTACTTCCCTGATTCTGTGCACCTTCGGGAACAGCATTGGGAAGCGAGCATTTATTACTTGATTCTTCAATTGAGCCAGAAAAGGATTCAGATACCAAAGGATTTTTATAACTGCCTGCATTATTGTTGTTTGTAATGTCCAGCAATTCTTTTTGCAGCAAAGGGCCCTTTTCCAACTTTTGAATTAGGGAAAGATAATCATTTTTGTTACCTTCTTCACACCTAAGCTTGCGAGGTTTCGCTTTTTCAACCTTTAATGTGTATTCTCCAAGCTTGAAGCCATTCAAACTTTTGATTGCCAACTCAGCTTGTACCAGGTTTTCAAATTCCACAAAACCAGCTTTACATGTTTGACCATGTTTTGGTGGCAGAATATTTACCAATGTAACATTGCCAAAAGTTGAAAACAGATTTCGTAATGCATTTTCAGTCAACTCTGGTGGAATACCCAAGATATAAAGGGTGCTATTTTTTTCTTCATTTCCCCTAATACCTGATTTCTTGTTTCTGTACTGTTGAGACTGCTGAATTGACATGATTCAGCAACAATCAATCAACTGCTTGGTTTAAACAACTACAAAACACTACAAAGTAAAGACAATTAATACAGATGGGTAATCAAAAAGTCTGCAAATCGTTATGACACAATTTAAATATATATGTCGGAAAAGTTGCTCTACACTTGGTGCATCTAAAATATATAGGATTGCTCGATACACTTTAATATTGCATGTCGCACTAATAATTGTAACAATGCATCAAGTGAGTGTGCGTATTTTAGATGCATCCTTTTACACTAGCATATTTTTTACTTTTTCTCTAGTTTCCATCACTTTTCCCTCTACTTTCCTCATCTTCACCTTGTTTGTTTAAATCATGTGTTTGAATATGTTTTTTTTTATATTTGTTTCTATATATTTGCCATTGTGTTTTTTGTTCACATATTCAGTTACGTTCTTTTGTAAATCTACCTGTGTAAATGGTGGCTGACCACGAGGTCGGTCGCAGCCCCGCACACATAATGTTTATGTTCACATTTCCTTGTTGGTTTCATTATCTCAGTGTGAATAAACTAAACTAATTAAAATGGTAAATTAAATAGAATCATCTTATAAAATGCTGTTATAACTGGTCAAAGATCAAAATGAAATAGGTTTAAAACTGATTAATTAGAAAGATTGAATATAAACTAGAAGGGTGGCTTAGCACATATTGCCCTTGCACATACACTATAGCATATTTTGAAACATTAATATATTTCCTACACTTATTTATATTGGGTCCCATATTAGCCATCGTCTTTTATAACCTTGGTTGTTTCTGCAAGCAAAAACTCATGGGCCCCACACATGCAAAGTTGTAGATAATGCATTTCAATAGATAACAATGAGTAAGTAGGATAACTAATTGAGGTTCAACACACACAAACTTAAAAGCAGGAAACCACAATGACTCAATCAATAGTACTGCAAAATTTCAATCCAATCTGCCAACGTTTAAGATTTCAACCACTAGAGGTGTTTTGAGCAACAACCGTTAATGTTTCTGACGTCAAAGGGCTGTTAACAACCCCCGAACTGCAATGGCGCAATAACGATAATTGGCATACTTTACAAGCTATCCAAATTTTAGCCAATTCTGACATTGTTTACAAACTCACCCCTTTTAGGGGGCTAGCGGGGTAAATACTAGGGCTATCCGGACAAACAAAGTGGGATGCACATCTACATAACTATATCTACCATCTGTATAAGTTTCAGGCACATCCATCAAGCATTTGATGGCAAAACGAGTCAGACAAACTTCGGGGGGGGAAATATTTTAGGGGGCTAGCGGGGTAAATACTGGGGTTATCAACAAAAACAAAGTGGGATGCACATCTACATAACTACATCTACCATCTGTGTAAATTTCAGCCGAATCCGTCAAACATTTGATGGAAAAACGAGTCAGTCAAACTTCGGGGGAAAATACCCATTTTAGGGGGCTAGCGGGGTGAATACTGAGGTTATGAACAAAAACAAAGTGGGATGCACATCTACATAACCACATCTACCATCTGTGTAAATTTCAGCTGAATCCATCAAACATTTGATAGAAAAACGAGTCGGACAAACTTCGGGGGGAAAATACCCATTTTAGGGGGCTAGCGGGGTAAATACTGGGGTTATCAACAAAACAAAGTGGGATGCACATCTGCATAACTACACCTACCATCTGTGTAAATTTCAGCCAAATCCATCACACAATTTGTTGGAAAAACGAGTTGGACAAACTTCGGGGAAAAAATACCCATTTTAGAGGGCTAGCGGGGTAAATACTGGGGTTATGAACAAAAACAAAGTGGGATGCACATCTACATAACTACATCTACCATATGCGTAAATTTCATCCAAATCCATCAAGGATTTGATGGAAAAACGAGTCGGACAAACTTTGGGGAGAAGAAAAATGAAAGAAAAAAAAAAGAAAACAAACAAAAACATTTTGAGTAAAATCAATATGTGTCCCCTTCAGGGAAGGGGACCCATAATTATTGGTGCATGTCTCTGACCCTTCACAAAAAAGTTAACTGCATGTGCTGTACCATTCCTTTAGTACAGTGGTTCTCAAAATGCCCACTGGTGGGCCATCGAAGCATTTTGATTGGGCCACAGACCAACCAAATAGAAAGTTTTTTTAAAGAATTTACTTTCATTTGTGTCACTACACTCAATTTTACAAGAATAATGGCTTGGGGGGGAATTGAGAAGGAATGTTTTTGTTTTGTTTTTTGTTCTGAACCTATTTTATAGTTGATTTCTTTCTATCTCAAAAATTTACTGGGCCACAGAATTTTTTTGCAATGAAAGTGGGCCACGAAAGAAAAAAGGTTGAGAACCACTGCTTTAGTACCTTCATATTTTTAGTTTTTTCTGGTGTTTTTTCTTAATATCTTCCAGTTCAAGTTTGTTCCAGATATGAATAGGGTTGACAAACCTGTTTCAGGTCAGCCAAAAACTATATTTACCTTTAAGCCCTTTAAGGGCACATTTAGTTTGTTGTTGGTGTTTGGTCTGGCAACATGGATTTATTTTGTTGAACAAGATCTCGCGTGTGCAGGACCGACATGCCCCGCGTGCACGACCCGCAAAGTGAACCGGTGGCGGGGGCCCTACAATCTAACCACCCGTGTTAGGGAAAGAGGGTGGGGTTCAACAGGAAAAGAAACCAACGAAAGAAACCCTGCCGGATAGTTTCAAGCGACGGAAGACACAACAAATCCCTAGTCGCCATTAATAGTTAACTGTGGACTCATTTAGAATTACCGATGAAAGTGTTTTGGCAGTTAATTTAGTCATTTAACATAAATGAGGATATTAGTTTAAACAAGTCCAAAAATTAAAGTTGAAAAATAAATAAAATAGTAATAACAATAAAGCATAAACAATAAACATAAAAGAAAAAAAACACAAAAAAAGTTAACATTGTGCTAGTAGAGCGTATCTAGTATCTACTATTTGTTTCTATAACTTGTTATTACACATTTTTACCACAAAACGTGCTATTTTCATCCGCCCAAAACGAGCTAAACTAGTTTTGAACCGCATAACCCAGTCTCACTGTATCGCACAACCGTCAACCGACTTCGTAAGCGCCAAATTTTCTTCGGTCGATACTGCATGTGGTAACCGCTTATTTATCGGTTTTGGCCAACACGTAAAATCCAATCTGGATTCAATGAAAAATTATTTAAAAAAAAGATGAAACAGAAATACATATTTCTAAAACAAAAATATTGTATTAAGTTTAGGTCCAGGACTACCGTATATCATCAAAGAACTCAAAATAGATACAACACAGTGTTTCATCAAACAGGAACCATGTCGTTTTACTCGCATTTCATCATAAAAGTAGAATTTGTAATTTTTCATTAATTTCAACATTTCTACATAATTTTTTGCATTTTTTCCAGGGAGTCGAACCGTTTGTCATATGGGTTCAGGTTCGGTTCGGGTTCACTTCGTTTTGTTTTTAAGGGTTCGGGTTCGGTTCCGGTTTTTTAAAATGTATATTTTCGGGTTCGGGTTTTGTTCCGGTTTGGGCAATTTATCTGGTCCGAACCGGTTTGCGGTTTTTAAACCGGTTCAAATTTTTATTCTTTTTAATTTCATTCGACCCATCATCTACCTCGCCTTATCAAACTCCAAAAAAATTTTGCCCCTGCACTGTTATTTTTGACACGCCCTGTAAGTGTTATCTCGCGTATTCTTCAGTGCGCTGTTTTTTTAAAAATCACAAAATATAAAACGACTGCATTTTTTACTGGTTCGGTTCCGGTTCGGGTTCAACGCCAAACAAAATATGGGATTCAACTCCGGTTCGGGTTTTTAGAAAATCGTAATTAGCGGTTCGGGTTCGGTTCGGGTTTAATGAAATTAACCGCTCAAACCGGTTCGCGGGTTCGGGTTCAGTTCCGGTTCGACTCCCTGATTTTTTCTCTAAAAGCAAAAAAATATTAGATTTTTTCGCATTTCTTTTTCGTTTTTAAAAAAGGAAACGCTTGAATGCGTTTAGTGGTAGGCATAGGTCTCGCGCGGCTTTATGAAGTTTTACAAAAATACAGGTTGAAATGGGTCGTTTGTGAAGTGCAGGTTTTCTGAAACTGTTGGAGTTGTTCTGTTATCTCAAGTCATGCTCCTGACATTGTTCTGGAATCTGGACAAATAGCATTCATGAAACAGAACTGCAGTTTGCAGTGATGCTCCTCGGTATTTTTGAACAAATGATAAATAGAGCACTCTTTTAGGTTATTACATGAAAATTGAAAACGCATTATTTACACTTATTCATACCCCAATTTTTTTCAATTGTAAAATATTTTTAGGCACAGATTCTTTAAATTATTACGTTCACCTCTGTACCCAACCCAGTCCACTTCAACATCTATACTGCTCACTATTCTAAAATAAGCAAACCATAACTAGCCATGTAACACTTAAACCATGCTATTCGTGGCATTTCATCTATAAAATTCACAGTCATGCAGATGACCAGGTTTTAATGTACTTTTTAGCCTTTGAATCCGTTATACAATCGAAGGTGGCCTGCATTTTTTTGACACCCCCCTTTTTTGCCAAGTCCTCAATATCTGTCACACAATTAAGTGCGGCTTATAATCAAGACAAATTATGAGTAAATATTACAGCAACTGCTTCACTCAGCTCAATACTCCAACCTATCTTACTATTATATATACATTGATTGTGTCGTAATAGAAAAAGGAGTGACTTTTATGTTTGTTACCCCATAAAAATTATACAAAAAATACCCAAATAATCTAATTTTGCTTTGCATGTGTTAAAACACACATTCCCTTTATTCCGTGTTTTCTGTATTTTCACATCTTATTGTTCCGGTGGTTCACAAACTTTTTAAAAATGTGACACACCAACAAACTATACGGCAGACTTTGTAGGTAAACAGCACATAAATTTGTTGAAAGAAAGTTAATTTGCAACTTTATTGTGATGGGTAAGTAGGCTTTTATGACAAATCTAAAAAAGGTTCTAAAACAGGGATCTCAAATTAAAATTTGTTTGAGGGGCAACAAAATTTTTTTAAGTCACTCGAGTTCCAGACATCAGAACATTTGTTGAAGTAAAGTGAACCAAAAAATTATGTGTTACAAATTTTGTGCATTTATTTAACTACTATGCGTAAACAAATAGCATACGATGACGGGTCACGTCTAAAACTGCGGGCCCACTTGGCCCGCTAGGCCCAGCACTTGGCCCGCCCCATGCAATAGAAAAAACTGCGGGCCCACAGTTTTTATACTTGCAAGAGACGCGACAAGCACTGGATATAATGGGCCCGCGGTTTTTCCCTGCGAGAGACGCGACAAGCACTGGATATAGTGGGCCTGCAGTTTTTCCTTGCGAGGGATGCGACAAGCACTAGATATAGTGGGCCCGCGGTTTTTCCCTGCAAGAGGCTGGCCAAGCACTAGATATAGTGGGCCCGCAGTTTTTATACTTGCGAGAAGCGTGCCAAGCGGGCCAGCAGTTTTTAATAGCATGAAGCGAGCCAAGTGATCCAAGTGGGACCGCAGTTTTAGACATGACCGTATGATGATGGAAAATGGAAAAATATGACACAACAATTGGAATTGCTGATTCTTAACGGGATGGACCTTGTTGATCATACTATTAAAAAATTGCATTTATTTTTAGCCATTACCCATAAAGAATGATTGTTTGTGTTATTGGTGGTCTGACAGGGTATTTCAGTTACACATCTAAAATTTAAAAGTTCGCGGACTTCACAAAAACCCTTGGAGGGCTGCGTGTTTGAGGCCCCTGCCTGCATTACTTCATCAAGTTTGTATAGATACCACAATATAGGTGTTTGAGGCAGATTCCAATTACTGGTATTTATGTGGACTGATAACTGATCTTTAATGCTGACATTTTATTTACTGTAAACCAGTGGTCTTCAACCTTTTTTAAAAGCGCCCCCAATTTAAAAAAAAATTAAATCAGCATTTACATGCAAACCCATTTTTTTCCCATAGGAAGTATGCCGAAACTAAAACTATTTTTATGTAAATATGCCCGCTTAGTAGACTTTAAATATTAACATTCAGCGTGCATTATTATGCTCAAATGTTAGAACCCTAAGTTTTATTTAATTTGGCCAATCTAATTCGTGTTAAAGTTCACCAGTTTGAAGAAATTAGTAAATTTATGTATTTTTCCCTGTACCTGCTGTATTGTTTTGGACATAATATGTCAACCATGGGGCTCTATCCTGTAACAATGGGTTGGACAACTTGTGTTTTATATATATTATTGCATCACAATGATTAGATTGTGACACGAGGTACCAAGCTGTACTGAACAACATAAGCAAAAGTTACGAGCTAGAACAAAAACATATCATTTTTTGGTAATAGATTTAAATGCCAGTAAATTGAATTCATATCGACCCCACTTGGGGTCGCGGCCCACAGGTTGAAGACCACTGCTGTAAGTGACTTACACTTATGACTATAAAGCGGCAAAAAGGCTAACTTGACCTGACTGAGTACTAAAAAAATGTTATTTGCCTGTCCCAAATTGTAACACTTTAGGGAGAGTTTGTTAGGCAACCAATAAAGCAAGTTATGTATGTTTCAATATATATATACTTGCTTATGCATGTTGTAAAAACATTTTTATTAATCAGTTTTCATGTTTTAAATTGTCACAGACAAATGCTTAGATTGTGTTTTACGAAATGTATAAATGATTGTAAACATGCAAGAGCTAATGCCAAGTTGTGTCAGGGCATCCTATTTTTTCGCTGTTAAACCAGTCAGTGGCTGGCCAATGCAAAAGGCAGAGACATAGTTGCATAAAAAATGACATGGTTGCAAACATACCGTTTACAGACCATTAGTATACCGGTCTATGCAAGTTGTACTAGTGTGCTGTGACACCCAGATTAAATTAATTCTTACAAAAAAATCCCCTTCTGCTTTTGATGTTACTCTATTGTAAGAGTTGCATCCAAGGTTTGTATCGCTTTTGTCCCTTACCCAGGATACAACTAAGGCCTTTATAATTAAACAAATATATACAGATTAAAACATGTTTGGTTAACCTTTGTCCTTATTTTTTGTTATTTTTAGACTTGAACATTATATATGACTTAACATTTTTGCAAAAGTTCTTCATTGTCGAAGGTGCCATAATGAATCAGCAAGACTTTCAAACCTTGGCAAGTTATTTGGAGCAAACACTTTCTCCAGATACAAATATTAGAAGACAAGGTTTGTTTTTGCAATAATTAAAATGCGTTTTTACCAAATATTAACCAAGAGATTTTTTGCAGCGGAGAAGTTTTTGGAAAAGGTAGAACAAACTCAGGGTTATGCTTTGATGCTATTGAAACTTGTGGAGGATGGGAGTAAACAGCAAGCAGTCACACCAGTGCCATTGGCATCTGCAATTTCCTTCAAAAATTTTGTCAAACGCAATTGGCACATAGTAAGATTTAGGTAAATTTATGGAAAAGATACGTTGTTACATGGTAATGTGCTGTGCAGATAGAAGATGAACCAAGCAAAATCAATGAAGAAGATCGAACGTCGATCAAGGCAAATGTTGTAAATCTGATGCTTCACAGTCCTGAGCAATACCAAAAACAACTAAGTGAAGCAATAAGTATAATAGGTGCGTTGTAGTTGGCATTGTCGTACAGTGTTGTTTTGATATACTTTCCACTTAAGAGCCCCTTTTGCAATTGTTTTTGTTCATAAAACGGATTTTTTTTACAGGTAGAGAAGATTTTCCAGATAAATGGCCAAGTTTGATTCCAGAGGTTGTGAGCAAATTTGCTGATAGTGATTTTCACATTATCAATGGAGTTTTACAAACTGCACATTCTCTGTTTAAAAGGTATTTCCATAAATATCAGGTGCATATCAGTTATGTGTTTTCAGAGTTCAGGTTTAACTGTTTTTTATGAAAAGACTTAAGTTTTGTAACTGAGTTATTGTCCATTTATATATATATGTTGAAAATGTTTTTATCTGATGTATATACCTCCTTATGTTCTCACTATTTAGTCTAATTTATGAAAGCAAATAATGAATCAACACTGGTCATGTTCTGAATCGGTTACATGTGATAATGTTTCATACTTTTTGCAGGTCATTGTCATAATTTTCCCTTTTCTGCCAAATAGTTTAGTTTTCCTGCTGAACTTTAAAATTGTTCGCTTGTGTTTATATTTTAGCTTTTGGGTTACTTTATTCAAATAAAAATACTGCATTTATAATGGTGAAATTGTATTGTTCCTTAAGATATCGCCATGAGTTCAGGTCTGACAAACTCTGGCAAGAAATTAAATATGTCCTTGATGGCTTTGCTGATCCACTAACGAAACTTTTTGAAAACACAATAAAATTGGCATCGGAGCATTCAAATGACAAAGGGGTGTTAAAGGTGATCACTTTGTTTAATGATATTATGAACAAGACATACCCAAAATATAACTATGGAGACAAAGTACAAATTAGCTGTGCTATTTCTGATCTACCATGTATACTTCATTATACATTGCTAGTTGAAGTGTAAAAAATAATGTAAGTCACATGCAATGATGTTGGTTACTATTGTTTTGTAATACTTCTTTCTGTTGTAATGTAGTAAAACTATTTACCTATTTGTTTGTCAGGAAAATAACTGTACCTAGTAGAACCTATGTGGAATTTTTAACCAAATCATGCCCTCGATTATAAGCTGCCTTCAATTGTAACCTGCAAAAACAGGATGGTAAAAAACTTAGCTTACAATCAAATAAATATGGTATATCCTACCCAGAGCCCATAGTTTTTTCACTGAACTTGTTTTTGAATTTAGTTTGACCTTATTATTATCTTGCATATATATAATGACAGCACATTTTTGATTTAACCCAATTTTATGTTATGTCATACATTTTTAGATTCTCTTCAGTTCTTTGGTTCTGATGTCCAAGGTTTTCTACAGTCTTAACTATCAGGTTAGAAAAAAAACCCTTAAGAATACATATGTTCCTTATTCAATTTTCAAGAATAAAAAAATACATTAAATATTCTTATTTTGCGTTTAATGTTCCAAAAGTTTTAAATTTATAAAAAAATTCACTTTTATTTTTCAACCAGTTGAAGTTTTTTTTGCAATGTAAAGTAAATCAAATTTGTCATTGTGGAATGTATCCATCACGATCTATGTTTTAACAACATGTTTAGGACCTCCCCGAATTTTTCGAAGATAACATGAAAATTTGGATGGATCAATTTCACATGTTGCTTACAACAGACAACACCCTTCTGCATACACAGGTGACATATATTAGTATTATTTATACCCAATCTTTCATTTTTGGTTCAATAAGCTGGCAGCTTTTTCCTGACTTTTTTTTATAAAACATATTTTGTGCTATTTTTTAAAATGGTGACTTATTGATAAATGCAATGCTAAAGTTAGCCATTTTCGTTTAGTTATTTTCTAAGTAAAATTGTGTTGTTTGTAGGGCAATGAAGAAGCTGGCTATGTTGAACTTTTAAAGTCTCAAATATGCGATAACATTGCATTGTATGCACAAAAATATGACGAAGAGTTTGCTCCATACTTACCACAATTTGTTAGAGCTGTTTGGAATTTGCTTGTTAACACTGGAAAAGAAGTAAAATATGACTTGGTAAAAAAGTGAAAATACTTGTTGATCATTGAAACCACACCCAAAAGCATTTTAACTTGATATTGCAGTTGGTGTCTAATGCTATTGGATTCTTGCGGTCAGTTTGTGAACGACCACAATACAAATCGCTTTTTGAAGAAGAAGGGCTGTTGGTGTCAGTTTGTGAAAAGGTTTTGATTATGTTTACTTTTTTATTCTGTCTTGGCCTTGTATGTTGTTCATCAATTCTTACAAACGGTGTGATCAGTATGTTTATTGTCTTGATCGAATATTTATGTGTTAATTATGGGTCACCTTCCCTGAAGGGGACACATATTGTTTTTGTCTATATTTCTTTTTTTCTTTCTAACTCAGATTTGTTCCCACGTTTTGGTCAAGAAAGAATGGTTCAAACTTTTTCAAATTTACACACATTATAGATATTGGTCTAAAGATGGTCCATGTGAATTTTGACCCCGTTGGATTCCTCGGTTCACCCACAGCCCCCCAAAACGTAAAATTTTTAAAACGGTTATACTTGCTAAAGTACTTCATTTAGGAGTTATATGCTTTGGTTTTTGGTGCAATATAAGGTATTTCAAAGAATTTTGTACCTTAAAAAAAGATTTACCCATTTTTACCCCTTAAACCCCCAAAATATTTGTTTCTATCTAACACTGGTTTGTTAATTTCGTTTGGTCAAGAAGGAGTGCTTTAAATTTATTCAAATTTGCACAGATGTTAGTTATTGTTCCGAATTTGATCCTCCTGAAGTTTGACCCCAAACGACCCAGCGGTTCACCCACAGGCCCCCAAAACGAAAAAAATTAAAAACGGCTGTACTGACCCAAGTACATAATCTGAGGGTTTCATGCTTTGTTTAGGCCAGAAATACAAGCCCTAATGTGCTGAAATGTTAAATAATTGTTTGCAGTAGGTTATTCGTTTAGTATTTAAAAATTTGCTATAATCGGCCAAATAGTTACTTTTGCAGCCCATAATATGTGTACACTGTCAGTCAGATAGAAGTCTCAACTCTCAAGGGAATAATTCACTTGTTTATGATTAAGGCAGGTGAATGCAGCGGGAGTGCTCAGCTTGACGTCCACCGGACGTTTTACGAGACAGTCCTGTTGGTGATTAGATATCAGCTGTTTTTGCGCAGCTATGCTATGTCGTTTTATTAAGTTATCAAACACATTTTCACTTTTGGAAAATTGTGTTTAAAAACTGACCTTGAACGACAATACCAAGGTCAAACCATGAGAATAAATTGAAAGTATTTATCCTGTTCTTATTTACTGTTTTTTTGTAATTATATATATGACAATAATGATGCAAAAAGAATATGGACAAAACTTTTAAAGTTGGGTTAAGGCTAAAGTTGGTTAAGTTTTTCCTTAAGAATCTAAAAATAACCAGGATGTTTGTTTACCATAAATCCGCACAAACACGTGTGTGCGGACCCATTCGTTTTTGCTTGCAAAAACAATCATATGTATAGATCAAATGATGTGTATAGTAAATTGGTAAATATCTAACAATGATTGTGCCCTATTTTTACTGTTACCAATTCGCATTTGCATATGTGTGGGGACCCATTAGATTATGCTTGCAGAAACAATTATGTTTAAAGTGCCAGGAAAAAGATAGTGACCCAATGAAATGTAGGTGCCAAATATATATCCATTATATATATAGTAAATAGTATATGTGATACATCGTTAACTATGATGTAGTATATATAAACTGGCAATATATAGGAAAACCACTATTCTAGTTGTGTATTGAAGGTGGTTGTCCCAAATATGGAGTTTAGACCCTCAGATGAAGAGCAGTTTGAAGACAATCCTGAAGAGTACATTCGAAGGGATCTAGAAGGATCAGGTTTGATGTATTTTAATCTAACAGTCAAATTTTTAATTAATATCACTTAATTATTTACACACCTGCCCCATACACAAGTATTGCAGTACCTGTTTTTTTATTAAATTCATGACCCAGGACAGTGCTTTAGTACCAATATTCACTCATGTCAGACATTTTAAAGTCAGTGACCCACTTCAAAAAATAGTAATAATAACAATACTTTCGTTGGTTTTTAGATGTTGATACAAGGAGAAGAGCTGCATGTGATTTAGTCCGTGGTTTGACAAAGCAATTTCAAGCACCAGTAACACAAATATTTTCTCAATATGTTGGGATCATGCTTCAGGTTTTTTGGTTTTACTATTTTTGCTCTGAAAACATTTTATTGTGTGACAAACATGTGTGTACTTATTTAGCAATACAGTTCATCCCCGACACAACATTGGAAGAGTAAAGATGCTGCAATATATTTGGTGACCTCTTTGGCACAAAAAGGTTCCACAGCTAAACTGGGAACCACTCAGTCAAATGAACTTGTCAATCTCCAGGATTTCTTCAGTTCACACATTTTGCCAGAGTTAAATCAAGCAAAAAGTAATCATTTTTATTTTGGCTTAACCAAAAAAGATTGTAAATCACTATTTTTTTTGTTTTTACCAGTCAATGAACATTCAGTTTTGAAGGCAGATTCAATAAAGTATGTTGTGACATTTCGTACTCAGTTGGAAAGAGACAATTTGTTGCATGCTATTCGTCCTTTGATAGAGCTTCTTGCATCTTCCAGTCAGGTTGTTCACACATATGCTGCACATGCCATAGAAAGAATTTTAATGATCAAATCACAAAACAACAAACCTTTGTAAGTACTTATTCTTTGCCACTAATTCGCCAGTATTGTGCTTTGTCGATTATTTAGTCAATCTGGGTCAACATTATTTCAACTTACAGTTGAAAAACATTAAATATAGATTGAGAGTTCAATTTGTGTATTTGCATGAAACATCGGTACATAAGTAGGATGAAGACAAACACACTAACAATATCAATGTTACGCTTGGTTTGCGTTAAAAGTTTGAAATGTGTGCAAAAAAACTAGCAGTCATACTTAATAGAGTTGGCCCGAGTAGAACGACTTGGTGCAAGCATGTTGGTAAATATCATTATGGGTCCACTGTCCTGAAGGTGACGCACATTGATTTCACTGTTTCTTTTTTCTCCCTTGGAAGTTCGTCCATGCACTTTTGGCATTACATCTTTGATGGATTTGGATGAAACTTTTACAGTTGGTAGATATAGTTACATAGTTGTGCCAATGGTTTTGTTTGCCCCATTAGGCCCACTATTTAACCAACTAAGCCCCTAAAATTGGTAAATTTTTAAACAATGTCAAAATTTAATGAAATTTGGATAGCTTGTAAAGTTAGCCATTTATAGGTGTTAGTGATGGGATGAGTACCCGGTACTCGGTATCGAACGATTTCAGTGGTATCGATACTCGTACTCGGTATCGAAATATTTTGTCTCAGTTTTCGATACCAACGTGCGAGTACCGAAGGCCGATTTACACCATAAGAATACGAGCAACGTTATGCCAATATTTGCTTCGAAAAGCACAAAATCGGAAAAAGTTCCGCCGGTTTAAGTATATCTTTTTCGCTACCACATGGAGATTACGTTTTTTGGCATGTGTATGTGCGTGCCTGAACCCAGACCATGGCAGATAAATTAGCCAGTGATATACAACTAAGTACAACACTACACTTAAGTACTCGGTATCGAAGTTATATACACGTGGTACTCGGTATCGGTACTCACTTCCAAACCTGCTATCGTCCCATCACTGATAGGTGTTGATTTTTGTGTTTCACCCTGTAGCCCCTGTATTTATGCTGCTACCTTCCTAAAATGGGTAATTTTTTAACAATGCAATTAGCTGAAATTGGGTAGTTTGTTGAATTTGGCATTTATAGGTGTTGTTTATTGTGTTTCAGCCTGTAGCACCAATATTTACCCTTCTGTCTTTTAAACTAAGACAGACTGATAACAATGTCTGAATTACATAGTAATAAACCCTGAAATACATTACATACAACCTCGCGTGTTTGGAGACCCTTGACTTTATGCCTGTAGAAACAAACCAATGTTATAAAAAATGTTGGCAGATATGGGACCCAATATGAAATAAACATAGGAAATACATTAACATATTGAAATTGGTTATAGTGTATTTACAACAGCAAAATGTGATGAGCCACCCTTCTAGTTTACATTTAACTTATGTCATGTTATTTCAGAATAACGAAAGAAGATATTCAGCCTGTTCTGGAAAACTTGCTCGGAAAAATATTTGCATGTTTGGAAATGCCTGGGTCAGAAGAAAATGAATATGTTATGAAAACGTTAATGCGAGTACTATCGTTGGGACAAGAGCTTCTTATGCCATATATGGGTGTACTTGTGAATGGCTTGACTCAAAAGCTGGTTACTGTGAGCAAGGTATGAAATAAGTGCATACCTTTGTAAATGTATTTCAAAATTTACCATAACAACCATACACAATATGTGTGTCCGTGTATGGAAATTTAGGCAGACATTCAGTTACAAATGTTAATCAACAAAGTTTCTGAGTGGCTTGGTATCAGATTCCACACAGATAGTTTGCTACCCGAGATGTATGGGATTTAAACCCATATTTATTTAGAATTCACTTTTTGTTTAGAATCCCAGCAAACCTCATTTTAACCACTACTTGTTTGAGGCCTTGTCGTTGTGCATTCGTGTTACATGCCGAAATGAAAAAAAAGCTGTTGCTTCATTTGAGGAAGCACTATTTGGAATTTTCACAAATATATTGATGCAGGATGTTACAGAGTTTATCCCCTATGTTTTCCAAGGTACTGTTTTTCACATCTAATTTGAATTGCAGATTTAATATGTTGTAAAATTTCCCTAAATTTTGTGTTGCCTGATAGTAATGTCACTTTTGCTGGAGATGCATGACCCTCCTGCCCCTGATACTTATATGACTTTATTTCCACATCTGCTTAATCCTGCATTGTGGGAAAGGCCAGGCAATGTTCCTGCACTTGTAAGACTTGTACAAGCATTTATCGAAAAGGTAAACCTCTGGAAGAAATTTTAAATGAGACAATTTGTCAGACTACTTTTATTATAAATCGCAGGCTGGTGATAACATTGCCAAATCAGGAAAACTAAACAATCTACTAGGAGTCTTCCAGAAACTTATAGCATCCAAGGCAAATGATCACTATGGTTTTTATTTGCTAAACACTATGGTGGAATACATGAAGCCGTAAGTTATCAGATGTACATTTGTGTTTGCCCAAAACCAATATTTTTAACACATAAGAATGTAAAGTAATACAAACATAGAAGACACATAGCCCGAAGTTTAAAACATATCACGACAAAAGTGAAATAATATTTAGTTAACATCAGGGTTGATCTTGACCACCATAATAGTATGTGTAATTTGTACTCATTTTTAATTAGTTGGGTACTATCGGCTAAGCCAGAACAATTGGCCAAACCAAATCTGTACATATTAATATGAGGGTAAAAAGCTAAATGTTACAAATATATTTGTGTGTTTTTTGAAAAGGTCTTTTCCGTTTTTCAGAGAGGTTCTTGAGTCATCAATGAAGCAAATATATTCCCTTCTTTTTCAAAGACTAATGCGAAGCAAAACGGTGAAGTTTGTCCGTGGATTGCTTGTGTTCTTCGCTCTATATATTACAAAAAACAGTGCAGATTCCTTTCAAGGATTGATTGATTCAATTCAAGACAGGTATGTAGAGGTAGTCGTTACCACCGAAAGCTTGTTTCTGATAACAGTTTACCTAAATTTTAACATTCAGCAAACATCCAGCTGTAGAACAGCCGCACGCTGGCGCTACGATGTTAGGTGGAATATCGAAAACCTCTAGTTTTTTCATTACATTCCAGATAACAATATAACATGACATATCTCAAATATTAATTACGTCCAAACTGCTCACCGACAACACAGTTGTTGCCGGGCAGCACGACGTCACTTTTCAAATACTTTCTTCCCGAATGTGTGCATTGCACGGTTTGAAGGCCGGTCGAACTTTTTAAATCTGGTTTGGTCGTAAGTATTCTCGGGTCTTCGGGATTCCAACCTGAAAAATAGGCAGGTTTACAACTGCAGTGTTGTATGCATATGTTTGGTAATACCTCAGTTATGTAATATGACCAGCATGGGTTGTGTAATAAACACAACAGAACTAAAAAAACGTGCACTACCAATTTGACTACAGCAAGTACAGCGAAACACCCATTTTGTCTTTTTCCGACCCCCACAGTCCGTTGTCCTGACAAACACAGTACAAATTTTGCTCATTATTTGTAAAAGGTTTTTCAGTGGACCCTGAGACAAGCATATTTGCAACAGCGAATACAAGTCATATCTTACCATTTTTTCAACTGTAGTGCATTGAAAAGTTGTTGTCAATATTATTTCGCCCTTCAAACCTAAAAGGCAACCGCAAGTAATTGCAGTAAGACTTCATAATTACTAGAATTCGGAGTTTGAAAATCCGATGAGTTGGCATTCTACTATTGTAACGAATAGGCAGTCGGACCTGACACTATACAACTCTGTCTATAATCATTATGTTTACATTTGCAGAATGTTTGGAATGGTTTTGGAAAAGTTAATTATTAGCGAATTGCAAAAAGTCTCGGGAACAACTGAAAGAAAAATATGTTCGGTTGGTTTTACCAAACTTCTTACGTCATGTACAGCTTTGTTGGACGAAAATTATTCTCATTTCTGGTAAGAATCACTTCTTACGATGATTTTTTCTGGATTTTGCCTCATTGTTTGGTATTCCATGCGCCAAACTTGTTCGCTTAACTTTTCATATAATTATGTTACAGGCCGCGTTTGTTGGAGTCTGTGATTGGTTTGTTTGAACTTCCTGAAGATGACACTGTACCAGATGACGAACATTTTGTTGAAATAGAAGACACTCCGGGTAATACTGGTTGCTGGTTTTGTTACTTATTAGGAAGACAGTTAAGCGATAAAAATCTTTATATTTAGGATACCAAACTGCTTACTCCCAACTGGCATTTGCGGGAAAACGTGAACATGATCCTGTTTCTGTTGAAAACCCCAAAGCATATTTGGCACAGAGTCTTGGTTCGCTTGCAAAGCACTTCCCGGGAAAGGTTGGTGAGATGTGTACAAATTAGCTTGATACAAGTGGCTGTAATTTTCTTCTTAGACCTTTTGTTGGTAAACATACGAAAGCAACATAGAAAATCTACCAACAAAGAAACCTTGAAAATTTATCACAGAGCGTTTATTGGCGGAAAAACGTAAGAAACTTTTCGGTTTGTTTTAGTCAGGCGGTAGTCTTGTCTTCCGCTAACTTTCAATCGAACAAAGAAATTTTTGAAAAAACACGCAAGCAGCATTTTTTGAGACAAAAACAACTTGGGAGAAACGGCCTCTGTTGGTGCGCCATTGTTTTGACGTCATTCGGTAGTTTACAGCTGATTTTATTTATTGTTTCCCAGTGGGGCGGGGAGATCGACTTTGTTGCATCATGTTCAATTTGATAAAAACATACAACACTTACGTGTCACGAATTTAGCTGTAAACTGTTACCAGGTTTAATTTGTTGTGCATAAAAAGTACTCGGACTTCACGAGAATACTTTAAAAGTTAATGTTAATTGCACGTGTTGCGTCATGTGCAGCCTTATATGATTCAAACTTTATTTACTTTGCTGTGACAGACCAAAGCTGTAGCGTTTTATTTGTTAAAGCAATCCCGATTGATATTCTCGCTTGAGCATAATCGGGCTATGACGACATAACGTTTAAATTATTTAAAAAGGAAACGTCCCAGGAAATTAAAAAATACCACGCTGTGTGTTTGGGTACTCGATTCGATTTTATACCATTTAGAACAGTTTTAGGTTAAAGCCATAACTAACATTGTATCTCGCGGTCAAAAACTTTTAATAATATACACCAGTGGCTCTCAATTTTTTTTTGTTACGACGCCTCTGGAAAAGTTTTCTGGACTTGCGACGCACCAGCAAATAAAAGTTAATTAAGAAACTTATTATTTAAGTTGTGTTTATTGATACAACAACAAAAAGTTACGAAACGGAAATATTCTGCGACGCCCTTGGAAAATTGAAACGACGCACCAGGGCGTCGCGACGCACAGTTTGAGAACTACTCATATACACCATCGATCATTGTAATCATTTGTTTGTCAGGTTCCGGGAATGGTGGGATTCATCGACGTAAAAGCGCGAGAATTTCTCCAAGGATATTTGAATGCTGCTCAAGTTCAACTTTTCTAAATTTCAAGTTCCACTACTTGCTATGATCACGGTTCATTGCTAGTAGAATTTCTACTGCCAAATAATGCGCAACACTTTTTCATTGTTTTTGCAATAAATAGCCACGCATCTTTTTTGGCTTGGGTGTATTGTGCTCGCTTTAATAGTTAAGTCAAAGACTGCCTTGTTAAATCTGACCCTATTCTTATGATGCCTTCGGCGCCAGGCAGGGTACGTGTTATGTTCTAGCTGTAGATGTGTGTGTACTGCAAACAGCAGGAGCATGCAAGAAACGAATGACTTGTGCGTTGTTTGTTACAAAATAACTCCCGATTGCATTAGTTTGGACATATTACCCGCGGCAGTAGAGGCGTCCGGTATTTCGTGAACAGTTTTGGTGTTTTGCTTCCGCGTTAAGAAACAAACGATTGACGACATTAGTTTTCCTCCGTCTGAAATTAAGTTTTAGTGCTTATCAACGCAATAAACCTTTTTTTACAGCGACTGCACAACATGACGCACACAGATTTACGACTCGTTTGTTTAGCATACTGCCTGTTTGTGCGTCAGCATGTTAAGCGCGACTGCGAAAGGCCCATAGCAACTCGCTCTTGTCGTGAGCAAACAGAAGAAATCATATGGCTATAAAGTTCCGTTGAGAAACGAATTTTGTCATTGTAGAACCTTAATGCCAGGTAGACTCTACACACTTTACTGGAAGGGACGTAATTTTGTGAATGGAACAATCGTTCGGAAACTCGGCCGAAGAAAACCACCTGTCGCTGAGTTATTGGAACGTACCAGTAATTTTAAGGAAACTGAACAAAGAAGGTAAGCCTATCCAATTTCATCAAATTAGAAGTAATAAGCTTTTCACCTATTCAGCAACACGTGTTTGACAGAGAAAAGCATATCATTAAATGATTCATATGCGAACATTCTGACTGAATGAGACCATTTTGTGCAACTCGCAGTGACGAAACTATGGTAACCAGAGTTGTTCAATGGAATCAAGGGAAATAGAAATAATTTAAGAAGTTAAAAATGTGAAGTCTTACAAGCCAAAGAATAGCAAAAAATGTGGCACCAAAAAGAGTATATAGGCTACTCTTGTAAAAGTCAAGCGGTGCTATAGGCAAACATTAACGAGAGCTGAGTGAGATTTTTCCGACAAATGATATCCTCAATTAATCAGTGATAAGTGTTTACTTGTCCACACAAGGGTGGATCCAGCTATCTAGGCTTTTCAGTGCAAACACTGGCAATATTTCGGCATTGTAGTTGTACTTTTCTCCACGTCCCATCTAAAAAGCGCGTTTGGCCCGTCCGGACAAGATCAGTTATTACTTTGTGATGGATTACATGTTTCTGTTTGCGCTTGCTGTGGTTGATTATTTGCTTTTGCATAAATCTTATCGAAAACCACACGTTTAGCTACCTTTTCCTAATTGAATTTAAGTAAGAACACAAATACATTTAGCCGCTTATTAGCCCAGTTTACGACATAAGCAAAACCGTTTTATCAAGTAGTCAGAAACGTGCGGAAATGTTTGCTCTTGAAAGAATAGCCTACGACAGTTCGCAAACATCGTTTTTATCAGTCATTGTGTTCATCCAAAGGAGGCATAATGAATAGCGAAAATGGGAAGATTAAACACGTCTTGCTCAACCCTTGTTCAACAACATTCAGTGTTATGTTCAGAGGTTGAATATCTTTGTAAGCATCGATTACTAACCGCTGTGACGTACCTCAGACATGTGTTTGGCATTTGATACGACATTTATTTTCTTCAGTATTGTCAACATGTTTATCAATTCAGAAACATATCAATTCAGGTGACTAATTTTGTCCTTTTTAGACAACTCGTTAAACTTGCAAGAAGTTACCATGAAGCAATTGGATTCTGTACCAATTTCCTCCCGAATCGAAGTGATGTATGAAAACAAAGTTCAACCCGATTGTAACCCCAAAACTCGAGTGGCTACCGGACAATTTGTTGATTGGGGAACAAAATTTTATCAGTTGGAGTTGGAACTGTCGTACAAAAACAACGAAATAGAAATCTTAAAAAAGAAATTGAAAAAAGTGTCTCAAGAACTTTACCCAGAAGGCGACCAAGGAAAGGTATGAAAACTTTGTACTCTAAAGTTTTGTTAAATGCAGCACATTCATTACCTTTAGCCAAGTTTGGGTAAGCACAAGATGTTCTTAATATTCCCGAAAGCCTGACATTAATATTTCATATTCCGTGTGTAGAAGTCGGTGGTGGACGTTTTGCGCAACAAACAACAACTTTCTGAAAGAAAACTGAGCGTCGCTAAGCAACAACTGCAACAAGAAAAGACTAAGTCAGTACATACCCAATAATTGTACAGAACGTGAGCAAGAATTTTCTTTTTAAATGACTGTCATGTAAGAATTGCTCAGAATGGACAACCAACTATGTCTTGGTTCATAAGTCTATGTGGCAGACAAATAGTTTTCGCTAGGTGATATCAAGAGACCACAAAAATAAAAATGTAAACTTTTAGGTCGGCAACACTTTCCACTGAGCTAGCTCAAATCAAGAAACGTTATGCGGTGAGTTATTACAAGCATAGTGATTGAAGCGTTTAGCTTCAATAAAAATGTGAAGTACGTTTTTCCTAAAATGACGTGAAATTAGTGAAAATGAATTATGGTGTTCTTTGTTTGTTGCTGAAAATTTGGCACGATCGGCTACGGTAATTAATACGTGTTTAAACGTTTTCTGTCATGTAAACATTTAAAGACACCATTCCTAGACAATACATTCCTGAGAGGTCGAATATGTGATTGATTCGCGGTTTAATTCACAAAGGCCATGACTGGGTGTGTTATACGGTGCTGGTCTTTTCGGTGATTAGAAAGCTGTTTTGCTTTAGTTGTTTTACTGTAGTGACATGTGGATTTCAGTCATCGTGTTATATCATCATAAGCATGCATGCCTTTTCCGTTTTTTACAAGGTTACTATTATTGTTTTGACACGAAATAAACTCGTGAAACGATGCGAGCATAAAGTATAAACTACTTGTTTCCGAAACCTCGTCCGAAGGTATTAAATAATTATTTAGCCTGGCAAGGCGAGAGCTTGATATTACTGCAGGTCGAGGGATATACACAAACTTCAAACTAGGTCGTAGTTTAAAGGCATGCTAATATAACTTGTTAACACTATCATATTTTTCTTGTTTAGGCTCTAAGAAAACAGAAACTAAGCAATGATAAATCGGTGCAAACAGTTCCTGACAATAACAAAGGAACACAAATTACCAGTCGGTAAGTTTTATGTTGAACTGCTGACAGACCACTTTTGGTGATGCGAAAATAAAAGTTCTGCTCTAATTAATGGATCGCATTTTTTACAGACCACAAGTAAAATGCAGAACGATCATGACTCAATGTTCACCTGTGGGAGTGCTGTCCAAGTCAGAAACTACGTTTAATCCTGCAACGGTACGTACGTTTTGATATCCTTGCAAACCGTTTTTTTTTAAACAAATAACCGTGTTTCCATGATATACATATAGACCGGACGAAGCACAGCTGTAGCCACCAGTGAGTTGGCCGAACTGGAAAAGACGAATGTGCAATTTGCAAGTGCTGTAACAATTAAAGACAACTCTGAAGACAAAAACGGAAATGAGCCACTTGAAATGTGTCTTTTACAGGTTAGTTTTAAACAAAAATTTTGGTTTCATTTGTAATGCGACATTCAAAAGTTTCAGTAATAGATCAAAACCAACAACAACAACAGGGCCTGAATCTCACGATTAATTCAACTATAAAACATTAAAACCAATGGACGTCAAAATTAATCGTTAAACATAATCAGTCAGGTTCAGGTGAAGGAATATGATATCATTTAGAGAAGGAACTATTCCTTACCTGAAAGTAACTATACTGAGTTTTTGCCAAGGATTTCATTGTCCATTGGTTTTAATGTTTTATAAGTTAGTTGAATAAAGGTTTTGTTTAGACCCTGGTTTAACTGTTTTAATGAGACTTTCTTGTGCCTTTTAACATTAAAACAAATTCGTTTTGTATTGCTTTGCATAGCAAAATTAGCAAGTGTCGTATTTTAAGGAGTTCGATGAGGGACAGGTGAAGACCATGGTTCAAGCCAACAAAAGTTTTAAGATTACCGAGCAACCGATGTTGATGAGTCGCGGCTCCTATGACAAGTTAAAAGTTCGTTCCATTGAAAGTCCTCAGTCACCGGAAATTGAAGACACGAGAAAAAATTTTGAGTCGGACAGCGGTGTTTCCAGTGTTAGGTTCTCCTCTGATTCGCCCCAAAGAATGTCTCCGTATCCTCCTAACGTCTACAAGCCCAGTTACACACAAGTGAGTAGTTGTGTACAGATTACGTGCAACGATTTTAGATTTTAAACGATTGTGTTGCCCCCTTGTTATTAAATATAAACGCGTAATTGGGCCTATAACATGTTTTTCGTGTTTGAAAGATATCAAAAAACAATCTATTTTATGTGAGTAATGTTAAACCCTATTTTTAGGTGATGAATCAAAGCTTGCACTCATCCAATGCTGCTTCCAGAATGTACGAAAGAAACATGCCGTACTATCTTAGCGGCGATGTTGCTGGTCCGCCAGCAATAAAAAACGGGAGACATTCGTCGTTAAAAATGTCTAACAGAGATTATCCCCCACACAGCCACAGTGAGAGCTCATTTTTTCGGGAAATTCAGAAGCATATGATACCCGATTCTTCACCACAAACCACCCTCCCCTACTATTTGTTTAGACGAGAACACAGCGGAAATGGAAACATGAAAAGAAGCGGCGACAAACCTATATTTGTTCACACTTCTGAAATTTCTTTTCCCGGGTATTAGCAGTTTTGTGCATTATTTTCATTCAGCCTAATTTATTTTCACGCAGTTTCACGACTTGTAGTTTCACAGATAACAATTTTACATTGCACTTAACTTCGATTTTATTTGTTTGGTGTGCACTGTGATGTCAATAAAGCGCGTTGCTCATCCTTTTTGATGTCTATGGTCGCACTGCAAACTGTAGTGGTGCAAATTATAAACTGAAAGTACATTTGGTGTGGTTAATTGAGTTGATTTGGTGTCCATAAGTTGACCTGCAAGATCTACAATGCTTCGATTATTCGATTGATTTAAGTTTTGTTGCTACAAAAAACGTCGATTGTCGATTTGGTGTTGGCCCCCGCACATGTCGAGCAAAAATAATTTCCAGATATCGTAACAACGACCTTATAACGTCTTTTGATATGAGATGGGTTTGTTTCCAGATTGGAAGAAACCAGCAGCGCAATTGCGACCTCAAACCAATCACTAAGCCATGGATAGTTGCGCAACAACGTACGTTGTGCGAGAAAAACGTACGTAAACTTCATTAAACATGTGTATTGTGTAGCTAATGTTGACATTTCAAATATGTCGCATCAGAATAATAAAGTACATATATTAGCTGTTTATAGGATTTGTTTATAACAGTCTTATTTAACGAGTTGTCTGAAACCAAAAGGAATTCATTAAATGAATACTTTAAATGTGCAAATAATTTGGAATTCCGAATCGCACATTTTAAGTACCAATTCTGCGACATCACGATTGTCATGTCACAGTGCATGGCGTGTTACTGGACACGCCCCCTTGTTTTCAAAACTGAAAGCAGGCGGAATTATGACTTGCACTTGTTCACAATTATCAAAGTTTTATTTTATGCGCACAATTACTTCGTCTGTCCGTCGTCCGGAAACAACATGGTAAGTATAGCGATTGTGATGAAAACGACTAACAATAGCCGCAGTGCTTTTATTTGCAGAAAACAATTGACCTTAGAAGCAGTAAGCGCTGTTCGTTGAAAAATTCAAGGACGATGTATCCAAAAAATCTCAAAAAGATTAGAAAACGAGAATTTGTGCGCATTAAAGGTGCTTTGTGTTTTAAGTTTAATATCTTGCAATTATATGTTTTGCTAAGCTTTTTCGTGTATCATTAGGTGATTTTTTTTATCTTTTAATTCCTTAAATTTAACGGATTCGAATCAATAAGGATCTGTATTTTTGTCACTACTATTTCACAATAATAAAAAATGGAAATTTTATTTTGAAAAGAAGAAGCGATTATTATAACCTTATTTTACGAATCTTTGTAGCGTCTTCATTTCTTGATGTTTTGTCAGTTATCAAATAAAAAATCGTTGTTTGACTTTTGCAATGGACATAATGGAAGAGGCGACGGGAGTTTTGTGAAAATTATTGCAAAACCATTGGTTTTTATTTTTTTTTTGTTCATCTTTGAATGAGTTACTTGGGTTCTCAAACTTTTTCATTATATTTTCAAAACGGTCCCTTTGTCATTATTTCGAGGGCTCGCGGTCCTTCAACCTTTTCGATGTCCCCCAAAATTGCCTCACTGACCTCCAAAGGACCGCGGACCCCAGTTTGAGAACCGCTGATTTAGCATATTATATTTTGATTTTAGCGTATCTAACCCCCGAGGTTAAAAAAATTACGCAAAAAACAAAAAACTTTTTCAAATCTTATACACCCATATGAATGAGTTAAATATCTCTTTGTTAACCAGATCAAGTTTACTTGGATTTCACGGGCGCATCACTTTACTCTGAGCAACAAGTGAAAGATTTGTCAAAGAGTTTGCAGCAACAATTGCTTGGAAATCCGCACAGTGGAAATCCAAGTAGTGACCGCATGAAACGAATAGTGACAGAGGTATTGATGGATTGCGCAACCAAATCGATTAATTATTTTGTTGATACAAATGATACAAATCTACAACCAAATTAGGCAATGGTCAAAACGAAACTGACACTGTAACGATGATGTTGTTTAAATCGTTTCTAGCAGCTTGAGGCGTATCGCTATGGCATGCGCAACGAAATTCTGCAAAAAAACAAACAAGCACGCCCATTTGGATGCCGTATTTCTTACATTCACGCTGTTACAGTATCTATTTTTTCATAGGTGCGCCAGATGGTTTTAAAACATTTCAACGTAACCGATGATGATTACGATGTAATTTTTACTTCTGGAACTACAGCAAGCCTAAAAATGTTGGCCCAAAGTTTCAACTGGATATCTGGTAGTCCAACAAATATAAATTGATCACAAGATATACATGCATTAATACGTAAAGTTTTGTGTTTGAGCAGGAATGTCTTGTTATGCCTATTTGGAAGACAACCACACTTCAGTTGTGGGAATAAGGGAGGCTGCAACGAAAAGTGGCGCATCAGCTGTTTGTTTGCAACTTCCTAGGTAAGCTGTTTTATCGGTTTTATAAATACCGCGACTGGTATGCGACACATATAATTTTAATGTACACATGCTCATGTAGAGATAAAACCGAAATGAACGAACTCAAAGAATATGAACGCAACGTGGTTAAGAAAATGACAAGAACTGGAACAGACAGGTGACAACATTGCGTGAAAAAAACTTGTTTAAAAGCAAACTTGGATGGCTTAATTTAAAATAAATGTTGACTCAAGCATTTTATACAAATAAACCTAATGACATCTGTTCGGTGCATCTCGATTAACCCAACTTTTTCTTCTTTCAAGTTTTGAGTAAAACTCCACGTTATACGATGTTATCGAATTTGGCCGCAAAGTAATGTGAGTTTTTTAGCACATGTTTGACTGATTATAATTATATTTATGCAGCAATAATCAGGTTCCAAACTTGTTTGCATTTCCCGCTCAAAGCAACTTTAGTGGACGAAAATATTCGCTAGACTGGATAAGTGAAGTGCAGGACAATGGAATAAGTTGGTCATCAAACTCAAGTATATTTATTGAAGACACCATACAAAACATTTGTTGTGTTTATTTGTCTGGTGTTATATTTAATAGACATTGAAAACGAGGATGATAATGAAGACACTTGCCAGAAATGGTACGTAGTATTGGACGCCGCAGCTTTCGTACCGACATCACCACTGGACCTGAAAAAACACAGCGCAGATTTTGTGTGCATGTCTTTCTACAAAATGTTTGGACTTCCAACAGGTTAGACACGTTTGTACTGTTTATCTTTGTGATGTACACAAAGTAGTTTACTGCTGCGAATAAATTTGACAAAAAATAATTCATAACCAAATATATTTCAACTAAAAGTAAAAACCCATACATTGTGTTACTTTTAATGAATAATAAAATTAAACTTACGAACTGTGAGGCCCAGCATCTACAGTTCACAAAGGTTTATTCCAGGGGTGCATAACCTTTTCGCATCCCACATCCTTATTTCACCAACTGGCGTCAATTGCTTGCTTGGTTTTGTTTTAAAATAGCTATTGTAAAGAAATATATTTATATCATATATAAATACAATCTAATAGCGCCTAATTTAAGCCCAGAATAATTTCTAACTTGATGCCCAGATTGAGCTGAATAGTCTGACGACCAGTTTAACCTGCTCATGACATCATAATCTGTATTGTGACGCTTGTCGTTCATGTTTATCGCATTGTTTGCTCACAATAGGTTTGCAAAAAAGTCTTACGCAATATAGCTACAAGGCTGGTAATACTCAGTCTTACAAAATCTGTTTAGAGCAGTTTGAAAGTCCAAATATTTAGCCAAAAAGTTTTGTTTACGTCACCGCCGCCAGTACATAGCCTATATTTTAATAAACATGTTCTCGGCCACACAAACTCGTAAGCACAGCCACAAGTTGTGCACTCCTGGTTTATTTTCACTAGCCAAGGGTCGGCAACGTTTTTTGTACAGCGGACCGTTTCAGTACTAAATAGTTACCACGGACCGCCCTAAAAAAAACAAATTTTCAGCAATTTGTAGCAAAGTTTATTACAGTTTACATAAGGTAGGCCTACGATATTTCCATCCCCCAAAAGGAGGGCACATTGTTGAAAAGAACTTAAGCCCCCCACCCCTAAAAATAAAAGCTTTAGGAATTAGACGATATAGTTTGTTTCACAAAACACTAAAATAAGCTTGTAATTTTAAAAATGTAAAACTTGTTAAAAGAGGCTGAAGATGTATACATATGTATATAATAAAAGAGAAATTCTTTAAAAAGGAGGACATTTAGGCACTTTTTCTTGTCCTCGGAGGACAACTTGGTTTTTGTTAAAAAGGAGAACATGTCCTCCAAAAAGAGGACGTATGGTAGGCCTAACATAAGGTATATACAGGGTTGCCATCGACACGGGGCCTAAAATAAGCATAACCGAAAAACTAAGTTTTCATACGAAACGAAACAAACATTTTGAATAAATCTTTGAATTTATACGAGCCATGACATATCACATGCCATATTTTTTGCCAGAAACAATATGTTTCAGTAACTCTTGTTCGTAGAAAATACTTCGTGCATCTCACGACAGTTCAGGTCTAGGTTTACTTTTACCTGTAGCAGGACTTTGACTTGTAAATGTTGAAAATAAGACCAAGTAAGGACGGAAGTCAAAATAAGGACAAATCTTAGAAAAAAGGACGGTATGGCACCCCAGGGTATATATTTGGACTTGCCAACGCGGCCGTATTCAAGGATGGCATTACATAATTCTTTAAAGCATTTAACCTGAAAAAGTCTGCGGCACGGTAACAAACTTAAAGACCGAACCGGTGGTTGCCGACCAC
Organism: Phallusia mammillata; assembly: GCF_965637545.1. Taxonomy (NCBI): domain Eukaryota; kingdom Metazoa; phylum Chordata; class Ascidiacea; order Phlebobranchia; family Ascidiidae; genus Phallusia; species Phallusia mammillata. Next base: position 14,128,245 of record NC_137256.1, on the reverse strand, counting down.
TGCACCAGCATATCACCAGTAAAAAATGCTTTTAGGTACAGGAGCCCTTCTGGTTCGCAAAGAAGCCGAAAGTGTCCTCAATAAAAAGAGTTATTTTGGAGGAGGCACAACTGATATGTACGTGGCATCACACAGTTTTGTTGCCATGAAATCAAATCTACATGAGAGGTAAACTAGCTAGTGGTTCTCTAACAGTGTTAAAGCGACCAAAACTGTTTCTGAATTAGTTGTGAATTCAAGGACCCGTGACTAATTATTGGTTTCATATTTCGTAAAGTTTCATTTTTCGGGTTATCTTTTCGAAGGATACAAGTTTCATAAAAATTGCCTGTTTCCATATCAGTTTTGGTAAATTTTTGTTTTGACTTGATAAACAACAATTTCAATCTACCTGGTTCTAAGCATTAATTAGTTTTGAAACATCCTGTGTAATCACTAACTAATTTTCACGTCACAAACAAACACAACATTGTCATCAGTCGATGCTGGAATAGTTATGCAGCAGTTTTAAGTCATGGGAAATAGCGCTACAAAGCAATGCAATGCAATGTATTTTAACAGACAACCCAAAAGAAATTTTGTTGACCATATTATTTTAATTGACCAAACACTGTATTTTCGTAGATTCGAAGAAGGTACCATTGGATTTCTAGATATTCTGGCTCTGAAGTATGGATTTCAAACATTGGAACGAATTACCGGGTCAATGCAAAACATTTCTGATCACGTTTTCTCTCTGGTTAAAAGGTACATCGTGTGGTTTTTGTTTTTCTTATTACAATTGTTGCTTTCTGATTCTAATTTGTGAAAAATTAAGAATGCTCGGTGAAATGCAGCAACTTACTCATGGAAACGGGAAGAAAGTTTGCGAAATCTACAAATACAGTAACTACGACAAATCTGACGAACAAGGAGCTGTGGTTCCGTTTAATATCTTAAAAGATAATGGAAGGTTAGTTTGGATTAATGTATGGAGCAAAAAATTAACACAAAGTATTTTTAGTTACGTGGGTTTTATTTCTGTGCTAACAATGGCCGCTTTGGATGGCATACATTTGCGTGGCGGATGTTTCTGCAACTACGGATCGTGCAATAGAATGTTAAACATGGGAGAAGAAAAGATGATCGAAATGTACAGGGTAGGTAATGAGATTGTACTTTTTATTATCGAATCAGTTTTAAAATCGGAATTTGTTATTTAGCTGGGGTATAAATGCGGTGAAGTGGATTTGGTTGGTGGATTGCCGGTCGGAGCGCTGCGCATTTCTCTCGGTTATATGTCTACACGAGACGACGTGAAAGCATTTGTTCGGTTCCTAAGCAAAAATTTTGTTTCGCCCTAAACCAGTAGTTCTCAAACTGTGCGTCGCGACGCCCCGGTGCGTCGTTTCAATTTTCGGGCGTCGCAGAATAGTTCCGTTTCGTGGCTTTTGGTGGTTGTATCGATAAACACAACTTTAATAATAAGTTTTCTCACTAACTTTTGTTTGCTGGTGCGTCGCAAGACCAGAAAACTTTTCCAGGGGCGTCGCAACAAAAAAAGTTTGAGAACCACTGCCCTAAACAATTGCATGTAAATACAAAAATATAAATAGCCTGCAGTAATTACAAACAACTATAAGTATCGTTATAATGTAAATGTTATTCACAGTGTTATTCCCAAAAACATTTTTGTTTTGAGAAATTTTTCACACCTCTGTCCTTTCTTTAAGTTCAACAAGTTGTTTTGCAATCAAAATACTCGTTGTGTAGTTTCAAATAAAGAACAGGATGTCATTAATTGCATGTCCAATGAATGCCCAAAGATTATAGTAACTTGCGATACTACTTTTCACTTACTATATAGCAGAAGGAATGCAAAAGTAATGTGCTGAAACGAAAGTTATATATCTTCACAGAATGAACCAAAAACATATAAAGGTCATACCTATCCGTATGAAGCGGTGGTACTAAATACCGCATGATACAGCATTGTATACAACATATGTTATTAGCCTACATGGTAAGCAGTTTCAATGGACACAAGAATAGGGTTGCCATATTTTATGAAACACAATCCCTGACAAAATTTATCTCGGTTGCGTGAACCCAGTTTTTCTCAAACTTTAAGTCTAAATGTGTTAACGTAAGTCTGAATGAGTATTTCAGAAAAACGAAAGTTGATTGCAGGATTTTAGCTAGTTATGCAAAATTGCGCATGATCCAAATCTGACATCACAGACAAGACAAAAACATTACAAGACAAAAACATTACAAATGTGCGCGAACAATTGCATTTTTGTTAGTTGTCATGCAATAAAGCCTTTTGGTTCTTCTTCTTTCTGTTGGACGTTGTTATTGCCGTTCAAATGTCCGGGCAGTTGTCTGACAGCCAGCGGACAGTCTCGTCATCCAAGGCCGCCAGGCCGCTCTTTCCACTTGGTGGACTGTATATCGGACACCGTGATATTATGTGGTCGGCTGTCTGTTCCTCCATGCCACACTCGCATACCGCAGAAGTAGCCAGGCCCCACTTGTACATGGATGACCTAAAGCGCCCAACCCCTGTTCTCAGCCTTTTGGTTAACAATGGAGACGGTTGATTCTCACTTTCACTTTGACAATCAATCAATTACTGTTTTATTTGTTTCAACGCCAAAATATGAATGAGACAGATGACATAAATGTAAACATGTAAAATAGGGATTGAAACAAAAGGGTGCAGCTGGAGCCACAATTGGCTATTTTGAAAAGCTGACCCTATCTATTTGTTTTTGGTGAATGGTTGTAAAAAGAAACACAAGAAGAGAAAAACAAAACAAGCACTGCGTTATAAGTGTTTTTCTTGAAAATGCATCAAATAAATAACATGAATCTTTGTGAAAATACGGCTGTAAAAATGTGTTCGCATTTCTTCGGGCAGTGACAACAACTTATCCAGTTGCACAAACTGACGCCAAATAAGAATATAGAATTACTTCCACCTTTTCGAGATCCCCGCAAAATGTCCTAAAGGACTGCGGACTCCAGTTTGAGAACCGCTACGTTAACCATTATTGCGATCCAAACACTTCTATTCCGGAATAAATTAGAATATTCGGAAGTCACACGGACGGCGACACGAGAAAACGTTACATACGATACTCTGATCCTTGTCAATTACTTTCTGCGTAGGCTTCTGTTTAGTAAATGGGAGTCACAAGGACCTTTTTAAATTTGAAGAAAAATGCCACTTTAAAAATGTTTTTATGTCTCACGCATTCGACTTTTCGTTGTTAGTTAGTTCCCTGCATATTAGGTACACAGTAAAGGAAATGAAATTTCCCACGTTCTTATGTAGCATCGAATGCTGTGTTTTCTTGAGACGCGGATTTTTATTTGTGTATTTAACGCATATTGTTAAACATCTAGTAACAAACAGGTATTGTTACGCGCGCACACACACCAAACAGTAACATGTACGTTAACCCGCGCGCCGCCAGTTTACCTCTTTACGTTTCATGGTATAGACGTGGTTGTAGCTAACTACTAGAAACTTTCTCCGTTGGTACATTAATTTCATAGAGTATATATATGTATTTTTTCTTAAATTCCTGACTTTTAGGTACATTTTAACATTTCTCCCTGACGCAGATTTAAACACTAAATTCCCTGACATGTCAGGGAAAATCCTGACGAATGGCAACCCTACACAAGTATATACTATGTGATAAATATGATTTTTGCGGGCTTTCACAAGCGCTGACGGTTAGGGCTATTCGGGCTGGGGTGATGGTTTGTAATTGAATTAACGCTAGAATCTGAACTCATTTACCCTTGTTGGCTTGTATTTCACATTCCACACACCATGCGGTACTGCGGTATTTATGTTTAGCATACCATCCCGTAAGTTACAAAGAGCATGCTGAAAATGACAAACATAATTAGCAAACTTGCATAGCAAAGATAGTTTAAATTTCGTCTGTGTTACTTTGTTGGGAGTGGAACATTTTAATCAGAACATCTGTTAGGGTCAGATCAGCTTACAAATCTGAAACAAAATACGAGTAGACCGTTTGTTTCGTGTGTATTGTCTATACAAACCGAAGAGTGAGTGGCAAAGTTGCACTGTGCGGACGAAAACCCTCGACCGCTTTGAGAGGCTGCTCTACAACATTGTGTCGTCTTTGGTGGGTTTCTTGCCAAAACAATGTTCCAGAAATAGAGTGTTTATATTTTAAATGCCTTCTTTTGTACCTTGAGGTAAGGCTATGATGTGTGTGTAAGTCCTATTTGGTTAACTGATTGCGAATATGCGACAACCTTTTGCTGGCAATCAGAAGAACCATGGTAAGATTGGTTAGAATAAGCAAGAATATAGTAACTTACTTTATAAACTAGTTTCCATACAACATTTTTAGATTTATATATTATTCCGTTAATATTTGAATAATTTGAATATAAAAAAGGCAACAGAAAGTAAATTTTGTCCAGCCGGAAACAAAGAAAACAAGTTATTCTTGGGCAATCGACATGGAGTATCCACTTGAACTCTCACATTTGTCTCGCATGTCTCACTATGGAACAGGAATCAGCAAAGGTAAGTTGCAAACTACAGGAATACCACCTCGTAAACTGAGAAATTTTCACACAGGTTTACAGATTCCTGAATGGGATTATAAAAGTGTTGGTAACCACACAACGCCGTCCCGACTATTTTTACAAAAATGTCCAAGAAATGGATATACGTAAGTATATAGCAACTGCTTAACTGTTTGCAGCAAAAACATCGGTATGATGCCAACTCCAATACTAAACCATTGTAAACCCTTTTACAGAATGGAGCTAAAGCGCGAGATGGTGGAAAACGACCGAAAACTGAAAACTGCGATGCAAAAACACCGACTTGTAATGAACCAGGAAAAAAAATCGCTTGAACAGGTGATAATTTTATGAATCTTGTTTTTTTCATATAGCGCGATGGATACTAAACAATGCAAAAAGTCGTATTGTTGAACTTAAACAACTTTTTATTACACAGGTTTAGAATAAATACGAAATGCAAAAAACTAAAATATGTTGTACAGACAATGAGAAAAAACACGAAACCATACGTTTGTCATCGAGGTAATATTCTGTCCAGATACGGGGAAACTTTTAACAATCTTCCATCATCGCTAAGTAAAGGAAGGGTAAGTTAATATTGTCGACCAGTGGTTTTTAACCTTTTTTTGTCTTTCGACCCATTTTAGCAACCTATTATAACTGCATGTAGCGACCCTCTCACAAAATTTTAATGTTCGTTGTGTTTTTTTTACATTCACTATATTAATTAAAGCCAGACTTTTTCTTCTTCTTTTAAAAAAATCTTTTTTAGTTCTTTATCAACAACTTTTCAAAAACTTCTTTTTTGATTAACCTGCCTCACTACACTGGCACGTTAGACCTAACTGTATATAGTCACGTATAAAAGCATTTGTGTGAGTTTCCTTCGTTTGCGAGATAACAACAAGGTTACCGGTGTGCATGTAAACGTGATTAGGGCCCATTCGTTTCTGCTTGCAGAAACAATAACGTTGTTAAATGCTGGGTAAAGAAATAGACCAAATCAAATGTAGGTAACAATAAATGTTAATCTGTTGTAATGATGGCAAATGCAGTGTGTGTGGAAAACCAATAAACAGCATATAAGTAAGCAGAATTGCAAATATAGGAACGTCACATTTTCGTTGAAATGGTCTTCGTATATTTGCAGATACAGTTTTAGCTGCAAAATTTTAATGAAACTGTATAATTGTTCTATACGTTCCAATGCCGAAACATAATTTTGCACGTAAATTCCAAATATAAGATGTTTTCTTTCCAATTTCATATGTATATTTTTTTATTTTTTTTTATTTTTTTTTCTTCACGGGGTTCGAACCCAGGACTCTCCCGGGGACGAATCCCGATCAGGGTTTTTATGTCTGTATATAGGTCAGGCGCGCCAGACCGTTCGGCCAAGTTCCTGCCCTCCAATTTCTTATATTTAAATTATATTTAAATTTTGTGTTGTTTCAAAAGCCTTCGCGACGCCTAGCGCCAATTAAACCACCACCACGAAACTGATATAGACGAAATGTGTGGTATGCTTATTCTGCGCATAAATATACGGAACACATAATTATGACATCGTTATGTAATGCTGCTGAATACTGTTACGGTTTAAAATTGATCGAAAATGACTGAAAGTCAACCGAGTAAATACATTTACATGTGGCGTATATTGCTTTGAATACATGTTTAACGTGTTCCGGCATACAAATTTAAATCGGCAGGAATTTATTTAGGCTTTTATATGTTTTTGAAAAACAAGTCATGTTAAGAAAAATATTAGTAAAGGCTGTTTGAAATGTTACAACAGCATTTGTTGGGGGACAAGTATGCAAGGCAAACTTATCCAAGAAAATCTACCATCGGCTTTTTTAAATTGGAGCGGTGATGTAATTAAGTGCTCGGTGTCACGTTCAATTGTTTTTCAATCAATGTTAAACGAAAAAATATGTTTAGACCATACTATCCAGTCAGTCATCCCGGAGCAATGCAGGAGTTCCTCTAACAGTTGTGGATGCTGAAACAGTTGTTTCTGAGCACTACGTGGTTTGCAGTCGCTGCAAAAAAACCTTTAAAGAGAGTTCAAATACAATCGACGCCTGCAGGTATACGTGCATGAATGACTTGTTTGTGGTAATGGAGTTGTACAAACCAGGTGGTAGTTGATTGTCACGTGATCTCTATATTGAACACGCCTAATTGAATGATAATTTTTAAAACGTGATAAAAAATAATATGGTGTTTGTTGCTTTTTTAACTTGTAGATTTCATCTGGGTCCAATCGTTGGAGTATTTGGGGGAATGTGCCAAGGTTGCGGAAGACTCGATTACACTTTGGGCTGTGTAACTGATTATCACACGAGAAAGCAGAAACAACGCACTGCAAATCAACACACGAAAGAAAAAAATCGTTCCTAAAAGAATTATGCAACCGCACAATCGTTCGATCGATCATTTCCGTACCTATATATTGTTTTCTTTCTTGCCTTGTAATTGTTTGTGGTATAAATATGTCAGGTTTATTTTTGTACTTTGGCTTTGAACCGTTCTCCTTTAAGGTCATTCGGTTCCATAATATCATTAAATACACCTGGACACATTTTGGCAGCTCTGTTGAAAGCATATAGGCGGCCACGAAAAGGTGAATCATTTGAAAGCGCTCAATATAGCTTCTCGCTATACTCGTTAAAAGCACTTGTTAAAAGGTGGTACTTATTTGGTCCTTGACACAACGCCCGAATTGTTTGACAAAATGCGCAGCGCTGGATAAACTGATCAGAACATACGTATAATATTTTGTAATGTGGGGGTGGATAGAAAAAACCCTAACCGATATAAGAAATGAAATTGAAGAAGCCAAAGAACTTCGATCACAGCAGCTTCTAATGCACTTAACATCAGCCGCAAATTTAGTGCAGGTAAATAGGCTAATAGTGCTAGCAAATTAGTTGTCTTCAGTGGACTAGCATTGTCCAACATTTTGTACTTTCGCAAACTGACCACATTGGGGCTGTAAGTTGGCAAAAAAAGAATTAGAACAATACGTTGTTGTAAATCAGCGGTTCCCAAACTGGGGTCCGCGGTCCATTAGGGGTCCGTGAGGCAATTTTGGGGGGACCGCGAAGCGGGTAAAGTAATTCTATAATCTTATTTAGCGTCAGTTTGTGCTACTGAATAAGTTTAAATCAAGAGAATTTTGCTAAACAATAGCCTTTATTGAAAGACAACTATCAAAAATGCAATTGTTCGCGCACAATCGTACTGCTTTTTTTGTCTTGTCTGTAATATCACAAGCTGTCTTTTATAGAGTTTAGATCATTATTATGCGCAATTTTGCATAACTAGCGAAAATCCTGCAATCAACTTTCGTTTTCCTGAAATGCACATTCCAGCTTAAGGACCGCGAGCCCTCGAAATAATGGCAAAGGGACCGTTTTGACAAAATAATGAAAAAATTTGGGAACCACTGTTGTAAATAAATCATCAAGTTACATAATTGTTACAATCGAATTAAAAGTTCACCATTGGATTACGGTATAGGCCTACTTAAAATTTTCGGTGATTCGAAATAAACAATAAAAAATGTATGCTTTTAAAAGTATTACTTCAGATATAAACTAAAACATTTTCTGTTGTTCAAATGTTAAAAAGAGGCCTGCTGCCTGTTAAAAAAACGTTTTTATTCGTGATCGTGTGGTGTGCCTCTTTTGGATGACGGGAAGGTTGAATTCCGACGTGTGTAATTTATACGATAGTTTGTTTGTGGATTCAGTGACTGAATCCGATTCACTGGATTGTGCCAAGTTTTCACATTAATTAAGCCGACTGTGTTTTTTTGCATTTACTTGCAGTTATTTGGGCCAAGGCGCCAAAAGCTATAAACCGAGTAAAGTAACACATTGTCACAGTAAATATGTTTTTGACAAAAAATACTGTATGCTCTTCTCTTTTAGAGGCTTTAATAATTTTGGGTATTACTATTAGTAAGTAGCAGAATCACTATTCACATCAAAATTTTGTAAACGTTTTTTTATTAATGGAGTTCTCAGAATTCATACAGGTGAGCAAAACTATTTAAAAATTAAACTTTTTGGCAAAAAAACTAGAAGCATTGTGTGAATTGATCTAATATTTTTAACACAGACACCAAAAGTTGAAGATGCTTTTTTGGAAGTTGAAAATGGAACAGTTCCAGTAACTGCGTGCTTGACAGGACATCATTTAATACTGTATTCCCACAATGGTGAGAATAAGGAATACTGGATTCTACACAAAAATGTTGATTCAGTTGAAAAAAGGTGAAAATCTTTTCTGCTTGTTTGTGTCAAACAAATTTGCATGTAATTCCCAAATTGGAAAGAATAACAAATCCAATGATAAATCCTCTGCACAATTTTTTGGATTTTCATTTGTAATCTGTGCAAAGCCTTGTAAAGTTTTATGATGCCTTTTGTTGTTGTGCATCTAAAATATACAGGATCACTTGGATCGCTTGATGCATTATTAACACAGCTTGGTGCACCTTTATATCCTTTGGTGCACCTTTGTATCACTTTGTGCATCTTAATATACTTTGGTGCGCCTTTATTCCACTTGGTGCACCTTTGTATCGCCTGGTGCAACTTTATATTGCTTGGTGCAACTTTATTTTGCTTGGTGCACCTGTATAATGCTAGATGCACATTTACCTAGCGATATAAATATTTTGACAAAAAAAAAAATCCCCTGCACAAACAAAATCCTTTCAATCTGGCATATTCCAGCTTAGACTTTTATAAAGAACTTCTGTTTGATGTTTAGGTACTCTGTAGAAAAAAACTTGCTGGTTTTAAAATGTAAAGATTTCACTCAACATCAGATTACTATTCCCACTGCGGATGACGCCACAAACATAGCAAATTCAATTGAGGTATTATATGCTGTTTGTGCTTGTTTCAAAAAATTGGCATATTTTTTTCTTGTTTATACAGTCAGATTAGGGTGTGAATATTTTACATTATGTAATAATATGGTGTTTGTTTGTAAGTTTAGTTTATTCACACTGAGGTAATGAAACCAACAAGAAAATGTGAACAAAAACACTGTTCTGTTACATCAGGGGTTCCCAACCTGTGGTACGCGTACCATCAGTTTTTTCAGGTAGTACGCAAGTATCGATTAGGTGCTTTTTCAGGTAGTACGCAAGTATCGATTAGGTGCTCCCGGAAATGACTTTCGAAGCGCTGTTAGCAAATTTACACTGTTAGCAAAAAAATTTTTTTCATCAACCAATAGGTGGACAGTAAACAAAAAAAAACAAATATCTGATTAAATTCAGTTGTGGTGCTTTAGTGTTATTTTAGTAGGCCAATATTATTCTACTGAAAAAAATATGATTTGATCAAATTAGTTGCTCTGCAAGCATCCAAGTGGTACGAGATCGTAAAAAGGTTGGGAACCCCTGTGTTACATGATAGTAGGGATATTCAAAGTAGAATAACTGGGTATTCTAGAATATCGAATCCAATTCTTTATTATTTTTAACTGTGCAAATATATAACGTTTGTTAACTTAAAACAATTGCAAAAACAGGCACCCTAGCAAACAAAGTTGGGACATTGGGTGATTAATTTTCAAATCCCAATTAAACTATCTGCAATTTTGCAACATGAACTTTGCAGCGTTTACTCACAGCATTTTTATGTTTGTATGAGGTTACGAAATGACCTAAAGGTCAGACGTTTTGGGATTCCTTCACTGTTTTTGCGATATTAAGAGGCAATCCCATGCTTCCAATCGCTGCCTATAATGCCATGACCGTTAAATGTTTTTTGTTGTCAAGTCAGAAAACAATTAGACGCTGGTAAGATGTTGCAAAGCACATGACATAAACGTAATCATGTCATCAGATGCGTAACAACAAGTGCGCCAATCGTTAAATATGCCTCCAATGCACCACCGTTGTTATATCGCCTTGTGACTTGGCGTTATGGTGTTGTAATAACGCTCACTGATTTGAGTACTTTGCCGTCTTTTGCACCTGGTAAAAAAACGTAACGCTTATGTTTACATTTTTACCAACGGCAAGAGCACACATTTATATCGGCTCCAGTTACCCGATATAAATGGCAAAAAAATGGATATTCTACTTTGAACATCTCTACATGATGGCAACATGGGGAAAACATTTTTTGTATTTTTTTATTGTAGACTTTATCCAGCCTTAACAATCCAGCTTTGCAATACCCATTTTTCCATCGACCCAAGTTTACATTTGATGAAGATGGATATGACTTATTTTGCACTGAGCACAGGTTTGCTTCTCTTTCAAAAATGGTAGGTTGGTTTGTTTAGAAAGTATTAAACATACGTTACATTCAATTGTACATAAGTAAACATGCTCCTATTTAACTTTTGTTTGCTGTTTTAAGTCTGATCAATGGAGAATATCAAACATCAATCTTCACTTTTCTGTGTGCAATTCCTACCCATCACAAGTGATTGTTCCAAAGGATATTAGTAATGAGATGATTGTAAAATCTGCAAAATTTCGTTATGGTGGTCGTTTTCCAATTTTGAGCTATCTACACACTAATGGCCGGGTAAATGTTACTAAAATGGTAATAAAGGCTTATAACTTATAATACAAATGATGGTTGTAAACCACTGTTTTAAGGGCCCCCTCTAATACAGTATCTATCTATGACCAGAATGTGCTTTTTAAATCATGCAATTGTAATAAAATGCACAATCAATGACCAGGCTTGGTACAACCACAATTTATTAGTCACTGAATTGGTAATTTCCTGGACTGCAAAAATATAAATATATTTATGAAGGCTTGTTATATGTATTGAAATTGACGAAAAAATTCATGAAACATTCTTCCAAATTAAAGCAAAAGTAAAAAAGGCATGGAATAGAAATATGGTTTTAATTTTTTTACCAGGTTGTAATGAGGTGTGGGCAGCCCTTAACTGGACAAAATCAAAAGCGTTGTAAAGAGGACGAAAAGTTAATAAATATAGTGCTTGGTTCAACTCATAGAGGTTACATTCTTGACACAAGGTTTGTACTTTTTATAGTTCCGACTCTGTCTGGTGAAATACAGAAACAAAAATTAGCAAAGGATTTAATGCTACTTTGCAGCTTTAACAAAGTTAAGTTTTTTTGAAAAATTGTTTGCAGAACAACCCAGGCTGCTCTCCAAGCAAGGTCAAAGGGTGGTGGTTTTGAAACGGAGTTCAATTATCCACAGTGGAGAAAATTTCACAATAGTTTACAGAAGTAAGGTTTTCTTTGGTAGTACTCAAATTTTTGATATAATTTGGTTATCAAACAGTGGGTAAAATTTATTATGTTGTGTTTTTACAGGTACAGCATTCAGCAGGAGAGTTTTGTTCGAATTGTTGAAGCATGCCAAGATAGAAATGCAAGCAGTGACAGATGGCAAAGTAAACTAGAGTCCAGCAACTGGTTGTCACATGTTAAGGATGTTCTTTCTGCTGCTTGTCTTGTTGCACAATGTGTTGATAGGTAAATAGTAAGGATATCATGCAAAAAAAGTAAAAAAAAATGTTGATTTTGTTTATAGTTGGGTTTATTTTCAGAGAAGGAGCATCAGTGCTTGTCCACGGATCTGAAGGAACTGACTCAACTTTATTAGTTACCTCATTGACCCAAGTTATTCTTGATCCATGTAATTAATATTTTTATTCATATTGCACACAAACAAGCATTTTTACCTCAGTCACAGTGTTGGTCTCGATGGACTCACCATGTTGTATTGCTGTTAAATATCATTTTAACAGTAACTGAACTGTTTGTTGTAAAGTAGGAACTGTTTTATATTGTATATTTATCAACAGATTGTAGAACAATTCGTGGATTTTTGTGTTTGATTGATATGGAATGGGTCCAGGCCGGACATCCATTCGCAGACAGATGTTTTCATGGTGCTCAAAGGTATCTTGTGTTCTGATTTCATGTTTTTGAATTGTAATAGTTTAAACACCTAAAGTTTTTTTCTCTAGCAATCAGCGAACAAGATCAGAAGGCCCAACTTTTACCCTATTCTTGGATTGTGTTCATCAACTTTTGCAACAATTTCCATTGTCCTTTGAATTTTCTGCATTACTATTAATACATTTACATAGGCATGCTTATGCATCAGGCTTTGGTACTTTTCTTTGTAACAATGAAATGGAAAGGTTTGTGACTTCACTGATAATGTGCAAAGTGTTCTTCAGTCTGAGTTTACTCATATCTTTTTAGGCGTAAGTTTAAAGTGAGGACAAAGACAGTATCTCTTTGGTCATATTTGTTGTCTGTTAATGTTCTACCAATGTTTCTAAACCCACTTTATCAAACCAGGCCTGGTGTAATTTGGCCATCTGTGGCTCCACAAAGCTTGAAACTGTGGGATGGTAAGTAACCTGGATACAAGCAGGTTTTCTACAGGACTTTTGTTTGTTTTACCGTGTTTTTGGCAATTATAGGTTTATTTTTAAAAGACATCGATCCGTCACCCGAAGTTCAGAGAATTGTCAGTGAGAGCATTTCCTACATGGAAGATTTGCAAAATCAAATATCTGAACTTACCAAAGAAATTAGTTTGCTGGAGAGAGAAGAAGAAACTACATCTCCACTGTTGCAAAACGGACAAAACCAGGCTATAGATTGTCAAAATTCTGCATAATTTTTTCTGTTTTGAAAATAGTGCAATACAAACTTTGTTCATTTTATATTTCTTGTGTGTACAGGTGCAATCAATATTTGTAGATCGAACAACAAGTAACTCCTTGTTTAAATATGGCTTATCATTTTATAATTTAAATTACCCTTTGCAAAATTTCATACAACTTACACTCTATGCCCGACACCAATGTTGCTGCAACAAACAAAAATGACTGCTGATTTCAAAGCTATTCCAAAATTAGCCAAAGTGATTATATAGTAATGGCTAAAAAACCTTGCAGTGATATTATCAGATGACTTTTTTTAGGAACTTGTCAACATATTTACAATCGTTTTTGTGTAGTCAGATGGTTAATGCGGAGATGTTGTTTCCATACTGAATCAAAATCGTCTGTAGAAAAGACCTCTCAAAGCAAATGTTCGCTTTTTGTTGCCTCCTTTACAGTAACCCTACACACTGCAGCAGCTAATTGGCTAGTTTACCAGTGAACCTAATTTATGCTTGGGCCTCTCAGCACTACATTCAAACAAATTATTTAGGTTGCAAACATCAAGCATCTCAGTCAATATAATGCAATCACCGTGAAGGCAGAGTGGTAAGCATATTGTGCTTGTAAAGTTGTGGTTTGTAATCCTACCATGGTGTCTTAACAAACTGAAGCAGAATTGTACCACACTAGCAGAGATTAATGGAAGCATACTTAATTGATAGATGCTCTTCCAGGCAGTCATTTCACACAAAATGGATTTAAAAGCTTGGTGCATTGAATTGCCTAAGTATTTTTTGTGGTTACTAATTTTGTTTTGTTGGTCAACTAGTCTTCTGTGTCCATATTTTTTTATATTAAAAACAAACTTTTCAAAAACAACAACAACACAATTGATTCGTGTAATAGCAACAGTTTTTCAACATGCTGAAAAGAAGACTGGAATGAAAGAAAATTATCAACGTGTACAAGTACTATTAGAGTCTTATGTTCACTGTTGACTGCATTATATCATTCTGCTAAAAAAACGTTGGCAAAGCAGACACTTTAAATGTTCCCATTTGACTATGTACACTTTCACAAAAATTTGAACTATTGCAGTGTGTTTCAAACAAGATTTCTGTACAAACATGTTGTTTGGCAAGAAACCATGACCCATTTAGCTGCTTCGGATCATTACCTAATTTCAACAAAAAATTAGAATATGTTGGTTTTTGAGTTTCATCAACAAACTTTTCCCATGTTGCTGTTTTAGAGCAACCCATTGAAGAGTTGTAGCAGTGCAGTGTAATTTACTTTTTCACTGCACTACATAAAAATTAAAAGTCAGCAACATTATAAATTTTAATCAATAAACAATTGTAAAATAGCACAGGTCTGGTGGTGAAGTAGCAGGCACAGTATGATTGGTAGAATACCAACTCTCAACCAATAACGGTTACTCTGTATACAATGGCATTCTTGCTCCACCTTGAATGTGTTTTGACTGGATCTTTTTAACTTGGAAATGTTTCATGGTTTGTGAAACCTTGTGAACTGCCGTGATTCTTCATGTACTTGCATTTCAGTAGCTTTAAACTGATTTAATTCTTTTCTGATAGAAGCCTACAATAAACAAACAATGTCATCAACATATGTTCCACATTCTGCAATCATTTTTCAATTTTTTTCACACAAACTGAAAAGCAGACAAAAAGTTATCAATCTGTAGTGGTAATAAATGTGTTCTTTTTTAACTATGAAATGTGTTCATTATTGAGATCTGTCCTGGAAGTTAAAACTGGCCAACACAGAGCCATACTTATGTATATTATTTCTGTGCTTTAAGGTAAAGACAAAAAGGGAAACGCACCTGGCTTTGATATGACACAAAGTTCCTTTATAAAGTTTTTACCAGTATGTCCAGATAATTAGGATAGTATGTTTCCTAAATACGTGGTTGGTGTTGTTACATTTAGTTTAATAGAATGGGCATATAGACCACTTATCATGCATTTTTCACTATGTAGTTGCAAAATTGGTTTAAACCCACCTTATCAGATGGTGTCAATCTTGTCCATGGTTTGTCTCCCCGACGATCATAATTTTGCACTTCATACACCTCAACATATTCATGCCAATTAATAAGAACTTTTCGCTCAACCAATTCCTTGACAGTTGGTCTCATAGACAGTTTTCGAGTAAGTTGCCGTTTCACCTACATACAGAAAAACATTTATCAAAAGGTTAGAAAAGCCACCAACAAGTTTTTATGTAGGTGGTAAACAAATTATTTTTCAAGGGGCCCACTTTTAAAGTAAGCAGTTCACACCAGTGTTTCCCAACCTATGGGTCGCGACCCAAAGTTGGGTCGCCTGTAAATTCTGTTGGGTCGCCAGTTTTTGTGACAATTAGAGCATCTACATTTCATAGCGTTATTTTGTTATTTCCCAAGGCTATGAATTGTTTCCCAATAACAATTTCATGGCTATTTGGCGTGATAGTGAATTATTCTGTTTGTGACGTCATAATGTTTGTGTGAGATCACTGCTAAGCGTTGTCTGGCTCGCAATGCTTTGAACCAGCTCTAAATTGGGCGGAAAAACGAATAATTTTTGTTTGATGTTTTTTATTTTTCAAACTAGCGTAGTAATTTTGGAAAAACTTTCCTGATTTAAAAACAAAAATACAACCCAAATAGTAAGAATGCATATCCATGGGTCGTGAGAAGCCACAAAACAAAATTTTGGTAAGTATTTGGGTCACGACAAAAAAAGGTTGGGAACCACTGGTTCACACAACCAACAAATGTCCAGCTGACATCAGCACACATGATATCGACTGACAGCATGAAAATGAACAAACCATCATACTGGGATTTTATTAATGTAACCAGAAAAGTGCATTTCGATGTGTTGCCAATTTATATGTACTACAATTTATGGTTCTTGGGGTTTAGAAAGATTATGTGGCAAAAATCACAAAATGCACTTCATTTTGTATCCAACCTTTAAAACTCTTTGTCTGTGTTGTTTTTATTAGCAAACTTTGCAATATGCAAGAATAAAAGGCATACAATTGCTGTAAAAAGTTTGCTTTAGGTGGGAAGCCAGAACACTGTAATCTGCTAAACGGTCCGAAGTCACAATTTTGATGCTAATTTGTGGCATAGATGCAACAGTCTTGCTTAATAACCATGTTTTGTGATACACACATGTTGACCTGTAGTAATCTTTTACAATGTGGTAAACAACCAAAACACATTTTAGTGCTCTTCAAACACAGTTTAGCAAAATATATTATTTTTTCAACATTTCAACAACAGCAAGTTGCTCCATTTTATTGACGGGGTAAAATAATTTTGTAGCCAACAACAGTGATGTGTGTTATTTTATGCACTAATATTGTGGGTGAGCAATTACTGATTTGTTTATTGATAATATCTCAATGATAATAAGTCCCACCTTTTCTCTTTCTTTGTGTTTGTCTTCTTGTGACTCATTCGGCAAGATGTTTCTCTGTTGCAGCTCCTCCTTGGACGGCCGCTGGCTTATCCGTCTGTACAGTAAGATATATATAGTTCACAACTTTGGTTTTTTACTATTGAATAAAAAAAACACCAAAACCGTCAACTATGGTAATTTATTTTTCAATTATGGTATCCAACTCGAAACCATTTTATTGTGGCAGATTTCTTGCTAACCAACATTGCATGCACCAGCAAGAAACTAATTCAAGTTTGTCAGAGAGATTTAATAACACACCAAAGGCTACTAAAAACTATGATGATAACAATCTCAGCATGGGCAAGTCATATAAAATTTCTCACAACACAGCATACAAAACTAGAAGGGTGGCTTAGCACATATTGCCCTTGCACATACACTATGATCTATTTTAAAACATAAATATATTTCCTATGCTTATTTTGTATCGGGTCCCATATTAGCCATCGTCTTTTATAACCTTGGTTGTTTCTGCAGGCAAAAACTCATGGGTCCCCACACATGCAAAGTTGAAAATAATGCAATTCAATAGATAACAATGAGTAAGTTTGGTATTGTGAAGACAAACACAGTGATTAGTACTGTGCACATCTAAATATGCTATATGAAGTAAAAACTATTTAAATTAAAAAACTCATTTTAGGGGGCTAGTAGGATAAGTAATTGAGGTTCAACACACACAAACTTAAAAGTAGGAAACCACAATGACTCAATCAATAGTACTGCAAAATTTCAGTCCAATCTGCCAACGTTTAAAATTTCAACCACTAGAGGTGTTTTGAGCAACAACCGTTAATGTTTCTGACGTCAAAGGGCTGTTAACAACCCCCGAACTGCAATGGCGCAATAACGATAATTGGCATACTTTACAAGCTATCCAAATTTTAGCCAATTCTGACATTGTTTACAAACTCACCCCTTTTAGGGGGCTAGCGGGGTAAATACTAGGGTTATCTGGACAAACAAAGTGGGATGCACATCTACATAACTATATCTACCATCTGTATAAGTTTCAGCCACATCCATCAAGCATTTGATAGAAAAACGAGTCGGACAAACTTCGGGGGAAAATACCCATTTTAGGGGGCTAGCGGGGTAAATACTGGGGTTTTCAACAAAAACAAAGTGGAATGCACATCTACATAACTACATCTACCATCTGTATAAGTTTCAGCCACATCCATCAAGCATTTGATGGCAAAACGAGTCAGACAAACTTCGGGGGAAAAATACCATTTTAGGGGTCTAGCGGGGTAAATACTGGGGTTATCAACAAAAACAAAGTGGGATACACATCTACATAACTACATCTACCATCTGTGTAAATTTCAGCCAAATTCATCAAACATTTGATGGAAAAACGAGTCGGACAAACTTCGGGGGAAAAATACCCATTTTAGGGGGCTAGCGGGGTAAATACTGGGGTTATCAACAAAAACAAAGTGGGATGCACATCTACATAACTACATCTACCATCTGTGTAAATTTCATCCAAATCCATCAAACATTTGATGGAAAAACGAGTCGGACAAACTTTGGGTAGAAGACAAACAAAGAAAAAAAACAAAAACATTTTGAGTAAAATCAATATGTGTCCCCTTCAGGGAAGGGGACCCATAATAAAAAACTAGAAGGGTGGTAAAGCACATTTTGCCATTGCCCATCCACTATGACCTATTTTGATACATCAGTGTATTCCCAATAATTCGACAAAACTTGGCTACACGCCATAACGGGTGCGATTGGCCTTGCCTTTGCACTCTGGGCTGCGCCGTTGTTGTCTAATATTTGCGAATATTAAGGAAAATGGCCAATGACGTCTCCTCGAAATTTCCAGAGTCTTAATTTATATTGGGTCCCATGCTAGTCACTATTTTTTTTTATAACCTTAAAAAAGAAAGTTTGGTGTTCAGTAAAATGTGTTCAGTGCTGTGCTTAATGCAAAGTACAAACTATTAAAATCTTATTTAATTCAGCCTTGTTTGTTTATCCTATTTTATGTTCTATTTCAAATGAAAGAAGGTGTAAATAGTTGGAATATAGGATAAAACACAAAATTGACACCTACAAATGGCAAATTCTACAAACTGTCAACCTTCATCCCACAAACTTTAACCCATTTTAGGGACTCGAGGGGTAAATGTTGGAGCTACAGGGTATGTATAACACAACAATCTACATCTATAAATGGAAAATCTTACAAGCTACCCAAAGTTGATTCAGTTTGTACATTGTTGTAAAATTCACCCATTTTAGCGAGCTAGTGGGGTAAATGTTGGGTACTATGTAAAAATTTCATCCAAATAAAACAAAACTAGAAGGGTGGCTTAGCACATATTGCCCTTGCATATACACTATAACCTATTTTAAAACAATAATATATTTCCTATGCTTATTATGGGTCCCCTTCCCTGAAGGGGACACATATTGATTTTACTCAAATTGTTTTTGTTTTTTTCTTTTTTTTTCTTCTTTTTTTTCTCCCCAAAGTTTGTCCGACTCGTTTTTCCATCAAATGTTTGATGGATTTCGATGAAATTTACACAGATGGTAGATATAGTTATGTAGATGTGCATCCCACTTTGTTTTTGTTGATAACCCCAGTATTTACCCCGCTAGCCCCCTTTTACCCCAAAGTTTGTCCGACTCGTTTTGCCATCAAATGTTTAATGAATTTAGATGAAACTTACACAGATGGTAGGTATAGTTATGTAGATGTGCATCCCACTTTGTTTGTGTTGATAACCCCACTATTTACCCCGCTAGCCCCCTAAAATGGTTTTTTTCACCCAAAGTTTGACCGACTCGTTTTTCCATCAAATGTTTAATGGATTTGGGTGAAATTTGCACAGATGGTAGATATAGTTATGTAGATGTGCATCCCACTTGGTTTGTGATGATAACCCCACTATTTATCCCGCTAGCCCCCTAAAATGTTTTTTTTTCACCCATAGTTTGTCCGACTCTTTTTTCCATCAAATGTATGATGGATTTGGGTGAAATTTGCACAGATGGTAGATATAGTTATGTAGATGTGCATCCCACTTTGTTTGTGTTGATAACCCCAGTACTTACCCCGCTAGCCCCCTAAAATGTTTTTTTACCCCGCAAAGTTTGTCCGACTCGTTTTGCCATCAAATGTTTAATGGATTCGGATGAAACTTACACAGATGGTAAAGATAGTTATGTAGATGTGCTTCCCACTTTATTTGTGTTGATAATCCCAGTATTTACCCTGTTAACCCCTTAAAATGGGTGAGGTTTTAAACAGTGTCGGAATGGGCTGAAATTTGGATAGCTTGAAGAAGAGGCCATTTATAGGTGTTGATTGTTGTGTTCAACCCTGTAGCCCCAACATTCACCCCACTAGCCCCCAAAGTGTAAACCGTATTTGTATGTTATTGGGCACCACAAACTAAATATTTCTGTGGCCCAATAGTGTTACAAGGGCAACCAGTTGTGTGTTACTTGTGTTTGTGGGTTGCTTGTTGGACGTTTTTGTGGCATGGCAGTTAGGGGGTTGTTAACAGCCCTATGTAGTCAGAAGCATTAATGGTTGTTGCTCAAAACACCTCTAGTGGTCAAACCTTTAAACATTGGCGGATTGGGCTCAAATTTTGTAGTACTATTGATTGAATTATTGTGGTTTCATAGTATTATTATTTAAGCCCAGTGCTGATCACTGTGTTTTACCTTACAACACCCGACTTTCTCATGGTTATCTCTTGAAATGCATTATTTTTAACTTTGCATGTGTGGGGACCCATGAGTTTCTGCCTGCAGAAACAACTAAGGTTATAAAAGACGCTGGATAATGTGGGACCCAATATAAAATAAGCAGAGGAAATATATGAATGTTTTAAAATAGGTTATAGTGTATAGGCAATGACAAAATGTGCTAAGCCACCCTTCTAGTTTTGTATTGGGTCCCATATTAGCCATCTTCTTTTATTACTTTAGTCGTTTCTGCAGGCAAAAACTCATGGGTCCCCACACATGCAAAGTTGAAAATAATGCAATTCAAGAGATAACCATGAGAAAGTCGGGTGTTGTAAGGTAAAACACAGTGATCGGCACTGGGCTTAAATAATAATACTATGTAGAATACAAACTATAAAATTAGATTTACCCCAGATATTGTTTGAAGTATGTCCTATTTATCGTTTTAAAAAACTGACCCATTTTAGGGGGCTAGTAGGGCAACTAATTGGGTTTGACACACAAACTAAAAAATATATAAAAACCACTATGACTCAATCAATAGTACTGCAAAATTTCAGCCCAATACGCCAATGTTTAAAATTTCGACCACTAGAGGTGTTTTGAGCAACAACCGTTAATGTTTCTGACGTCATAAGGCTGTTAACAAGCCCCTAACTGCCATGGCGCAAAAACGACCACCAAGCAACATACAACTGGTTGCCCTTGTAACAGTATTGCTCCAAAGAAATCTTTCGTTTGTGGTGCCCAGTAACATACAAATACGTTTTACACTTTAGGGGCTTGTGGGGTAAATGTTAGGACTACAGGGTTGAACACAACAATCGACACCTATAAATGGCATACTATACAAGAAATCCAAATTTCAGCCAATTCTGACACTGTTTAAAACCTCACCCATTTTAGGGGGCTAGCGGGGTAAATACTGGGGTTATCAACAAAAACAAAGTGGGATGCACATTTACATGAATATATCTACCATCTGTGTAAATTTCAGCCAAATCCATCAAACATTTGATGGAAAAACGAGTCGGACAAACTTTGGGGGAAAAATACCCATTTTAGGGGGCTAGCGGGGTAAATACTGGGGTTATCAACAAAAACAAAGTGGGATGTACATCTACATAACTATATCTACCATCTGTGTAAATTTCAGCCAAATCCATCAAACATTTGATGGAAAAACGAGTCGGACAAACTTTGGGAAGAAAAAAAAAAGAAAAAAAAAGGAAAAAAAACAAAAAAAAACAAAGCCTTCCCTGAAGGGGACACATATTGTTTTTGTCCGTATTTTTTTTTCTTTTTTCTGTCTAACGCTGGTTTGTTAAACGCATTTGGTCAAGAAAGAGTGCTTCAAATTTATTCAAATTTGGACAAATGTTAGTTGTTAATCTAAATTTGATCCTCCTGAAGTTTGACCCCGAATTACCCAGCGGTTCACCCACAGGCCCCAAAATGCAAAATTTTTAAAACATGGTTTGTTATGAGCGTTTGGTCAAGAAAGAGTCCTTCAAATTTGTTTAAATTTTGTCAGATGTTAGTTATTAACCAAAATTTGATCCTCCTGAAGTTTGACCCTGAATAACCCAGGGGTTCACCCACAGGCCCCCGAAACGTAAAATTTTTAACGCTGGTTTGTAACGCTGGTTTGGTAAAGAAAGAGTGCTTCAAATTTATTCAAATTTGGACATATGTTAGTTATTAACCAAAATTTGATCCTCCTGAAGTTTGACCCCGAATTACCCAGGGGTTCACCCACAGGCCCCCGAATCGTAAATGTGTCTAACGCTCGTTTGGTCAAGAAAGACACTGTAGGCAGAAGTCCCAAGAGAGTAACTCACTGGTTTACGATAGCAGGAATCTACATAACTATATCTACCATCTGTGTATATTTCAGCCAAATCCATCAAACATTTGATGGAAAAACGAGTCGGACAAACTTTGGGAAGAAGAAAAAAACAGAAAAAAACAAACAATTTGAGTAAAATCAATATGTGTCCCCTTCAGGGAAGGGGACCCACAATGAGCAAAATTAATGTGTATGTTAAATTTTGCTTTCATATCCAAAATTACCTGGTAAGATTTATCTTAAGTGCTGAACGTTCGTCATCAGATTTTTGTGGGCTAGCAATAATATTTCTTTCTTCTAGCTCTTTTTTGTCTGGTCGGTTTGCCAAACGAAGGGCAAGTGTATCTCTCCGTGCAACCTTGGCTGCCAAACTCCCAGCGTCTTCGTCTAAAAGCACAGAACAAATGTTGCAGGATTTTCAGCAATAAAACTGGAGTGCACATCAGTTAAAATGAGTAATGTGCCACTGTGCCAATTCTGGAGCAAATGATAGTTTGGTAAATTAAAGGATGTTCAGATTGAACTTCTCAACCTGAGATCATGCAGTACCCAGTTTTGTTAAACAATATGAGAATCCAGATTTATTAGTTTGCAATCATGAGAACCTGTAATTAACTGTTTCGCAAACTGCATATTGTAAAGTTAACCACTGACCAATTAGATTCAAAAAGAAACTTAATGGCAGGATTTTTGCCAGAAATAATTCATGGATAAATTTAGATGTGTATATATAGGAATTTTTACATGGCAAAAGTTTTCACTTGGTGTACCTTTGATCCATGTTTCCACTAAAGTTATGCGCCTAGTGAAAATAACTTTTTGTTTATCAGCTGCTATTTAACATCAAGATTCATCACGATTAAATATTAGTAAATTATTTGAATCAAGAACATAAAGTTGCCATTTACCTTTAAATACTTTTTTCAAAAACTTTGGCAGCGGCATAATATGAGATAACTTAATCATTTGGACATACACGAAGAACAACATGAAC
This sequence comes from Phallusia mammillata, assembly GCF_965637545.1. Lineage (NCBI taxonomy): Eukaryota > Metazoa > Chordata > Ascidiacea > Phlebobranchia > Ascidiidae > Phallusia > Phallusia mammillata. The sequence continues at coordinate 14,104,983 of NC_137256.1, read as the reverse complement.
ACAAATATGTTTGCAGAAACAACAAAACTGTTTTACATGACTACTGTGTCCTTGCGAACATAAACCATTTTACAATTTACACTTAAAAAATGACACTTGTTTCTGTGATTTAAGCGACTAATACTGAACTTAACAAAGACTCACTTCCTGTCTGTGCAGGTCTCACCTGCCTTAGCGACCCACTCTAAAACAAAACAGACTTCTACTAACTACAACAACAACAAACAGCTTTTTACTACATGCTTCACTCTAATGACTTGTCAAAGGGTCTGAAAATCTTTGCATAGATCAGGAAGCTGTGACTCATGACACAGTTTGAAAATATTTATCTGAATTCCCCTTGTGACATTGCTGGGAAAACTAAGGCCAGAACACCATACAAATTTTATTGATCTCTGTTTTAGCTGGAGCAAAATTGATTTTAGGCCACTTTCGAAGAGTGATGCCAGTGTTATGCTGGTTGGTGCCTTTGAACAGAAAAACGTCCCCGAAAACCATTAACAATTCCAAGTATACATAACAAACTTAATTTATTCATTCGTAAAAAAGTCTGTGGCCTAAGTAAAATGTAACTCGAAACTTCCAACTAAATGGGATAAAACCAATTTGAAAACAAAATAAACCTCTGTAGATCAAACACCTACGTATATGCTTGCAAAATCTAAAACCTTTGTTTGTCTGCAAAAAAACATGAGAGAATTTGGAGAATAACCCAGTTTTCTCACTTTTTTGCCCACAGTACCTTGAGAGTCATCAAATATTGCAACACACTGCACCTAACTCACAAGCATTTCCATCAAATGCTAACTTAAATGATATATATAGCTGATTCCATCTCTTTACTTTGATGAACTAGTGGAAATGTCAGTTTTTCCCTACTGCTGATTACAAAAGTGATAGGGGTGTAAAGATGCCAAATTGTGTCGCACACCCCTTAGTTGGCAATCACTGGATTAACCAACACATATTGATTTCAGCTACATATCTTGACTAAAATCCTGTCTTACCTTCTTCCTCGTCTTCTTCTTCCTCATCATCATCATCTCTGTACAGAATAGGTCCGGATGAATCAGAATCCGAATCAACATCATATTGATTATTTGAGGAAGGATTGGTTGCTGGAATATTGGGATCGTTTGAAGGAGGATCAAAGTTGTTTCGAATGTACCTAGGGTAATGAAAATGTTCACAGTTACTACTATAATGGTTTATACAGTGAATATTTTTCTTTCCTGTTTGACTGAAAGTGGGCGAAAATAATACCCAAATATCAAATCTAGCGTTTTATTCCATTCTGGTATACAACGCTGCTTCAAAGAAAAAAATAGACCAAATAAAGGGATAAACAGAAAAATAAAAAAGTTTATCAAAAAAGAATAACTTACTGTGGTATCTTTATTTGAGTTGTTCTTTGAATGATTTCGGCACTGCCTGCAAACATGACTGGTCCATTTAGATTTGGCTTCGTTGATGGCATTTCTACTAAAAAAATGTTTAACAAAATGACTAACCATAACATTTGTTAACTTTTGCAGACAGTGTTTCTAACACACCAATAAAGTAAAAATGTGTGTCAATAACAGAGTTTAGTGGATTTTTAGCGTAATGAACACATGAAGCCAAAGCAAACCATCATTGGATTTATGGAAGTGAGGTTTGCTGTGTTGAGGAGGTGGAGCAGGTGCAGATTGTGATTGTGAAGTTTGGCTGTTTTGTGAAACTTCTGGTTGATGACCACTTTTTATTTGATCCGAAATCTGCTAATTAATGACAGAATTTTACACAAGATGTTAAAGTGCATGCAGTTGATTTAATACCTGAGAAATAATTTGCTTGGATGGCTTTGGTGGTGGTCTGGGAGGTTGTGGCTTTGTACATAAGGTCTGATTAGTAACTCCTGGTACATTCTGACTCTATAAAAAGCAGTCATAACGTTGTTTTATTGTTCCAACTGTTTTATTGGATCAGTCATTCAATAAACCTGTCATAAACATTTAGCACCCTTTGTAACGAGCAGTACTTACTACATGTGTGCGTTTGGCAGCAATTGGTCTTTGTCCAACAGATAATACATGGCTGTCTGGTAATGTGGAACTTCTACTTGCATTTTCCTCCCCATACAAGGTGGTACTGTTACAAAAATTGCACAATATTTTGCCACTATTCTTGTAAAAAGCTACATACCCAGCACCAAGTTTCTCAACACAACGATTATTTTTGAAATTTAACGACCACAAGGCTACAAAATTACATTTTTAGACACATACTTTTTATTGGAAGGTGGAAGAGTAGAGTGTTTTGACTGTGAATTTGGCGGCTGCATTGCATGACTTGTGTCGGAAGTTCTCGTCTCACTGGGTTTTGGCGCTGTGGCAGACAACTGATGTAAGATATTACCAGAAATTGCTTTTGATAAGTCTTGTGATAAGCGAGCAGCTAATGTAGGTGGAAGAGATGATGCTGTGGTGTGGGGACCACGATATGACTCACCACTGTCACCTCTATCCTGTAGTTCCCATCCTACAGCAGGATTTGACTGGCTCTGCTTTACATGTGACCTCATCATGGGTTGAGGAGCTGTTCTTGAACTTGTGGAACCAGTAGAGTTTATTCGATTGTCACTAGGACCTCTGCCTGTGCCTATTATTCCAACAGCCATTTCATTGCCACTTGAATTCGGCATTTGAAATCGACCAACAGAAGCATCGCTCATACTGTAACCATGAGTTGCTATTTGATATGAATGGCGATGTGCATGGTTCCTAGCTGCGAATTCACTTTCTCTTGAAAGCTCATCAGACGGTGACTTGCGATGTCTTTACAACAAAGTTTAGTAAAACCTGGGTGAAGAAATCAAATACATTCAAGAAAAGTATACTTACATGTAGACTGGTGGTCTAGTTCTTTCATCAGGTTGCGACTTTATGCGATTTCGATTCAGTTCTGAAGTTAAGGAGGAAATACCATCAGAATTTCTTGAGACACGCCCTGAACCTGAAAACACAGTTTTAAATCAGAACATGTATTTTATGTGATCTAAATGTTTCATGCTGCTAAAAAGAACTATCATTTAATACTTCTATTTATATCAAGTTGTGACAGCCATTATCGCCCAATGTTTAGAATCGGCTCACCGGCGAAATCTGCATTTGATCTAGGCATATTGTCTCTTCTTCTCTGTACTAATGGATCACTTCCAGCAGATCTAATATTGGAATTGCTCCCATGACTCTTCTCAGATGAGCCATCCGAAACACTAGATGATACAGAGGGCAGCCTTGGACCTCCAACAGGTTCTGGACGTTCATAGGGAATGTTTTGATCTTCTTCAACACCTGAACATAGTAAAAATTAGGTACTTGTGAAGAAATTAGTAAAGCCAAAATGCAATCCTGAATTGGAGATACGTTTCCGCATCCGTTCCGGATTTGGTGGTGATATGATTTCAGTTCTAAGCAGTATGAGAACAAGTATAACAGACAGGTTGCAAATTACTGTACAGGAGTAAAAATGTTTATAAATTTTAAGTTTTTCCAAGCCCTGAAACATTTTGAGTGCAAAAATTATCAAGTAAACATGTCATTTTCAGCAATAGATCTCTCTACATACTGATGCTTCCATTATTTTCTTGAAGTAGACCCTTTTTCAAAAGTTCGTCCCTGCTGCTCCGAACAGATATTTTTCTTTCCAAAACTGAAAACAACAAAAAAATCTATAAAAAAACATTTGCAGGAACTTTAAAACATGTTATATTACTACAAACAATATTTTTGTAGCCAATCAAATTGATTTTACATTAAAATTATAATATTTTTACCTGTGGCAGTTTTAATGAATTGTTCACTTTTTTTCTTTTTTTTCCATTTCCAAGGTCTAAAAATTTTTTTCCAGTTACTTTGTGCCTTATCTTTGCGTATTTTCGTATTTTCAGAAGCTGTGTCATCTTCTTTCACAGAATCTAAAGAACACATGAAAATTAATAAATGCAAATTAAAGATAAAAAAGTGGCTTTCCAATATATTTGCTTTTCTGTGTTTGACACAATCAATTTAAAATGGTTTTAATTGGCTTAAAATGATTTGTATGATTTAAAACAGAATAAGGATCTTTTTGTTTTAGTGTTACCCAAATGCATTTGTAGAGTACAACCCAAAATTCAAAACATTGATATTCTTTTTAGAACTTGTTTTATACCAAGTAGCAAGAAAAATAGAACAGTGGTTTTCCTATGAATGCCTAGCGAGCTTAGACCCTTCCTTATCACCCAATGTGAAAGTGTAATCTGTGACAACATTATAGAAGTTTTTGGAAGAGGGTCACCAGTTACATTGGGTTGCTAAAATTGGTTGAGAAATATAAAAGGTTTCAAATTACTGCCTTAAAATCATGTCCCAAAATAGCCAATACACTAATTAAAGCAAGAGATAGAGACTTATTAAATGTCCTACAGGATTTACTGTCAATTGCAGAGAAGTTTATAAAAAAGAACACAATAAGTGAGTACAAAATATGCATGGTAGTTTTTCACATGAATTGACAATGAAAGTTGTAGAGGATGACACCAAGGGCTATGTAATTGTTTACATCATTTTAAAGATAATGTTTGTCAGGTGAACTATATGACTTGGTTTGGAGTCACAAGCCACACATATCCATGTTTTACAAACATCATGAGTTTATAAAATGTATGACACATCATAAGGTGGAGGAAAAATGGTTTACCACAGGCCAAAAGCTCATGCCCAAACTAACCTGCATTTAGGGTGTTGCCCTAATGCAAAATTAGTTATCGTTTACTTGCTTACCACATAACTTTCAACTACATAAATTAATGCAAGGTGTTTATAACACAGTCTGACTATGCAGTTAAACATGGAACATGGGGTTTTTGAAATTTTTTTGCATGTTATTTTGGGGGCTGCCTGAAAACTTCCCTTGCTTTGTGCCTGCTGAAATTGGTCTTGCACGTGGATGTGGACTTAAAAGTCATGCAATCGCGCACACAAGACATGTTGCTCCTGCATGTCTGAGATCTCAGGAACTGCCATGTTCTGTAAACTGGTTTATAACTTTACATACCTGTGTTGGGGTCTTTATTGTCTTCCCCTTGTTCATTTGAGTTGGCATGGTAATTCCGCGGAAGGCTAGACATTATAAGCGTTTTCCACAAACCATTCAAGTCATCTTATAAGTAACATTTTCATCTTGTCGCTAAAGTAAAAAAATGACCTGTAATTACATAGATAGCACCGTTATAAACATAGTAGTACTATAAATATCTAGTTGCATGTTAATTATTTTCTGTATTTCTGTTTGTAAAAGGTGACAAAAGCATTGAATCTGTTTATGTTCCTTAGCATAAAGATATGTTAATAGCATCCCTCTGTGCTTCACTCAAAAAAGCAAAATTCCTCGTTTGAATGTATTATGCAGAAGCCCCTGCATCGTAATAAAAAGACCTTAATCGCTTTGTAAAATACAGCAAACGGCATAAACTGAGTATGGAATTCGGTACGTGGGAACTCGGAGTCGGAACTAATTAAGTCACAACAATCAACAAATTCACTATCTTGTTCCCAAACAAAATACCACTTTACTCGAACAATGTAACAAACGTGACTGATGTCTGCGCAGTATTACGCATTATGCTCTACCTATTACCAGCGATCTACCGGTAAGTTGTGTCTAATTGGCTAATCTGCTAAGGGTGTTTTCAATATTTGTTAATATTTTGAGAAAATATTAACCCATTTAACTAAACGAATCACTGGATGGCGCGCTAGAACAGTTATAAAATAAATAAACAATAATTTCAAATGAAGGGTAAAGCAAAAACCCCTTTTTTCCGAATCGAAGCGTATTGGATGTTTACTTTTTTTGCATTAAAATGTGTTGCTGCTGTTGCGAAACAAATGTAAGGACCTAAGACGGAGCAACACTGCTCACATCCGCAGTGGAGCGTAATAAAAACCTTTTAAGTACACTTACCAGTAAGTAATCTATGATGACATCTTGGTATTTTAAACATAATTACGGTTTAGAGGAAGTACAATCTGATTTCACAGTTATGGTTAGACAACCAAGGTTGTTTATGCGGAATTGTTTCGGTGTGATGTACAAAACCACTGTCTGTTGAAAAGCAATGAATGAAAGTGTCAATATGGTAACAATTAAGGTATAGTGACATCACATTTAAACAGACAATTTGGGAAACTAAAAAATCAGTCCCTATGGTATTGGTGACCTAACTACGACGGCATAAGGTGAGACAGTATTATAAGCGTTATGAATGATGTAAGTAAAATAAATCGAATATGCAAGTTTTATCGAGGGCGGCTTACAATCGAGTAAATACCAGTGCTGGATTAACCATTAGGCAAAGTAGGCACGTGCCTACAGGCCTGTCAAAAATCCAGGCCACTTAAAAACTACTCCGTAAGATTGACCTCCAAAAACTAGTTAACGCGTTTTCAATCGCAATAACGCGTAAAGTTGTTATTTAGTTAGGCATATGACCAAGTTTTTGCACGGTACCCTGTGTTATAGTTGCAACAACGATCTTTGTGACAATGATTTGGCAACATTGATAATTCTAATTTTTTAGTTGGCAACCCTGATTTTCGGGCCACTTATAAAATGTGCCTATAGGCCAGCAGACCCTTAATCCGGCACTGGTAAATGCGGTAGAGCAGCGCTTCCCAACCGGTGGGCCGCGGCCCACTGGTGGTCCGCGACGTTCTTTCTGGTGGGCCGCGAAGCTTTTCAAACTACTACCATACCAATATAGAGCTTAAGAAAAATTACACGGTTTGTGTGAACCTACTTTCAAATTTAACCATTTTTCTTAAAAATATGATACTACTCACTATGAAAGCCGCATGGCGCATAAAATTTCAAGTTAAACAAAGCTTTATTACACAAACAGACTGCGATTGTCGCGTCACAACAGTACTTGTAGTAGTTGTAAAAATGCTGGAACTCTCTTTGTTAGCTTTATTTGGTCTTTGCGTAACTAGAAAATGGATAGTTTTTTCATTGTGGTTTTCTCGCAATATTATACGGTGGTCCGCCAAAAAAATCAAAATTTTTAAGTGAGCCGCGAGCTGGAAAAGGTTGCGAAGCACTGCGGTAGAGTATAGCCTAAAGTGGATGGTTAAGCCACAATTTTGGTCTGTACCACATTTTTTTAATTTTCTCGTGAGTGCAAAAATCTTTTTAATGCAGGTATATACATTCATCTCCTTTGTGTAATTTCTTGTCAGATTGTTACAATGGCAAAAAGCAAACGATGTCGTTCTTCAAGCCAAAGTTCAAGGTGCTCAACCTCAACGGGATCTTCAAGTGGACCGTCAAGACGAAAATCAACTAGAGATTTAGAAGATTTTCGAAGCTATTTATTCAAAATTTTAAAGGAAGTTTATGATGACACAGGTATAACGCGACAAGCCATGGATTCGATGAACGCCATGATAAATCAAATGTTTTTGACACTTGCCAAATCTGCATCAAACATTATGAAGGAAGCAAATCGAACCACACTAACTGCAAATGACATTCAAAGCGCTGTACGCCGTGTGTTACCGGGCGAGTTGCAAAAGCATGCTGTGTCTGAAGGAACGAAAGCCGTAGCTAAGTTTAAAAGCTTTTACATCGGAGAATAAAGAACAAAAAATCAATATTCTCGAGCAAGCAGATAAATATTATGTGTCACGTACTCACGTTATGCGTTTTGGGTTCTGCCGTACGCCACCTTTAGAAGCCATTTAGAAATAACCTGAATCGTAACTTGTGTTGTTTAAACTGCAACAAACTACTTTATTTAATTAAATTACCTCGCTTGGTTGTGGGGAAAATTATTCTTTTACAGTTAGTTAGGTAGCCACCGTCAAACCAACGGCGCAGGTTGTCAGCTTGCCCCTTGGCAGGATTTGTTCGCAGGGAGCCGGATAACTGTTAAAATGACTTGCGAGGGCCGTGTAGCGGTTAGTTGAGCTCGCAAAGCGATTCGCATTCTTATTTGTCAGACGGTGCGATTGAATTGAGGAACTTCTTCGCGCACCTTGATATTTAAATCTTGTCTCTGATGTAACAACTGCCTTTGAGTCGTTCCCACGCAAATAATCACGCCAAACTATGGGTTTTTTCAAACACAGGTTAATTAACCAAAACCTGGTTTGCAAGAATCCACATTTGACTTTGCTCTGGTAACTGGCAATTAAACTACTGCGTTCGAACACATAAATTCAAAAAATATTTTAAAACTGGACTGCCAAACATGAGCGTTAAAATGATTTTCAGGGTTTCGCGTTTAAGTTTGGATTTTTTGGTAAAAGAGAGCAATTTGAACGCATTGTGGTCACAACGCTTATATACGATCTTGTACCGGCTTCTTGTCCCAAGGGTGACGTCTTGGGCACCGGGAAGTAAGGGCAAGAGGGGACACTTGCCCCCCTTCGAGTTTCAATGTACCTTAATATTGACACATTTATTCGATAAACCTGATGAACGAAAAAGAATCAAGCTCGAAGAAGATGTTACGAAGCGAAAGTCAGTATTGTACAATTTGTAACTTTTTTATTTGTGAACATTTATCTCTAACTGCACCGCTTCAACGTCGTTACAGCAAGTACTCGTAAATTCACGGACATACAATTATTTTTTACTACAAGTGTTGAGTTTGAAACCCCAAGACCATGAATAATTGAGATACAAGTCGTGCCTATTCAACCATCATAAAGATATGTCATGTCTCCGTACTTCTTTTGCGTTCACGCAAATTGTTTTGACAAAAAATTTAGGTTTTGAAACTGATTCTGTTCACATCGATCCCGACAAGTTTTTTTTATACTCACATGTTTTTGCACCAAAAGTATCATAATCTTTTGCAAAAACCAGTGTTAGAACTTAAGAACCAACCATAAGAAAAAAACCCATCTCGTACTTTGTTGCGGGAATCCCATTTGCAAGAAGTAATTGACTGGGTTTCTTTCGGTGGTTTCTTTTCCCGTCGAACCCCACCCTCTTTCCCTAACACGGGTGGTTAGATTCTAGGGCCCCCGCGACTGGTCCCACCACCACGCGTGTGCTGGATAAACATTGCAAAGGGACCGTCACAAAAAAGTAGGCTAAACAAGTTTGAGAACCACTGCGTTAAACGCTAATTTACGACATAACTTAAATAAACAAAATCTGAAAAAACAAAAACTGTCACTTTAGGCTATATATACCTATATAAATTTTGATTGAATTAGGAAAAGCTTTATTCGGCAAAAACGCCACCGAAGAAAAGTGTCTTTTTGACACAAACAATATTTTGTGTTACATGGATTGGCTTGAATTTTACTATTGCACGAAAACGAATACCACGTCGGAAAAAGGGTAGAATGGCGAAAAAGAAAGTAAAACAGGTTAACGTAACGAGAAAGGGCGAATGTAGAAGTGATTTCGAGTAAATAAAAGATATGAAAACGCAAAACCTTATTAAACAGACAATAAACACATGTCAAGAAATTTCCGACACGCATAAAACACGGTAAAATGAATTTTTTTTTTTATTTCAAGTAGAGGATTATTATAAGTGAGTAGTTGAGTTTCTCTTGTGTCGACAATGGAAGGTGATTTTATTAGAAAATTCCATTTGCAACATTCTTTTAATTGTAATGTAGCAACTGAATAAGAAAAAAAACTCGCTTTACTTCTAGTTTTAACTGGATGATATGTGTCTCAAACAAATCGCGCCAAATTTCTTGCACTGCCGTTTCCAGTTTATGACGTCATATTTAATGATGCGTGAGCGCCCATGTAGTTACGCAGAGATTTAGGGAAGCCTAAAATAGAATTTCCAGTCCGAACCATTAACCGGCAGCGGCAGTGATGTTTCCGTTTGGTTCTTTAATTTTCTGGAAAATTATTGTTTCTGCTTGCAGTTTTATTGTTTTCCGTTGGCATACAGTGCAGGTCAAACTTTAGGTCTATTTTAGCATCTTACAACAAAACATCCTGGATAGCTAGCAGTTATAACTGCCGGGTAAACCCGGTTGACTGTTAAACATAATTTTTTTTTTGCTTTAAGATATCTGTTTTTTGGTGTGTTTGCCGGATAACAAACGAATGGCGCTACTTAACTTTTTATTTTGGTGTGATTTTAGTATCCACACGTAACTATATATAGTTTCCAGTGACAAAAGTGGTACATGTCTTCCAGTTTATTTTAGTTTAACTGTTAATTA